>NC_081181.1:63905247-64226569 GCF_029867415.1 Vicia villosa | reverse complement strand
ACAGTCCAGCAATATCCAGATGCAGAAAATAAAAGCACAAGTAGGATGCAATGCAAACAGATAAACATGCAAAGTAGTAAAGAAAATAAACATTCAAAGACAAGAAACAAGCAAGCGTTAGAAATGACTGGCATAGGGGAGTGTCCCAGCACAGTCTCCAATATAAAATTAGAGAAGTTATGGGTTCATTTGCATACCGTGAACCCTGTGTGGCTCCGCCCCTGGCCTCGGATGTAGTAGGTTTAATCTCATGGGCACTGGTGTAAGAAGCTTGTTCCAAAATGGGAGAATCGCGAGAAGCTTCTTGAGACATGGTCTTGTCGTGGCTTAAATAAAAAGAAAATTCAATATTAATAATTATGTAATACTACTATCAAATTTTACAAACAACATTCAAAACTTTTATGTAGCAAGAAAATAGATGGATAAAGTCATGTTGTTGGGATTGAAAAATTACATAATATTACTATTAAAAAATATTGTTGAGTGCATATTACGTCCTACTTTTTTGTTCGAAAATATATATTTTCTTTACAACAATGAGACGATGAAGATCAAACTGCCATGTCATAAACTACCCTATATACAAATTTGGATCCTCGGCATCCGTTATGAATGCAGCCATCTCTACCGCAATATTTAAACCACTTGAATTTTTTTTAATAAGCAACCGCTAGATATGTA
Organism: Vicia villosa; assembly: GCF_029867415.1. Lineage (NCBI taxonomy): Eukaryota > Viridiplantae > Streptophyta > Magnoliopsida > Fabales > Fabaceae > Vicia > Vicia villosa. Next base: position 64,225,885 of record NC_081181.1, on the reverse strand, counting down.
AAGGCTTGTTTCAATTTATTTATCAACAACTAGCGTTCATACGGGCACTACCGTCTACAGTGCCGTTTGTCCGCTTTTTTAATTTGCTTACGTGTCAAAATATAAAATGGTATTTTTTGTGTAAATATTGTGATATGCACTTCCGTCGTCATTTGTCCACCTTTTTAGCGCACACGTAATAAAAATTATAAATATCTAAGTTTCCTCTCACTCCTCCTTCTTATTAAAAATACTCTCTCTTCCACTTCCTACAAAAAATATTTTCTCTTTCTCTACAAAAATTTTATCCCTCTCCCATTCCTACTAAAATTATTATCTCTTTACTAAAAATAGTCTCTCCCCCTCTCTATCTCACTCCCTCTAAAAACTTTCTCTCTCCCCCTTCCTAATAAAAATATTTTCTCTTTTCCAACAAAGTTATTCTCTCTCACTCTCCATCTCCATCTCCCTCCCCATTCCTACTAAAATTATTCTCTCTTTACTAAAAATATTCTCTTCCCATCTCTATCTCACTCTTTCTTCTTACTAAAAATACTTTCTCCTCCTTCCTACAAAAAATCTCTCTCATATACCAAGAGAAATAGTGTACACAGACCTCTCTCTCTCCCCTCAGATATACCAAGAAAATAGTGTATATAGATGTCACTCTCTTATAGGCGCGCACGCACATATATACCAAGAGAAACAATATACATATAACAAGAGAAATAGAAAAATATTACATGCACGCACGCACATATATATACCAAGAGAAACAATATACATATTGTAATACCCCGACCCTCCGACACTGGTAATTATCCTAAATCGGATAATTTGTAATTGGAATGCATAAATAGAATTATTCTATATTAATATAAGAATGATTACTAATAGAGTAAGTGGATTAGCTATAATCCAACTAAGTGGCATCTTGGTAATTACCACTTAGTTGGAGGACATTATGGGCTTTAAATAATACATGCATGTGGACATAAGGGCATGGTGGTGGTATAGTATTTCCAAATCAGAATTTTTGAAGAAAGAAAGAAGGAATAGCTTAAGAGCAAGAGGAAAAAGAAGTTCATATCTCCATTTTCTTAAACCATGGTCAACACTCATGAACCAGGTCATAACTTCTTTCTCATAACTCCGATTGTAACGATTCTGGTCTTTTTGGATAGCTTATAAATTTCTCTTCAATTTGCATATAAGGTTCATGCTCGTAGCTTGTTTATTGATGGACATTATGTGTGTTAAAGGGTTTGAGAAAACCATGACTCCACTCTATCCTAGTGTTCCTATAGTTCACCCATAGCTTGTGTATTAGGCCTTTTACCTCATAGAACAAACCCACCTGCCAAAGGAAATCCAGACAGTCCAGCAATATCCAGATGCAGAAAATAAAAGTACAAGTAGGATGCAATGCAAACAGATAAACATGCAAAGTAGTAAAGAAAATAAACATTCAAAGACAAGAAACAAGCAAGCGTTAGAAATGACTGGCATAGGGGAGTGTCCCAGCAGAGTCGCCAATATAAAATTAGAGAAGTTATGGGTTCATTTGCATACCGTGAACCCTGTGTGGCTCCGCCCATGGCCTCGGATGTAATAGGTGTAATCTCATAGGCACTGGTGTAAGAAGCTTGTTCCAAAATGGGAGAATCCCGAGAAGCTTCTTGAGACATGGTCTTGTCGTGGCTTAAATAAAAAGAAAATTCAATATTAATAATTATGTAATATTACTATCAAAATTTACAAAGAACATTCAAAACTTTTATGTAGCAAGAAAATAGATGGATAAAGTCATGTTGTTGGGATTGAAAAATTACATAATATTACTATTAAAAAAAATTGTTGAGTGCATATTACGTCCTACTTTTTTGTTCGAAAATATATATTTTCTTTACAACAATGAGACGATGAAGATCAAACTGCCATGTCATTAACTACCCTATATACAAATTTGGATCCTCGGCGTCCGTTATGATTGCAGCCATCTCTACCGCAATATTTAAACCACTTGATTTTTTTTAATAAGCAACCGCTAGATATGTAAAGGCTTGTTTCAATTTATTTATCAACAACTAGCGTTCAGACGGGCACTACCGTCTACCGTGCCGTCTGTCCGCTTTTTTAATTTGCTTACGCGTCAAAATATAAAGCGGTATTTTTTTGTGTAAATATTGTGATATGCACTTCCGTGGTCATTTGTCCACCTTTTTAGCGCACACGTAATAAAAATTATAAATATCTAAGTTTACTCTCACTCCTCCTTCTTATTAAAAATACTCTCTCTTCCACTTCCTACAAAAAATATTTTCTCTTTCTCTACCGAATTTTTATCTCTCTCCCATTCCTACTAAAATTATTATCTCTTTACTAAAAATAGTCTCTCCCCCTCTCTATCTCACTCCCTCTAAAAAAAATTCTCTCTCCCCCTTCCTAATAAAAATATTTTCTCTTTTCCAACAAAGTTATTCTCTCTCACTCTCCATCTCCGTCTCCCTCCCCATTCCTACTAAAATTATTCTCTCTTTACTAAAAATATTCTCTTCCCATCTCTGTCTCACTCTCTCTTCTTACTAAAAATACTTTCTCCTCCTTCCTACAAAAAATCTCTCTCATATACCAAGAGAAATAGTGTACACAGACCTCTCTCTCTCTCCCCTCAGATATACCAAGAAAAATAGTGTATATGGATGTCACTCTCTTACAGGCGCGCACGCACATATATACCAAGAGAAACAATATACATATAACAAGAAAAATAGAAAAATCTTACATGCACGCACGCACATATATATACCAAGAGAAACAATATACATATTGTAATACCCCGACCCTCCGACACTGGTAATTATCCTAAATCAAATAATTCGTAATTGGAATGCATAAATAGAATTATTCTATATTAATATAAGAATGATTACTAAGAGTGTAAGTGGATTAGCTAGAATCCAACTAAGTGGCATCTTGGTAATTACCACTTAGTTGGAAGACATTATGGGCTTTAAATAATACTTGCATGTGGACATAAGGGCATGGTGGTGGAATAGTATTTCCAAATCAGAATTTTTGAAGAAAGAAAGAAGGAATAGCTTAAGAGCAAGAGGAGAAAGAAGTTCATATCTCCATTTTCTTAAACCATGGTCAACACTCATGAACCAGGTCATAACTTCTTGCTCATAACTCCGATTGTAACGATTCTGGTCTTTTTGGATAGCTTACAAATTTCTCATCAATTTGCATATAAGGTTCATGCTCGTAGCTTGTTTATTGATGGACATTATGTGTGTTAAAGGGTTTGAGAAAACCATGACTCCACTCTATCCAAGTGTTCCTATAGTTCACCCATAGCTTGTGTATTGGGCCTTTTACCTCATAGAACAAGCCCACCTGCCAAAGGAAATCCAGACAGTCCAGCAATATCCAGATGCAGAAAATAAAAGCACAAGTAGGATGCAATGCAAATAGATAAACATGCAAAGTAGTAAAGAAAATAAACACCCAAAGACAAGAAACAAGCAAGCGTTAGAATTGACTGGCATAGGGGAGTGTCCCCGCAGAGTCGCCAATATAAAATTAGCGAAGTTATGGGCTCATTTGCATACCGTGAACCCTGTGTGGCTACGCCCCTGGCCTCGGATGTAGCAGGTGTAATCTTATGGGCACTGGTGTAAGAAGCTTGTTCCAAAATGGGAGACTCGCGAGAAGCTTCTTGACACATGGTCTTGTCGTGGCTTAAATAAAAAGAAAATTCAATATTAATAATTATGTAATGTTACTATAAAAATTTACAAACAACATTCAAAACTTTTATGTAGCAAGAAAATAGATGAATAAAGTCATGTTGTTCGGATTGAAAAATTACATAATATTACTATTAAAAAAAATTGTTGAGTGCATATTAAGTCCTACTTTTTTGTTCGAAAATATATATTTTCTTTACAACAATGAGACGATGAAGATCAAACTGCCATGTCATAAACTACCCTAAATACAAATTTTGATCCTCGGCGTCCGTTATGAATGCAGCCATCTCTACCGCAATATTTAAACCACTTGATTTTTTTTAATAAGCAACCGCTAGATATGTAAAGGCTTGTTTCAATTTATTTATCAACAACTAGCGTTCTAACGGGCACTACCGTCTACCGTGCCGTTTGTGCGCTTTTTTTAATTTGCTTACGCGTCAAAATATAAAGCGGTATTTTTTTGTGTAAATATTGTGATATGCACTTCCGTGGTCATTTGTCCACCTTTTTAGCGCACACGTAATAAAAATTATAAAGATCTAAGTTTTCTCTCACTCCTCCGTCTTATTAAAAATAGTCTCTCTTCCACTTCCTACAAAAAATATTTTCTCTTTATCTACAAAAATTTTATCTCTCTCCCATTCCTACTAAAATTATTATCTCTTTACTAAAAATAGTCTCTCCCCCTCTCTATCTCACTCCCTCTAAAAAAAATTCTCTCTCCCCCTTCCTAATAAAAATATTTTCTCTTTTCTTACAAAGTTATTCTCTCTCACTCTCCTTCTCCATCTCCCTCCCCATTCCTACTAAAATTATTCTCTCTTTACTTAAAATATTCTCTTCCCATCTCTATCTCACTCTCTCTTCTTACTAAAAATACTTTCTCCTCCTTCCTACAAAAAATCTCTCTCATATACAAAGAGAAATAGTGTACACGGACCTCTGTCTCTCTCCCCTCAGATATACCAAGAAAAATAGTGTATATAGATGTCACTCTCTTACAGCTGCGCACGCACATATATACCAAGAGAAACAATATACATATAACAAGAGAAATAGAAAAATCTTACAGGCACGCACACACATATATATACCAAGAGAAAGAATATAGATATTGTAATACCCCGCCCCTCTGACACTGGTAATTATCCTAAATCGGATAATTGGTAATTGGAATGCATAAATAGAATCATTCTATATTAATATAAGAATGATTACTAAGAGAGTAAGTGGATTAGCTAGAATCCAACTAAGTGGAATCTTGGTAATTACCACTTAGTTGGAGGACATTATGGGCTTTAAATAATACTTGCATGTGGACATAAGGGCATGGTGGTGGAATAGTATTTCCAAATCAGAATTTTTGAAGAAAGAAAGAAGGAATAGCTTAAGAGCAAGAGGAGAAAGAAGTTCATATCTCCATTTTCTTAAACCTTGGTCAACACTCACGAACCAGGTCATAACTTCTTGCTCATAACTCTGATTGTAACGATTCTGGTCTTTTTGGAAAGCTTACAAATTTCTCATCAATTTGCATAAAAGGTTCATGCTCGTAGCTTGTTTATTGATGGACATTATGTGTGTTAAAGGGTTTGAGAAAACCATGACTCCACTCTATCCTAGTGTTCCTATAGTTCACCCATAGCTTGTGTATTGGGCCTTTTACCTCATAGAACAAGCCCACCTGCCAAAGGAAATCCAGACAGTCCAGCAATATCTAGATGCAGAAAATAAAAGCACAAGTATGATGCAATGCAAACAGATAAACTTGCAGAGTAGTAAAGAAAATAAACACCCAAAGACAAGAAACAAGCAAGCGTTAGAATTGACTGACATAGGGGAGTGTCCCAACAGAGTCGCCAATATAAAATTAGAGAAGTCATGGGTTCATTTGCATACCGTGAACCCTGTGTGGCTCCGCCCCTGGCCTCGGATGTAGTAGGTGTAATCTCATGGGCACTGGTGTAAGAAGCTTGTTCCAAAATTGGAGAATCGCGAGAAGCTTCTTGACACATGGTCTTGTCGTGGCTTAAATAAAAAGAAAATTCAATATTAATAATTATGTAATATTACTATCAAAATTTACAAACAACATTCAAAACTTTTATGTAGCAAGAAAATAGATGATAAAGTCATGTTGTTGGGATTGAAAAATTACATAATATTACTATTAAAAAAAATTGTTGAGTGCATATTACGTCCTACTTTTTTGTTCGAAAATATATATTTTCTTTACAATAATGAGACGATGAAGATCAAACTGCCATGTCATAAACTACCCTAAATACAAATTTGGATCCTCGGCGTCCGTTATGAATGCAGCCATCTCTACCGCAATATTTAAACCACTTGATTTTTTTTAATAAGCAACCGCTAGATATGTAAAGGCTTGTTTCAATTTATTTATCAACAACTAGCGTTCAAACGGGCACTACCGTCTACCGTGTCGTTTGTGCGCTATTTTTAATTTGCTTACGCGTCAAAATATAAAGCAGTATTTTTTTGTGTAAATATTGTGATATGCACTTCCGTGGTCATTTGTCCACCTTTTTAGCGCACACGTAATAAAAATTATAAATATCTAAGTTTTCTCTCACTCCTCCTTCTTATTAAAAATACTCTCTCTTCCACTTACTACAAAAAATATTTTCTCTTTCAATACAAAAATTTTATCTCTCTCCTATTCCAACTAAAATTATTATCTCTTTACTAAAAATAGTCTCTCCCCCTCTCTATCTCACTCCCTCTAAAAAAAATCTCTCTCCCCCTTCCTAATAATAATATTTTCTCTTTTCCTACAAAGTTATTCTTTCTCACTCTCCATCTCCATCTCCCTCACCATTCCTACCAAAATTATTCTCTCTTTACTAAAAATATTATCTTCCCATCTCTATCTCACTCTCTCTTATTACTAAAAATACTTTCTCCTCCTTCCTACAAAAAATCTCTCTCATATACCAAGAGAAATAGTGTACACAGACCTCTCTCTCTCTCCCCTAAGAAATAACAGAAGAAAAATAGTGTATATAGATATCACTCTCTTACAGGCGCGCACGCACATATATACCAAGAGAAACAATATACATATAACAAGAGAAATAGAAAAATCTTACAGGCACGCACACACATATGTATACCAAGAGAAAGAATATAGATATTGTAATACCCCGACCCTCTGACACTGGTAATTATCCTAAATCGGATAATTGGTAATTGGAATGCATAAATAGAATTATTCTATATTAATATAAGAATGATTACTAAGAGAGTAAGTGGATTAGCTAGAATCCAACTAAGTGGCATCTTGGTAATTACCACTTAGTTGGAGGACATTATGGGCTTTAAATAATACTTGCATGTGGACATAAGGGCATGGTGGTGGAATAGTATTTCCAAATCAGAATTTTTGAAGAAAGAAAGAAGGAATAGCTTAAGAGCAAGAGGAGAAAGAAGTTCATATCTCCATTTTCTTAAACCTTGGTCAACACTCATGAACCAGGTCATAACTTCTTGCTCATAACTCTGATTGTAACGATTCTGGTCTTTTTGGAAAGCTTACAAATTTCTCATCAATTTGCATAAAAGGTTCATGCTCGTAGCTTGTTTATTGATGGACATTATGTGTGTTAAAGGGTTTGAGAAAACCATGACTCCACTCTATCCTAGTGTTCCTATAGTTCACCCATAGCTTGTGTATTGGGCCTTTTACCTCATAGAACAAGCCCACCTGCCAAAGGAAATCCAGACAGTCCAGCAATATCTAGATGCAGAAAATAAAAGCACAAGTATGATGCAATGCAAACAGATAAACTTGCAAAGTAGTAAAGAAAATAAACGCCCAAAGACAAGAAATAAGCAAGCGTTAGAATTGACTGACATAGGGGAGTGTCCCAACAGAGTCGCCAATATAAAATTAGAGAAGTCATGGGTTCATTTGCATACCGTGAACCCTGTGTGGCTCCGCCCCTGGCCTCGGATGTAGTAGGTGTAATCTCATGGGCACTGGTGTAAGAAGCTTGTTCCAAAATGGGAGAATCGCGAGAAGCTTCTTGAGACATTGTCTTGTCGTGGCTTAAATAAAAAGAAAATTCAATATTAATAATTATGTAATATTACTATCAAAAATTACAAACAACAATCAAAACTTTTATGTAGCAAGAAAATAGATGATAAAGTCATGTTGTTGGGATTGAAAAATTACATAATATTACTATTAAAAAAAATTGTTGAGTGCATATTACGTCCTACTTTTTTGTTCGAAAATATATATTTTCTTTACAATAATGAGACGATGAAGATCAAACTGCCATGTCATAAACTACCCTAAATACAAATTTGGATCCTCGGCGTCCTTTATGAATGCAGCCATATTTACCGCAATATTTAAACCACTTGATTTTTTTTAATAAGCAACCGCTAGATATGTAAAGGCTTGTTTCAATTTATTTATCAACAACTAGCGTTCAAACGGGCACTACCGTCTACCGTGTCGTTTGTGCGCTATTTTTAATTTGCTTACGCGTCAAAATATAAAGCGGTATTTTTTGTGTAAATATTGTGATATGCACTTCCGTGGTCATTTGTCCACCTTTTTAGCGCACACGTAATAAAATTTATAAATATCTAAGTTTTCTCTCACTCCTCCTTCTTATTAAAAATACTCTCTCTTCCACTTACTACAAAAAATATTTTCTCTTTCACTACAAAAATTTTATCTCTCTCCTATTCCAACTAAAATTATTATCTCTTTACTAAAAATAGTCTCTCCCCCTCTCTATCTCACTCCCTCTAAAAAAAAATCTCTCTCCCCCTTCCTAATAATAATATTTTCTCTTTTCCTACAAAGTTATTCTTTCTCACTCTCCATCTCCATCTCCCTCACCATTCCTACTAAAATTATTCTCTCTTTACTAAAAATATTCTCTTCCCATCTCTATCTCACTCTCTCTTATTACTAAAAATACTTTCTCCTCCTTCCTACAAAAAATCTCTCTCATATACCAAGAGAAATAGTGTACACAGACCTCTCTCTCTCCCCTCAGAAATACCAAGAAAAATAGTGTATATAGATGTCACTCTCTTACAGGCGCGCACGCACATATATACCAAGAGAAACAATATACATATAACAAGAGAAATAGAAAAATCTTACATGCACGCACGCACATATATATACCAAGAGAAACAATATACATATTGGAATACCCCGACCCTCCGACACTTGTAATTATCCTAAATCGGATAATTGGTAATTGGAATGCATAAATAGAATTATTCTATATTAATATAAGAATGATTACTAAGAGAGTAAGTGGATTAGCTAGAATCCAACTAAGTGGCATCTTGGTAATTGCCACTTAGTTGGAGGACATTATTGACTTTAAATAATACTTGCATGTGGACATAAGGGCATGGTGGTGGAATAGTATTTCCAAATCAGAATTTTTGAAGAAAGAAAGAAGGAATAGCTTAAGAGCAAGAGGAGAAAGAAGTTCATATCTCCATTTTCTTAAACCATGGTCAACACTCATGAACCAGGTCATTACTTCCTTCTCATAACTCCGATTGTAACGATTCTGGTCTTTTTGGATAGCTTAAAAATATCTCTTCAATTTGCATATAAGGTTCATGCTCGTAGCTTGTTTATTGATGGACATTATGTGTGTTAACGGGTTTGAGAAAACCATGACTCCCCTCTATCCCAGTGTTCCTATAGTTCACCCATAGCTTGTGTATTAGGCCTTTTACCTCATAGAACAAGCCCACCTGCCAAAGGAAATCCAGACAGTCCAGCAATATCCAGATGCAGAAAATAAAAGCACAAGTAGGATGCAATGCAAACAAATAAACATGCAAAGTAGTAAAGAAAATAAACACCCAACGACAAGAAACAAGCAAGCGTTAGAATTGACTGGCATAGGGGAGTGTCCCAGCAGAGTCGCCAATATAAAATTAGCGAAGTTATGGGCTCATTTGCATACCGTGAACCCTGTGTGGCTACGCCCCTGGCCTCGGATGTAGCAGGTGTATTCTTATGGGCACTGGTGTAAGAAGCTTGTTCCAAAATGGGAGAATCGCGAGAAGCTTCTTGACACATGGTCTTGTCGTGGCTTAAATAAAAATAAAATTCAATATTAATAATTATGTAATGTTACTATAAAAATTTACAAACAACATTCAAAACTTTTATGTAGCAAGAAAATAGATGAATAAAGTCATGTTGTTGGGATTGAAAAATTACATAATATTACTATTAAAAAAAATTGTTGAGTGCATATTAAGTCCTACTTTTTTGTTCGAAAATATATATTTTCTTTACAACAATGAGACGATGAAGATCAAACTGCCATGTCATAAACTACCCTATATACAAATTTGGATCCTCGGCGTTCGTTATGAATGCAGTCATCTCTACCGCAATATTTAAACCACTTGATTTTTTTTAATAAGCAACCGCTAGATATGTAAAGGCTTGTTTCAATTTATTTATCAACAACTAGCGTTCTAACGGGCACTACCGTCTACCGTGCCGTTTGTGCGCTTTTTTTAATTTGCTTACGCGTCAAAATATAAAGCGGTATTTTTTTGTGTAAATATTGTGATATGCACTTCCGTGGTCATTTGTCCACCTTTTTAGCGCACACGTAATAAAAATTATAAAGATCTAAGTTTTCTCTCACTCCTCCGTCTTATTAAAAATAGTCTCTCTTCCACTTCCTACAAAAAATATTTTCTCTTTATCTACAAAATTTTTATCTCTCTCCCATTCCTACTAAAATTATTATCTCTTTACTAAAAATAGTCTCTCCCCCTCTCTATCTCACTCCCTCTAAAAAAAATTCTCTCTCCCCCTTCCTAATAAAAATATTTTCTCTTTTCTTACAAAGTTATTCTCTCTCACTCTCCTTCTCCATCTCCCTCCCCATTCCTACTAAAATTATTCTCTCTTTACTAAAAATATTCTCTTCCCATCTCTATCTCACTCTCTCTTCTTACTAAAAATACTTTCTCCTCCTTCCTACAAAAAATCTCTCTCATATACCAAGAGAAATAGTGTACACGGACCTCTGTCTCTCTCCCCTCAGATATACCAAGAAAAATAGTGTATATAGATGTCACTCTCTTACAGGTGCGCACGCACATATATACCAAGAGAAACAATATACATATAACAAGAGAAATAGAAAAATCTTACAGGCACGCACGCACATATATATACCAAGAGAAGTAATATACATATTGTAATACCCCGACCCTCTGACATTGGTAATTATCCTAAATCGGATAATTGCTAATTGGAATGCATAAATAGAATTATTCTATATTAATATAAGAATGATTACTAAGAGAGTAAGTGGATTAGCTAGAATCCAACTAAGAGGCATCTTGGTAATTACCACTTAGTTGGAGGACATTATGGGCTTTAAATAATACTTGCATGTGGACATAAGGGGATGGTGGTGGAATAGTATTTCCAAATCAGAATTTTTAAAGAAAGAAAGAAGGAATAGCTTAAGAGCAAGAGGAGAAAGAAGTTCATATCTCCATTTTCTTACACCATGGACAACACTCATGAACCAGGTCATAACTTCTTGCTCATAACTCCGATGGTAACGATTCTGGTCTTTCTGGATAGCTTACGAATTTCTCTTCAATTTGCATATAAGGTTCATGCTCGTAGCTTGTTTATTGATTGACATTATGTGTTAAAGGGTTTGAGCAAACCATGACTCCACTCTATCCCAGTGTTCCTATAGTTCACTCATAGCTTGTGTATTAGGCCTTTTACCTCATAGAACAAGCCCACCTGCAAAAGGAAATCCAGACAGTCCAGCAATATCCAGATGCAGAAAATAAAAGCCCAAGTAGGATGTAATGCAAACAGATAAATATGCAAAGTAGTAAAGAAAATAAACACACAAAGACAAGAAACAATTAAGCGTTAGAATTGACTGGCATAGGGGAGTGTCCCAGCAGAGTCACCAATATAAAATTAGAGAAGTTATGGATTCATTTGCATACCGTGAACCCTGTGTGGCTCCGCCCCTGGCCTCGGATGTAGCAGGTGTAATCTCATGGGCACTGGTGTAAGAAGCTTGTTCCAAAATGGGAGAATCGCGAGAAGCTTCTTGAGACATGGTCTTGTTGTGGCTTAAATAAAAAGAAAATTCAATATTAATAATTATGTAATATTACTATCAAAATTTACAAACAACATTCAAAACTTTTATGTAGCAAGAGAATAGATGGATAAAGTCATGTCGTGGGATTGAAAAATTACATAATATTACTATTAAAAAAATTGTTAAGTGCATATTACGTCTTACTTTTTTGTTCAAAAATATATATTTTCTTTACAACAATGAGACGATGAAGATCAAACTGTCATGTCATAAACTACCCTAAATACAAATTTGGATCCTCGGCGTCCGATATGAATGCAATCATCTCTACCGCAATATTTAAACCACTTGATTTTTTTTTAATAAGCAACCGCTAGATATGTAAAGGCTTGTTTCAATTTATTTATCAACAACTAGCGTTCAAGCAGGCACTACCGGTAGGGGTGTGCATGGTTACCAAATTAGAAGAACCGGTCCATTTTATTGGTTTTGGTTTAAAAACCAAATCATTTTTTCATAAAACCAATTTTTTTTTTCACAAAATCATAAAACCAATTTTAAAAAACAAAATGGTTTCAATTTGGTTTAAAACCGGTTTTTAATCAAATTTGGTTGTAACCTAATATTATACACGGGCCCTACCATTTTTTCTAATAGCACGGATGATTATATTCACAGATGATTCTATTTATTCAATACTCTCTATTTATTCAATACTCTACCTATAGCTTACGAGATTTTATTTTTTTCTTATGCTTTATTTAAAAAAATCTAATAAAAAATATATGAAACTAACATTAACGTTCATACAATTGAAGCTAACATTTTTGTTTTTCCCTTGTAATAAAGTTCAGATAATTTACGTGGTTTTATAAATTTCTTTTAAGTTTTAATTTGATCTCTTAAAAAATTGTTTTATTTAAACACTCTGATCTCTTATTTTAATTTATACTTAATTTATGAATATATGACGTTTTAATCAATTAAATTAAAAATATTAGAAATCATGTTGTTTAATGTACATAATTTAAGGTGTTAAAATAAAATAAAAATTTAAAAGATCAATTAGTTAACGTTAATTTATTTTAAGAAAATATAAAAAATGAAAAGATCACAGTAAAATTTATAAATAATTTAAAGCATAAAAATACAATTTAATAAAGATTAAAAGACTTGATATCTTTTTTGATGTCCTATATTAATTTAAGGTTATTTTAATCCCTTAACTTAAATATTTTTTATTAATCAAATAACATTTTAAAATGTATCATGGGAACTGTTTTCTTCTAATTAACAATAAAAAAATTTCAAATTTATTCGTTAGATTCATTGTTAGTTAAATAAAAATAATTAATATAACATGGTTTAAAGAGTTAAAGGATAAATATAAAAAAAAAAAAAAAAGTAAATTTAGAGACTGAAATAAAACTTAAGGATAATCTACAAAACTAAAAACGATATTAAATCATATTAGTCAATATCTTTATAAAAATAAAAAATATTTAAGTTAAAAGATTATAAAAAATTAAAAGTAGATTAAATTAAATAAAAATATTATAGAAAAAGAATATAATTTATTTTCTAAAATGAGAAGAAGTTGATTTTTTAACTACAGGATTTTGAATGAACAAATACTTAGTTTTATGTGGATAGGCCGGGATTGAAATGAATTTCACATTCATACACCTTACAATAAATTCCCTGTTAATTAAATATTCATTTGGTTTTACCAATCACAAATGGTTTATGAAAAATGGAAACCAATTTTCTGGTTTGATGACAAAATGGGTATGGAGCGGTTTTCATCCAACAAAAATTGGATTTTAAAAATTGTGCACTGAATTTTTAAAATTGGTTAATGCGAACCAGTTTTTTTGCACACTCCTAACTACCGTGCCGTTTGCCCGCTTTTTTTAATTTGCTTACGCGTCAAAATATAAAGTGGTATTTTTTTGTGTAAATATTGTGATATGCACTTTCGTGGTTATTTGTCCACCTTTTTAGCGCACACGCAATAAAAATTATAAATATCTAAGTTTTCTCTCACTCCTCCTTCTTATTCTTATTAAAAATACTCTCTCTTCCACTTCCTACAAAAAATATTTTCTCTTTCTCTACAAAAATTTTATCTCTCTCCCATTCCTACTAAAATTATTATCTCTTTACTAAAAATAGTCTCTCCCCCTCTCTATCTCACTCCCTCTAAAAAACAATTCTCTCTCCCCCTTCCTAATAAAAATATTTTCTCTTTTCCTACAAAGTTATTCTCTCTCCCTCTCCATCTCCATCTCCCTCCCCATTCCTACTAAAATTATTCTCTCTTTACTAAAAATATTTTCTTCCCATCTCTATCTCACTCTCTCTTCTTACTAAAAATACTTTCTCCTCCTTCCAACAAAAAATCTCTCTCATATACCAAGAGAAATAGTGTACACAGACCTCTCTCTCCCCTCAGATATACCAAGAAAAATATTGTATATAGATGTCACTCTCTTACAGGTGCGCACGCACATATATACCAAGAGAAACAATATACATGTAACAAGAGAAATAGAAAAATCTTACAGGCACGCACGCACATATATATACCAAGAGAAGTAATATACATATTGTAATACCCCGACCCTCTGACATTGGTAATTATCCTAAATCGGATAATTACTAATTGGAATGCATAAATAGAATTATTCTATATTAATATAAGAATGATTACTAAGAGAGTAAGTGGATTAGCTAGAATCCAACTAAGAGGCATCTTGGTAATTACCACTTAGTTGGAGGACATTATGGGCTTTAAATAATACTTGCATGTGGACATAAGGGGATGGTGGTGGAATAGTATTTCCAAATCAGAATTTTTGAAGAAAGAAAGAAGGAATAGCTTAAGAGCAAGAGGAGAAAGAAGTTCATATCTCCATTTTCTTAAACCATGGTCAACACTCATGAACCAGGTCATTACTTCCTTCTCATAACTCCGATTGTAACGATTCTGGTCTTTTTGGATAGCTTACAAATATCTCTTCAATTTGCATATAAGGTTCATGCTCGTAGCTTGTTTATTGATGGACATTATGTGTGTTAAAGGGTTTGAGCAAACCATGACTCCACTCTATCCTAGTGTTCCTATAGTTCACCCATAGCTTGTGTATTAGGCCTTTTACCTCATAGAACAAGCCCACCTGCCAAAGGAAATCCAGACAGTCCAGCAATATCCAGATGCAGAAAATAAAAGCACAAGTAGGATGTAATGCAAACAGATAAACATGCAAAGTAGTAAAGAAAATAAACACACAAAGACAAGAAACAAGCAAGCGTTAGAATTGACTGGCATAGGGGAGTGTCCCAGCAGAGTCGCCAATATAAAATTAGAGAAGTTATGGGTTCATTTGCATACCGTGAACCCTGTGTGGCTCCGCCCCTGGTGTAAGAAGCTTGTTCCAAAATGGGAGAATCGCGAGAAGCTTCTTGAGACATGGTCTTGTTGTGGCTTAAATAAAAAGAAAATTCAATATTAATAATTATGTAATATTACTATCAAAATTTACAAACAACATTCAAAACTTTTATGTAGCAAGAAAATAGATGGATAAAGTCATGTCGTTGGGATTGAAAAATTCCATAATATTACTATTAAAAAAATTGTCGAGTGCATATTACGTCCTACTTTTTTGTTCGAAAATATATATTTTCTTTACAACAATGAGACGATGAAGATCAAACTTCCATGTCATAAACTACCCTAAATACAAATTTGGATCCTCGGCGTCCGATATGAATGCAGCCATCTCTACCGCAATATTTAAACCACTAGATTTTTTTTTAATAAGCAACCGCTAGATATGTAAAAGCTTGTTTCAATTTATTTATCAACAACTAGCGTTCAAACAGGCATTAACGTTAGGGGTGTGCATGGTTACCAAATTAGAAGAACCGATCCATTTTATTGGTTTTGGTTTAAAAACCGAATCATTTTTTCATAAAACCAATTTTAAAAAACAAAATGGTTTCAATTTGGTTTAAAACAAACCGGTTTTTAATCAAATTTGGTTGTAACCTAATATTATACACGGGCCCTACCATTTTTTCTAATAGCACGGATGATTATATTCATAGATGATTCTATTTATTCAATACTTTGCCTATAGCTTATGAGATTTTATTTTTTTTCTTATGCTTTATTTAAAAAGATCTAATAAAAAATATATGAAATTAGCATTAACGTTCATACAATTAAAGTTAACAATTTTGTTTTTCCCTTGTAATAAAGTTCAGATAATTTACGTGGTTTTATAAATTTCTTTTAAGTTTTAATTTGATCTCTTAAAAAATTGTTTTATTTAAACACTCTGATCTCTTATTTTAATTTATACTTAATTTATGAATATATGACGTTTTAATCAATTAAATTAAAAATATTAGAAATCATGTTGTTTAATGTACATAATTTAAGGTGTTAAAATAAAATAAAAATTTAAAAGATCAATTAGTTAACGTTAATTTATTTTAAGAAAATATAAAAAATGAAAAGATCACAGTAAAATTTATAAATAATTTAAAGCATAAAAATACAATTTAATAAAGATTAAAAGACTTGATATCTTTTTTATTTCCTATATTAATTTTAAGGTTATTTTGATCCCTTAACTTGAATTTTTTTTATTAATCTCATAACATTTTAAAATGTATCATGGCATTCGTTTTTTTCTAATTAACAATAAAAAAATTTCAAAATTATTCGTTAGATTCATTGTTAGTTAAATAAAAATAATTAATATAACACGGTTTAAAGAGTTAAAGATAAATATAAATAAAAAAAGTAAACTTAGAGACTGAAATAAAACTCAAGGATAATCTACAAAACTAAAAAGGATATTAAATCATATTAGTTAATATCTTTATAAAAACAAAAAATATTTAAGTTAAAAGATTATATAAAAATTAAAAGTAGATTAAATTAAATAAAAATATTATATAAAAAGAATATAATTTATTTTCTAAAATGAGAAGAAGTTGATTTTTTAACTACAGAATTTTGAATGAACAAATACTTAGTTTTATGTGGATAGGCCGGGATTGAAATGAATTTCACATTCATACACCTTACAATAAATTCCCTGTTAATTAAATATTCATTTGGTTTTACCAATCACAACCGGTTTATGAAAAATGGAAACCAATTTTCTGGTTTGATGACAAAATGGGTATGGACTGGTAATTATCTTAAATCGGATAATTGGTAATTGGAATGCATAAATAGAATTATTCTATATTAATCTAAGAATGATTACTAAGAGAGTAAGTGGATTAGCTAGAATCTAACTAAGTGGCATCTTGGTAATTACCACTTAGTTGGAGGACATTATGGGCTTTAAATAATACTTGCATGTGGACATAAGGGCATGGTGGTGGAATAGTATTTCCAAATCAGAATTTTTGAAGAAATAAACAAGGAATAGCTTAAGAGCAAGAGGAGAAAGAAGTTCATATCTCCATTTTCTTACACCATGGACAACACTCATGAACCAGGTCATAACTTCTTGCTCATAACTCCGATTGTAACGATTCTGGTCTTTTTGGATAGCTTACGATTTTCTCTTCAATTTGCATATAAGGTTCATGCTCGTAGCTTGTTTATTGATGGACATTATGTGTGTTAAAGGGTGGCTACGGATTTGTTGAGGTTAGAGGTGATGTGTTGGCACTAATGGGAGTCCAATGGCGGCATAAACATCATCTTAACCCTCATTAAATCTATGTGAGTCCTTAATTAGACACTTTTGGGAAATTATGGGAATTGCATGTTTGGGGTTTAGGGATTGTGAGAAAAATCCATGAAATTCATGATGCTAAAACATGCTATGTGATAATTGTTGGTTGTTTGTGATGCATATTACTATTATATGTTTTAAATTGACACATGCAATTGGATTCAAGGGGTTAAGGTACCCCATGGAAGAACTGGTGAGCTCTGCATTTTTCTGCATTTGTGATGGTCTGCTAAGCGGGCTAAGGTCGCTTAGCGGATGCTGTTTGTGATTCCAGAAAATTGCGAGTTCGCTAAGCAAACATAAGCCGCTATGCGGAAGAACATTTGAGCTCCTCCACTAGAAAGCCTGCTAGCAGTTTGCTAAGCGGACGGTGCTGTGCAGAATTTTATCTTTCTTTCCCCTGAGTGCAGTTTTGGTTTCTAATCAGAACCGGGCTCCTCAGCGACTATTATTACGCATCTGTCGACCGTATGTACGGTAATGTATAACATGTAGACTTGTGATTCCTATTATATGTATGTATATGCATAACATGAGAGTCTATGGGGCGTGTCTCACTTGTGGAATACATCGAGCGTTCTTGGTACGATAGAACACATCTGAGCTATCATTGCAAGTGTACTTGTGAGAGTCTTAATGGCATTTTCTCACTTGCGGAATACACTTGGCGTTCTTGGTATGGTAGAGTGGTGATGCTACATAGGCAACATCACTCGGATAACTCACCTCTAGTGGTGCCACATAGGCTACGCCACTAGGCTCCTACACGGATGGGCTTGTGTAGTCAATTAGGTGTTTTCGCACTTGCGGAACCCATATTGCGTATGGGTGATGACAGGGTTGTGACGCCGTGTAGGCAATGTCACTCTGTTCCCGATTTAGTTCGGATTACTCGTCACGGATGGGATTCCATGTAGGATGCATCTACCTCATCTAGTGATGGTCTTGTGCGAGCCTCTTTGACAATATGCACTTGGTTACTCATCGAGGGTGTGTTGCGCAACCTAGGTAGACTGGCGTTAACGTGCTTCTAGATTCCCCGTACGTGGGTGCGGGTTTTGCATACTTGTTTGTATACCTTGTGTATTTGTGACACGATGAGTCCTAAGGTGAAAAAGTCATATGTTAGCTCCGTGCATGTTCCGGAAGTGAGGATTAACCCCGAATCAATGGTGAATTCGGTCTTGTGATGCATGTACCTTGTAGAATCGAGTGAACCCATAGGATAGGAGGACTCACTGAGATTTAGTAATTTCACCCCAATTTATCTTACCTTTTTTAGGTGTGGTTGAGTAGAATACAGTTGATAGCAGGTTGAGACTGAAGACTTCGAAGTGGTGATGGCTCGAGGACCTTGATAGGTCTTGTTTTTCGTTATACCGATCCATTGAAGATGCATGTTTCGAAAGATTTAGTAGAATTTCATGTTGTTTTGTATTATGGATCTTCTTGTATATTTATCTTTTGTATGTACTTAATATCAATTTAATGTTTCATGCATAATATACTAGTCAGTTATGTATGGGGTGTTACACATATACCAAGAGAAATAGAAAAATCTTACAGGCGGGCACGCACATACCAAGAAAAACAATATACATATACCAAGAGAATACCAAGAGAAATATAAAAATCTTTTAGGCGCGCACGCACATATATACCAAGAGAAACAATATACATATACCAAGAGAAATAGAAAAAGACACTCACAGAGCATGATATAACTCAAATATGTTATGTTGTAATTATAAATCTTAACGATCAATTAACAGAATAATTACATATCTATAGGGAAGAAGTTTGAAAAAGAAGTTATATTATGCCTCTAACAATTTTTAAACTACTTCATGAATGTTTGTTATGATTGTTCCAAGTGTAGGAAAATGTGCAAGTAATTTTTAAAATGTACATACCTTAAAGACTTAAAAGATGATGAAAGATTTGACATGTAGCAGAGTGTAGAATATTATATATGAAAAAATCAATAGTAGACTAAAAGAAGTATCATATAAACAGACTACACGAACTATTTGAAAAGAGTCATAGAGTAATTAAGATAAGGGACCCGTTAAATAAATAGTGGTGGAAGTTATCATGAATAGGTAGTTACTCGTACGTGGTTAGTAGTAGTTTAGATATTTTTTATTTTAATTTTAATTTAATTATTCTAAGTGATTCAAATGATAACTACCTGAAAAGGATAAAATTGGAAAGAAAATAGGCCAGTCCGTTTTTGTCTATCCTCTTTATATATAAGTAAAAAATATATGACTATTTATTTATAAATATTATTATTTTTATTTGAAATAAATTGTTATATATTTATTTTTAATTTATTGAGATTGATAGTAAGAAGAAATAAGTGTTATTAATTTAGCATTATCAATGTGTGCACTTATTTATAACTATACAATTTAATAATTTAAATTTATTAAAAAATGAAATTTCATATATATTATCCTTTAGACATAAATCAAAATTACAAGATACAATTCATAATTTTGCATCAAATTATAAATTTACTTTATACTAATGTATGAATGACTAAAGATAAAATTATGTTATTTTTTGAATGAGGTTAATGGTAGTGCATTGACAACGTAAAATAATTTTACACTGTCATCTAAATAGGATTCATCAATTAGCTATATCATTTAACTTTTTTAAATAGCAGTATAACTTGGCGCTTAACATGATTGTGATTGGTTGACAGTGAAAAAAATTATTTTACACTATCAGTGCATATCCTTTTTTTTTTCTCTTTTTATATTTTTATGTATGACTCCATTAAATTTTTGTAAAAATTCAAATAAGTCCAAACCACATTAATTTTGTTTAGTTTTGTTTGATTTTATTTTTAAAAGTCAATAAAATCAAACCAAATTACATATTTTTTCTAGCAGTTCAAATAATTTTTAATGTTAAAATCGCTCAAACCACATCACAAACACCTCTTACTTGACAGATGTTTTATTGCTAATTACTAAAGAAATATTTGATATGGATAAGTAAATTTTTAACAAATATATTATTCATAAATATTAAAGAAAAAAGAGACAAATATATGTAAAAAACATGGGAACCACGACTATTTTTAATACTTATAAAACACGAAAAAAAATTAAATTTTCTTAAAATTGTACAAAATAATTTTAACAATTTATTACAAGTACTTAAAACTAAATTAGGATAATTACTAATACATTTCATTGTGTTGCAAATCAGGGGCGGATCCAGACATTACATATTGGTGGGGCTAAACAAGAAAGAAACTACAAACTAAATCATATTAAAATCATTTGGATAAAGTTCAACCATCCTTAGTAATTTTTCACATCAAAAGCTGCAAATGATGATGAAGGACTTAAACATGAAACACATTGTAAAAGCTCAGTATTCTCTTCATCAAACCTTGCATTGAGCTCATGCAACTGCAAATCTAAAACATTAAACAAACAATCGTGCTTATAATGATGCAAATTAGAAATACTAGAAATTGTAGCGTGTCGCCTAGGTTTCTTCCCTTGCACATAGGGTGCATCCATATCAGGTACATCAATATCATGCTTATTGCAAATTTCCATAACCTTAGATATAAGTTCTTCCCATCCATCATTCCTCATTTCTTGTAATTCTTGTTTGGTAGCATTAACAAGTGACAAAGCATTCAAATGATCTTGATCACGCTTTTGTAACGCTACACTCAAATCATTTGTAAATCCTAAAATCTCAACCATCATATATAACATGAAGATAAAATCAAAAGTTTGAAGCACATCTAACAAAAGCATAGTTTCACCATATTTTTCAAATGACGTATCATTCCCAACTTCTTCAAGAACCCCAATAATCGCACCATACAAAGTCATCAAACTAGTGAGAGTCCTAAAGTGGGAACCCCAACGAGTGTCACCTGCTCTAGCAATAGATGATTCTTGATTTAATCCACTACTAGTCTCTATCTGACCCTCTTCAATCAATTTAGCAAATTGAGTTACTTGTTTGTCCGGAAGCTATTCTTGTCTCTTATTAGAAGATCGTATGAAATTAACAAGCATATTGACCTTACCAAAAAAACCACTAACATCTTTGTGAGTCTTAGCACATGTAACAAGTGCCAATTGAAGTTGATGGGTGAAACAATGCACATAATAAGCAGATGGATTCTCATTTTGGATTAAAGTTCTCAAACCATCAAACTTACCTTTCATATTGCTAGCTTCGTCATACCCTTGCCCTCTAATGCTAGAAAAACTCAAGCCATTAATAGACAATAACTTCTCAAGTGCCTCCTTAAGTGACTTAGCACTTGTTTCTTTAACACTTACAATGCCAAGAAACCTTTCTTTTACCAAACCTTCATAATTAACATAACGAATAACAACAGCCATTTGTTCTTTACCAGCAACATCACCAGATTCGTCAATCAAAATACAAAACACATCATCCGCAATATCACATATAATTTGTTGAGTTATTTCACAAGCACAAGCAGTGGCAAGATCTTTTTGACTCTTAGGGGCTATCATAAGGTTATTTCCCGGAGCACAATCTATTACACTAGCTATCTCGGGGTTAATTTCCTTTAAAGTGTCCACCAACTCAAGAAATGACCCCTTAAATAAAGAGTTGAGGGACTCGTCACTCCCTCTAAATGGCATGCCACACCTCAAAAGAAACTTAGTAGCTATAAGGGATGTGTTTACATGAATATGATATTCGACATTCATTTGCTTAGTTTGATTATCAAATGTGGCCTTAATACTTTGATTTGGGTTCATGAGAGCATATCCCATATGCACACAATCAACATGACTATTAGAAGTGGCATGATTAGCCAATCTTTGAGCATTCTTCCAGTTACCAAAACCGTCTTCCACAAAGTGATTCCCTCGATATTTAGAGACATTTTTAAACAAAAAACATGGCAAACAAAATGCTAGGTCCTTAGATTCACTATAATCAATCCAGTCATACAAATCAAACCAATTTTTGCAAAATCGACGTCTTTGTTTACCTTGAGCAGACCAAGGGTAAACAAAATTGTTAGGAGGTTGATGACGACCTATTTTTAAATAAGCTTTTCTTACCTCATTTTGGATGTCAGGATGATAGCTTGAAATGGGAGACCTAATTCCTGGATCCGTTTCCAGCAATTCATAATCAACAACTTTGATAATCTCATTTGAATGTTGAGTTTCTGATGCTTCTAGATTCGTCGAAGAAGTAGCTTTGTCTCTAGAAAGTACCGAAAAAAATTTCTTCATCCTATAAAGAGAATAATGAAATTATTTAAAATATTTATTCATACCAATATTATAAGAAAATATTGAAGCTAATTAATTATGAAGGAAACCATTTACGATAAATTGAGAAAATTAAAAAAAAATTTAACAAATTTGGATTTTAGGATTCTACCGAAAAAGAAGAAAAATTGAGGAAAAATTAAAATACTCACTTTACCTTAGATTTTAAATCACCCATAAATAGATGTATCCAAACTAAATAGAAAAATTGGAGTAAAAAATGAAGGATTAAACAATGAGAGGGAGAATGAAGGGAGAATGAAATAGATACTAAACTCGTTACAGAAACAATGTCATGTGAGAGAGAAAACAAAAATTTTAATTTTTTTCTTTTATTGCCTAGTCTCTCTACATATATTTATATATATAATATAAAAAAGTAATTATTTTGATGTTAAACCTGTTTCCTTGCCGCCGCCAAATTTGTTATAAGCTACTAGTAGTACTATGTTGTTACTGTGAAAGAGAAAAAGTAGGTTTACTTTTTATTTTCTTTTACAAACTAATATATATATATATATATATATATATATATATATATATATATATATATATATATTATAAAAAAATGAAAAAATTTAGTGGGGCTTTAGCCACACCTAGCCTCTTCTCGTGTCCCCCCATGTTGCAAATGTATATGATTCGATATAAAACGTATTTACTATTGTTTTAGTTATTTGATTGTAGTTATATAAATTAAATTTTATATAGATTTTTTAATTACTCAAATATATTATTTATTATATATTTTACTACCATTGGACATGATAGATAATAATGATATTCAAAACAAACCCGTGCGATGCACAGGTGTTTGTCTAGTTAATTATTGAGAGAAGTATACACGTCATTGAATGCAATGAGAGAGATACTTGGGTCATTAAATGCAAAATGGTAGGTGCAATAGAAAATATTATGGGGGTTCAAATATCAAAATATAGAGATTATCAAATAATAGGAATACATGTAAGAAATATGAACAGGAATCACAAATTTGGCATCTGAACATAGGCACATGTTCATAAGTTCGACGTAGTTTCGGAACACCACATACAAACCATAAGTCACTAACGGAACCATGAATAGAACACCATTAAAACATAGCCACCATCAAAGCAGAGTCACTAACAGTACATGTACCTGTAAAAATGATCATTGCTTCCCCAACTCAAGTGTGTAATCTAAGCCGGGGTAAGGTCAAGAGAAACGCAGTATAAGGTCCTCTTGAAAGTAATTACCATCACAGCATGACTGTGGGTGACGATAATACACCTCTGAGCAAACCAAGACTTCACCCTATCCTAGTGTTCCTATAGTTCACTCATAGCCTTTGTATTAGGCCTTTTACCTCATGGAACAATCCCACCTGCCAAAGAAAATCCAGACAGTCCCGCAATATCCAGATGCAGGAAATAAAAGCGCAAGTAGGATGCAATACAAACAGATAAACATGCAAATCAGTAAAGAAAATAAACACCCAAAGACAAGAAACAAGCAAGCGTTACGATTGAATCGCATAAGGGAGTGTCCCCAACAGAGTCGCCAATATAAAATTAGAGAAGTTATGGGTTCATTTGCATACCGTGAACCCCGTGTGGCTCCGCCCCTAACCTCAGGTATAGCAAGTGTAATCTCATGGGTACTGGTGTAAGAAGCTTGTTCCAAAATGGGAGAATCGGGATAAGCTTCTTGAGACATGGTCCTGGTCTGGCTTAAATAAAAAAATACAATATTAATAATTATGTAATTGTACTATCAAAATTTACAGACAATACACATAACTTTTATGTAGCAAGAAAATAGATGGATAAAGTCATGTTGTTAGGGCTGAAAAATTACGTAATATTACTATGAAAACAAATTGTTGAGTGCATATTACGTCTTACTTTTTTTTTCAAAAATATATATTTTCTTTACAACAATGAGACGATGAAGATCAAACTGCCATGTCATAAACTATCCTAAATACCAATTTGGATCCTCGACGTCTGATATGTATGCAGCCATCTCTACCGCAATATTTAAACCCCTTGATATATTTTTTTAATTAGCAACCGCTTGATATGTAAAGGCTTGTCTCAATTTATTTATCAACAACTATCGTTCAAACGGGAACTACCGTGCCCGTTATCCCGCTTTTTTAGTTCGCTTACGCGTTAAAATATAAAGCGGTATTTTTTTGTGTAAATTTTGTGATATGCACTTCCGTGGTCATTTTTTGCCTTTTTAGCGCACACGTATTAAAAATTAGAAATATCTAAGTTCTCTCTCACTCCTCCTTCATATTAAAAATACTCTCTCTTCCCCATCCTACTAAAAATATTTTCTCTTTCTCTACAAATTTTTTATCTCTCCCCCATTCCTACTAAAATTATTCTCTCTTTACTAAAAATAGTCTCTCCCCCTCTCTATCTCACTCCCTCTAAAAAAAAATCTCTCTCCCCCTTCCTAATAAAAATATTTTCTCTTTTCCTACAAAGTTATTCTATCCCCATCTCCATATCCATCTCTCTCCCCATTCCTAGTAAAATTTTTCTCTCTTTACTAAAAATATTCTCTTCCCTTCTCTATCTCATTCTCTCTTCCTACTAAAAACACTCTCTCCTCCTTCCTACTAAAAACTCTCTCATATACCAAGAGAAATAGTGTACACAGACCTCTCTCTCTCTCCCCTCAGATATACTAAGAAAAATAGTGTATATAGATGTTACTCTCTTACAGACGCGCACGCATATATATACCAAGAGAAACAATATGCATATAACATGAGAAATAGAAAAATCTTACAGGCGCACACGCACATATATACCACGAGAAACAATATACATATACCAAGAGAAATAGAAAAATATTACAGGCTCACACGCATAAATATACCAAGAGAAACAATATACATATACTAAGAGAATTAGAAAAATTTTACAGGCACGCACGCACATAAGGTAATTCTAGATTCTAAAACATTAAACTAAACATACATTCTAAAAGTTGTCGGAAATTAAAAAAAGTATGGCATTCACCTTCATAAGCTAATATGTTAAAATAATATATCATAAAATTTGATTCATAAAAAAATACACAATTGTGAAAATAAAACGAGAGAAACTAGAACTAACATGAATCATGGTTTGTTACTTTAGTGTATATAAAATCACCTCGTGTTTTGTTCAAGTTGGATCTCCAATTTGGGTGGTGAAATCCTTCGATTCTGCATGAATTAGAAATACATTTAATATTCAATTAGCACTATACATATTCCAGAATCCAAATCTATAAAAATAACAGAGAAAATATTTTCGGGAAGAACAAGGTCATATTAGCTTTAATTTGAATTTCCTTAATGTAAAAACAAATCATAAATGATATTCTCAAAAGAACGAGTGTACACACTACAAAACTTTATATTCAAGTTTCCTTCTTAGGTTTTTTTTCCTCTTTAATATGATGTTCTGAAAACACTACACAATATTTTATACTAAAACACCAATATTCATTTTATGACCCCATTAACATTTTTATGTTCAATTTTACTACAACTATTTCACTACAAGAAGAAACACACCTTGCTATTTTTTCTTCTATTGAAATCTTCTTAAAATATGTTACGCATTCTAGATTTTGCTTCAAAAGGAAAATTAGTATTTAAAAAATGTTCAAAAAAAGGTAACACTTGTCTGTATATTTGCCTCGCGTGGATATTTGCCTAGCGTATGTGATTCTGATGTTATGATTTGCTGGTCTTGGTGTTTCTTCTCCTCGTGTGAAGATGTTTCCCTGGTCTATAGGAAATAAGCAGCGTTGTGTAATTTGGATCCTTTTATATATATATATATATATATATATATACATCATTCGTTATAAAAAAAGTTCTCTTTGCCTTTTAAAATAAAAATAACTCAGTAATGCCGGTACTGATGTTTTTTATACTCAATAATATTTGGGCTCCCCGGATTGTGAGATCAAACTGATGAACTTGAAGAGTTTTTAAAGTGAGAAGTTTGCTGGGAGAAGAGGTTAATTTTTGGAGATCAAAATGATAAACTTGGAGATTTTTTAAAGTGAGAAGTTTACTAGGAGGAGAGGTGAATTTATGGAGATCAAAGTGTTAAACTTGTGGGCCGGAGGAAAGTTGAAGATAATATTTTCCATGGTCAAATGGATTGCCTCTTCTATCTAATTCAAACTTTCCAGAAAACAATATACCATATGTGATGTTTGCTTAAGAGTAGTAGATAGCTTTTATAAAGAAGATAAAAAATCCATTTCATTACGAATGAAGAAACGTACACTCTAACCCAAAAACACCATCAAATTTTATTTTATCAAACACTTCTATCACCAGAAGGATCAATTCATAGAATGCATGTTTTTGAAGAAAAAGCGGCGCTTGTTATAGAGTGCTTTTTCTCTTCTTTTTATAACTATCTACCCATTACTTAAGTGTTGCCCAAACTGACGAAAATGCCCTTCTACTAAATAAATCTTCCAAAGGCAAAAGGTTATTCTGGTAATCAACAAAATAAAAAACAATTCATGCCATTTGTTCTCTTCTGATTGGTCCTTCGTTTAACTTTTGTACTTTCTATTTTCTTTTACAAGGGCATCGTTCCCTCCAATACAGTTCAGAACCTTTTTCTTGTCTTCTCTATCTACCAAAACCCATATGCCTGTTCCTTCTATACTTCGTGAACGCAAGCTCAGGTGTCAAACTTCCACCTTGCTATTCTCCGGTTCCTTATGTTGCCTGCGTTCCACCGTGTTCCTTGCTTCGTTTTTTAACCGTTCTCTTTGTATCTCTGTTCCTTTTGCAGGCCATTAATTGGTTTCCAAGCTCTGTTACTCAAAGCATGGTACTTTTAACATCGTTGTCTTGCTTCTCTATGTTACTCTTGCAGGCCATTTAAAAAAGGGTGTAATACAGTGGTAGAACTGACTTGTAAGAAATGTCGCGGTAAGCAAGAGTCGCCGCCGACTTTTATTTTATCCAATTTATAGAAAGGATAAAAGAACAGAAAAAAACCTTATAAAAGAGATTGAGTTCGGGGGGTACGTTATACAAAGGGAAGGTTTAAAGCACCCTTTGTATCCTTAGTTATCCATGGGCTCTTAATTGCTTAGCTCACTTTGTTTTCAAAATGTGTTTAATGTTTGAAAAGTAGGGTGTGAATAGGAAAAGATTCGTTAAGGACTTTAGCTTGTAAATAAGCGTAGCCTTGTTTTGAAAGTATTTGAAAAGAGTGGGAAAGATAGATTTGAGTTTAAATTTGAAAAAAGAGCAAGCAATTAATAGCAACTACCATAAGTTTGAAAAATCGTTCTTTTAGCCTTTCAGGAGAAAGGGTCTATCCATACCATGAGAGGGCAGGAAGTCTTTCAATTGGATGTTTAAGGGTCATCGAGAAAAGTATCGTTCGCCATAAGACGGTCCCTACCATAAAGAGGGCAGGTAGTCTAAGGGAAGGATATAATAGTCGTTAATCTTTTTAGGCATCATGCGAGGATACCTTAGCAATGGGACAATCATCTTATTTCCGAAGCAGCATCGAGGGACTAGATCTCATATGATGATTTTCAATCTTTTAAAGGCAACCTTGCTTTAGGTATCCTCGGAATCGAGGGACTTGACTATTTTTCACAATTAGAGGCAACACGATAATAAGGCAACAAGAGAGGTTACCCTAAAGGTGTGTGGGTGCAACAATCACGTGAGTTCAGTTCAGTTATTTATCTTGTAATTAGTGATCTATGTTATTTAACAGGCTTGCACCCCCTAGGATTACTAACCACAGCAGAAAAGTAAAGCAGTTTAAATGTCTTACGCTATTACAGTAAACACCTGCGGGGATGGGGGAAATTAAAAGGCAGAAGAATAGACCTAATCTATTACAATAAAACCCTTATAGGGTAACAGAAAAGTAAAAGATCTTTGAATGCCTTGATCTTCCTCGAACCCTTGATTGACTCTGATCATCTGAGAATTAAACGGAAAATAAATAAAACTTAGTGTAGGAGGGATTCATTGACTGTTCGAGGCAACCCTATTTTAGGGAAAGACAATATAAAATTAAAATGATATTTAAAGAAGAAAAGAAATAGAAACTTAGCTTTTGACTTGACAGCACATAGTCGGAGGATACTGGGGTAACCCCCTGAACCTAAGAAAACTTATTGTGACCTACAGGGTCTCTGATCAGGTGTTATGCAGCATGGAGGTCTTTGGTAACTATCCATCTGCGTTGGATCCTAGGAGAGAGCGATCTAATGAATTGCAGCGGCGCCGGAGTCAAACTTCGGTCGCCTTCTCCGGCGAGACTGAACTTCAAAAACCTGCAAACGTCAAAACGAAAAGGCCAAAACCACCCAGGTCTACTAAATCGACCTCTCCGAATTCAGTGGTGGAGTCGGTTTTGACTGAAACGGTCGGTAACCCTGAATATGAAACCTCATGAGTTTTATGCCCTAACAATGGCATACACTCATCCCTGCGCCAAAACTCATAAACGATAGTTCAAATGGATCCTAAACATCATCAGGATTATAGACATACACATAGCAATCATTTATATGGCATAAATTAAAAGTTTGAAATTGGAAACATAAAGCAAACTGGTGACACCTTAGGAGGCCGTTTGGATGTGCATGGAGCCTTAATGGTATTGTATTTGTGCTCCTGGGAACCTCCTGAAGACGAATGAAAGCTTGGCTTCGACTGCAACTTGCTGAAGAGATGATTTGATCGTGCCCTAGCCTCTTGAAAATTTCTCTCCTTCGAACTCTATTCTCTTGGCCAGAAAAATCGTCCTTGAAGAGTCGTATGTAACGCCCGTAAATGTGTTTTTCTGATTAATTGTGATGTTTGTTACATTTTCCTAATTTTACCGTTTTTGAGTCGAGTCAGTCGGTAAATATTAATTATGCTAATATTTTACTTATTACTTTCCATGTGTGTAATTATTATGTTTTGGGTGTTAATTGGTTAGAATTAATGTTTAGTAACATTTGGGCCAAAATTAGAATTTATGAGAGTTGAGTGGGTGAAAATGAGAAGTAGAGAAATAGAAAGAGATATAGAGAGAAAAAGAGATATTTTGGAAAGAAAGAAAGAAAACTTGTGAAGAGAAGAGAAAGAAGAGAAAAACAAAGAGAAGAAGAGAATTGTAGAAATCCAAACCAAGCTAGAGCCAAGAATCTAACCAAGGTAAGGGGGTGAATCTAGTTTATCTTGATTGTATGACTCTTATAGTTTTGTGTGTTTTGTTCTTGTTCTTGCTCTTTTCTAAGCTTGACCAACAATGGTGGATTAGGTGTTTTGTGAGTTTTGAAGTTATAAACTTGATTTTGTGGTGTGTATGTGTAGTATGATGATAGATATCCCCATTGATCATGTTTGTTTTTCATTTCTCCATGCTTGCTTGCTCATGAAGGAATTATTAGGTTATTGACATTTAGTGAGTGAACCATGGATCATTGATTGTTAGAGTGAATATATGGCATGTATGGGTTGTGTAGGATGTGTAGGGAAGCTTATTTGAGGTTTTGAGATGATTGGGTGGGGTTTTGCAGGTCTGTTGCAGAACTGATTTTTCTAGGTTTACGCAGGTCCGCTGAGCGGAGGGGGTCCGCTGAGCGGAGGTCCTTTTGCAGAAAAATATCTGTGAAGGTCCGCTGAGCGGAGTTTCTGCATTTTTGTCTGATAATTTTTCTGTCTGGGTCCGCTGAGCGGAGCCCAAGCGGACTGTGCGAAATATAGTTTTTTCCAAACTTCGTTTTGTTGTATCTTTTGAACCGTCGGTCGTTTCTACGCGCCGTTTGAAGTATTATGGAAACCCTTGAGTATGCTTTATGACAAAGAGGAGTGTATTGGTGGTTGAATGAATTTTTCATAAATGTATTTTGTGAAATGATATTTGCTAACCGAGTATGTTTTGACGGTATATGTGTGCTGTGTGAGTTTGAACGCCTGAGTGGCAATTTTGGTGATGTATCCGTGTGGATTAATATAGTCGGTGTGATGTGGATATGTGACCGAGTTATATTATTGTTGTTGTTGTTATGTAATCGAGTCGTTTGTATGCACAGCATAACATTTCAATACGTTAATGGCGGAATGCTGTAAACAGATGGCCTGCGGGCATTGGTTACCAGTAGGAGCTTAATGCTCGGTAACGGTATATTAGCCTGAGTGGAAAGAGGTCATCAGTGGGAGCTAAATGCTCGATGACGACAGCCTGCGGGCTTCCTGAGTGGAATAAAGTCCCAGCATAATGCTCGGCAGGTGTATTTGTCATAATGACAAGGAGGAGTTTTACTCCGGATTTGGTACCACATGCATATGCATAGTCGAGTCTCATTCATCATCTTCAGTCTTTATAATTTATGTTACCATTCATGTGTCGGATTACTTATGTATTGATTGTGGTTGACTTAGTGGATTACTTTGTTATATGATTCTTGATGATACTTGTGGGCATTACTATATTTATCATGCTTTCATTATGAATTTTATTCTCACCCTTCTGCCTTAATGTCACCTACTCGTGGGTAATGTGCAGGTGATCCGCAAGAGTAGGTGCTCTCTTTGTAGTCGTCCGTTTTGGTGTCGTCCGCTCGTGATACGTAACACCTAGGGGGGGAATCGAACACTTATTTTGTAGATAATTCTTATAGGATCCTTTTGATGTATATTTGATCCTTTAGATGCATTCGTATTATGTATTTTGGATACCTTCTCATACGGTGTATTTTGGAGGAATGTTGTGGATATTTTGTTTACCGATGCATATATATATATATATATATATATATATATATATATATATATATATATATATATAAAAGTATGAATACATTCAGGTGTTTATGAGAATCCTTCCTATTTGATTATTTGTGTTACGCATCTTTTACGAGTATGTTATGTTTGGTTATGTGGTTACTTAAGTGTAACGCCCTAATTGTTTTTTTTATGAATTTAATTTTTATACTCTGATATTTGTACCTATATGCCTGGGTAGAATTGGGGTGTTACATTAGTGGTATCAGAGCGGGTCGGTCTTGTCCGACCAAGTGTCGTGTCGTTTGGTCTAACCATTCTTGTGTTATTCCTTGGGCTTACTTCTCTTGGTGTTATTGTGAAGTTTAGAGATGGCTGGACGTAATGACGCTGCTATTGCTGCTGCATTGCAAGCTATGGCTGAAGCTATGCATACAGGTGGGAATGCAAGGTCTCGGAGTTTAGCGACGTTCCAGAGGGAGAATCCTCCTGTGTTTAAGGGAACGCATGACCCCGAGGGAGCCTTGACTTGGATGAAGGAGATGGAGAGAATCTTTCGTGTGATGGATTGCACGCAAGAGCAGCAAGTCAGGTATGGCACTCATCAGTTAGCTGTGGAGGCTGATGATTGGTGGCTGGAGACTTTGGCAAGGTTAGAAGCAACCGGTGAAGAGATTTCCTAGACGGTGTTCAAGAGGGAGTTTTTGAGGAAGTATTACCCGGAGGATGTCTGTGGAAAGAAATAGACTGAGTTTATGGCTTTGGTTCAAGGCAGCATGTCTATGTCTGAATATGCGGCAAAGTTTAATGAACTTGTGAAATTCTACCCACACTTTTTTGGCGAGGGAGAAGAATTTTCTAAGTGCATTAAGTTCGAGAATGGGTTGCGTTCTGATATCAAGAAGGCGGTAGGTTATCAGAAGATTCGGGTGTTTCCAGATTTGGTGGACAGCTGTAGGATTTATGATGAGGATAATAATGCTCATCATAAGGCGATTAATGAAAAGAGGAACAATGGTCCGCAAAATCGTGGGAAGCTGTATGATGGAGGGAAGGGTAAGCAAAAGATGAATTATGGACCAAGGTTTAGTGGGGGAGATGCTCCTGCTAAGATTGTATGTTTTAAGTGTGGTAAACCTGGCCACAAAAGTAATGTCTGCAATGGTGACACGAGAAAATGTTTCAAGTGTGGAAGGGCAGGGCATATGTCATCCGACTGTACGTTCAAGGGAATAGTGTGTTTTAATTATAGTGAAGAGGGACACATGAGCGGTCAATTTCCGAAGAAGAAAGTTCAAGCTGGTGGGAAGGTGTTTGCATTGGCTGGAACTCAGACGGACAAGGGTGATCGACTGATCAGAGGTACTTGTTTTATTAATGGCATTTCTTTAATTGCTATTATTGCTACGGGTGCTTCGCATTGTTTTATAGCCGATGATTGTGTTAAAAGATTAGGTCTTGTTTTATCTGACTTGGGTGGTGAGATGGTTATCGATTTACCAGCAATGGGGTCGGTGACTACTTCTTTAGTTTGTGAGAATTGTCCGGTATCAATCTTCGGTAAGGACTTTACTGTTGATTTGATTTGTTTGCCGATGAACGAGTTAGACGTAGTTTTGGGAATGGATTGGTTGATGGATAATCGTGTCCACATTGATTGTTATCATAAGTTGGTGAGATTTCCATTTCTTGAGAAGGATGCGGAATTTGGTGTCTTATCTACCAAGGAGTTGAATCGACTGTTAGAAGATGGGGCACAATTGTTTGGTGTGTTTGCATCGTTGACTGTGGAGAGTCGAGTTGCAGTTGGGGATTTTCCAGTAGTGCGAAAATTTCCCGAAGTGTTTCCTGAAGACTTTTCTGATGTGCCGCCAAAGAGAGAGGTGGAGTTTTCCATAGATCTAGTTCCTGGTAAGAGGCCTGTGTCTATGGCGCCATATAGAATGTCGGCATCAAAGTTAGTGGAATTGAAGAAACAATTGGAAGAGTTGCTAGCAAAACATTTTGTGAGGCCTAGTGTTTCACCATGGGGAGCTCCAGTTTTGTTGGTAAAGAAGAAGGATGGAAACATGAGGTTGTGTATTGCTTATCGCCAGTTGAACAAGGTGACGATTAAGAATAAGTATCCACTTCCTAGGATTGACGACTTGATGGATCAGTTGGTGGGAGCCAGTGTGTTTAGCAAGATTGATTTAAGATATGGTTACCATCAGATTCGGGTGAAGGAGGAAGATATTCAGAAGACTGCGTTTAGGACTCGTACGGGCATTATGAGTTTTTGGTGATGCCGTTCGGAGTTTCTAATGCACCTGGTGTGTTTATGGAGTATATGAATCGCATATTCCATGATCAGTTGGATAAGTTTGTTGTGGTCTTCATAGATGACATCTTGATTTATTCTAAGTCTCCGGAAGAGCATGAAGAGCATTTGCGTGTTTTGCTACAAGTTTTGAAGGAGAAGTAGTTGTATGCTAAGTTATCCAAGTGCGAGTTCTGGTTATCAGAGGTGAGTTTTCTTGGTCATGTGATTTCAGGTAACGGGATTGCAGTGGATCCATCCAAGGTAGATGCAGTGCTACAATGGGAGGTTCCGAGATCGATTACTGAGATCAGAAGCTTCTTAGGTTTGGCGGGTTATTACCGAAGATTCATAGAAGGCTTTTCAAAGTTGGCACTTCCGTTAACTCAGCTTACTTGCAAGGGTAAGGCGTTTATTTGGGACATAGTTTGTGAAAAGAATTTTGAAGAGTTGAAGAGAAGGTTGACTTCAGCTCCGGTTTTGGTTTTACCTGATCCTAAGAAACCGTTTGTGGTGTATTGTGATGCATCGCATATGGGGTTAGGTGGTGTTTTGATGCAGGAAGGTAAGGTGGTGGCTTACGCTTCGAGGCAGTTAAGAATTCATGAGAAGAATTATCCCACTCATGATTTAGAGTTAGTTGCGGTTGTTTTTGTATTAAAGATTTGGAGGCATTATCTCTACGGTGCAAGGTTCGAGGTCTTTAGTGATCATAAGAGTTTGAAATACTTATTTGATCAGAAAGAGTTGAACATGAGACAACGTAGGTGGTTGGAATTCTTGAAAGACTATGACTTTAGCTTGAATTACCATCCTGGTAAAGCTAATGTGGTTGCCGATTCTTTGAGTCGGAAATCTTTGCATATGTCCGCTATGATGGCGGAGGAGTGGGAACTTTTGGAGCAGTTTCGTGATCTTAGTTTAGTATGTGAATTGACACCAGGTAGTGTGAAGATGGGTATGTTGAAAGTGACGAATGATTTTCTTTCGACCGTTAGCGAGAGACAGAAGATGGATGTGAAACTTGTTGATTTGTTTAAGGTGGAAAATCAAAGTGATGATGGCGACTTCAGAGTGGATGGTCAGGGTGTTTTGAGATTCCGTGGTCGAATTTGTGTACCTAATGATTCCGAGCTGAAGAAGATGATTTTAGAGGAAGGTCACAGAAGCAGTTTGAGTATTCATCCGGGAGCCAATAAGATGTATCAAGATTTGAAGAAGATCTTTTGGTGGTCTGGTTTGAAAAGAGATGTGGCTCAGTTTGTATATGCGTGTTTGGTATGTCAGAAGTCAAAAGTGGAGCATCAGCGTCCTGCAGGGTTGTTGCAACCGTTGGATATTCCAGAGTTGAAATGGGATAGTATTTCTATGGACTTTGTGACGAGTTTACCAAATACTGTGAGAGGTTTTGATGCGGTTTGGGTGATTGTTGATAGGTTGACAAAGTCTGCTCACTTTATTCCTATTAACATCACTTTTCCAATTGCGAAGTTAGCTGAGATTTATATCAAAGTGATTGTGAAACTACATGGTATACCGTTGAGTATTGTGTCGGATAGAGATCCAAGGTTCACATCAGATTTTTGGAAAGGTTTGCAAGAGGCTCTAGGTTCTAAGTTGAGGTTGAGTTCGGCTTATCATCCTCAGACAGACGGTCAGACAGAAAGGACTATTCAATCGTTAGAAGACTTGTTGAGGGCATGTGTTCTTGAGAAGGGAGGTTCGTGGGATACTTATCTTCCGTTGATAGAATTCACTTACAACAACAGTTTTCATTCTAGTATCGGAATGGCACCTTTTGAAGCGCTATATGGTCGTAAGTGTAGAACTCCATTGTGTTGGTTCGAATCAGGCGAGAGTGTGGTACTCGGACCTGAGATGGTAAGAGAGACTATAGAGAAGGTGAAATTTATTCGTGAGAAGATGAGAAGTTCGCAGAGTAGGCAAAAGAGTTATCATGACAAGCGAAGGAAAGATTTGGAATTCCAAGCTGGTGATCATGTATTTTTAAGAGTTACGCCTATGACTGGTGTTGGACGAGCTTTGAAATCGAGGAAGCTTACTCCGCGTTTTATTGGTCCTTATAAGATATCGGAGCAAGTTGGCAAAGTTGCGTATCGGGTGGCGTTACCGCCAAGTCTTTCTAATCTGCACGATGTATTTCATGTGTCTCAGTTGAGGAGATACATTGCAGATCCATCCCATCTGATTCAGATGGATGATGTGCAAGTGCATGAGAACCTGACGGTTGAGATGATGCCGGTGCGTATTGAGGATCGGGAGACTAAGACTCTGCGAGGCAAGGAGATCGCCTTGGTGAAAGTCGTATGGTTAAGTGCGGCAGGTGAGAGTTTGACCTGGAAGTTGGAGAGTAAGATGCGAGACTCCTATCCTGAGTTGTTTGTAGCAGGTAATTTTTATTTTCGAGGACGAAAATCTTTTAAGTGGGGGAGGGTTGTAACGCCCGTAAATGTGTTTTTCTGATTAATTGTGACGTTTGTTACATTTTCCTAATTTTACCGTTTTTGAGTCGAGTCAGTCGGTAAATATTAATTATGCTAATATTTTACTTATTACTTTCCATGTGTGTAATTATTATGTTTTGGGTGTTAATTGGTTAGAATTAATGTTTAGTAACATTTGGGCCAAAATTAGAATTTATGAGAGTTGAGTGGGTGAAAATGAGAAGTAGAGAAATAGAAAGAGATATAGAGAGAAAAAGAGATATTTTGGAAAGAAAGAAAGAAAACTTGTGAAGAGAAGAAAAAGAAGAGAAAAACAAAGAGAAGAAGAGAATTGTAGAAATCCAAACCAAGCTAGAGCCAAGAATCTAACCAAGGTAAGGGGGTGAATCTAGTTTATCTTGATTGTATGACTCTTATAGTTTTGTGTGTTTTGTTCTTGTTCTTGCTCTTTTCTAAGCTTGACCAACAATGGTGGATTAGGTGTTCTGTGACTTTTGAAGTTATAAACTTGATTTTGTGGTGTGTATGTGTAGTATGATGATAGATATCCCCATTGATCATGTTTGTTTTTCATTTCTCCATGTTTGCTTGCTCATGAAGGAATTATTAGGTTATTGACATTTAGTGAGTGAACCATGGATCATTGATTGTTAGAGTGAATATATGGCATGTATGGGTTGTGTAGGATGTGTAGGGAAGCTTATTTGAGGTTTTGAGATGATTGGGTGGGGTTTTGCAGGTCTGTTGCAGAACTGATTTTTCTAGGTTTACGCAGGTCCGCTGAGCGGAGGGGGTCCGCTGAGCGGAGGTCCTTTTGCAGAAAAATATCTGTGAAGGTCCGCTGAGCGGAGTTTCTGCATTTTTGTCTGATAATTTTTCTGTCTGGGTCCGCTGAGCAGAGCCCAAGCGGACTGTGCGAAATATAGTTTTTTCCAAACTTCGTTTTGCTGTATCTTTTGAACCGTCGGTCGTTTCTACGCGCCGTTTGAAGTATTATGGAAACCCTTGAGTATGCTTTATGACAAAGAGGAGTGTATTGGTGGTTGAATGAATTTTTCATAAATGTATTTTGTGAAATGATATTTGCTAACCGAGTATGTTTTGACGGTATATGTGTGCTGTGTGAGTTTGAACGCCTGAGTGGCAATTTTGGTGATGTATCCGTGTGGATTAATATAGTCGGTGTGATGTGGATATGTGACCGAGTTATATTATTGTTGTTGTTGTTATGTAATCGAGTCGTTTGTATGCACAGCATAACATTTCAATACGTTAATGGCGGAATGCTGTAAATAGATGGCCTGCGGGCATTGGTTACCAGTAGGAGCTTAATGCTCGGTAACGGTATATTAGCCTGAGTGGAAAGAGGTCATCAGTGGGAGCTAAATGCTCGATGACGACAGCCTGCGGGCTTCCTCAGTGGAATAAAGTCCCAGCATAATGCTCGGCAGGTGTATTTGTCATAATGACAAGGAGGAGTTTTACTCCAGATTTGGTACCACATGCATATGCATAGTCGAGTCTCATTCATCATCGTCAGTCTTTATAATTTATGTTA
Organism: Vicia villosa; assembly: GCF_029867415.1. Lineage (NCBI taxonomy): Eukaryota > Viridiplantae > Streptophyta > Magnoliopsida > Fabales > Fabaceae > Vicia > Vicia villosa. The sequence goes on along the minus strand of NC_081181.1, from coordinate 64,187,859 downwards.
CCATTCATGTGTCGCATTACTTATATATTGATTGTGGTTGACTTAGTGGATTACTTTGTTATATGATTCTTGATGATACTTGTGGGCATTACTATATTTATCATGCTTTCATTATGAATTTTATTCTCACCCTTCTGCCTTAATGTTACCTACTCGTGGGTAATGTGCAGGTGATCCGCTAGAGTAGGTGCTCTCTTTGTAGTCGTCCGTTTTGGTGTCGTCCGCTCGTGATACGTAACACCTAGGGGGGGAATCGAACACTTATTTTGTAGATAATGCTTATAGGATCCTTTTGATGTATATTTGATCCTTTAGATGCATTCGTATTATGTATTTTGGATACCTTCTCATACGGTGTATTTTGGAGGAATGTTGTGGATATTTTGTTTACCGATGCATATATATATATATATATATATATATATATATATATATATATATATATATAAGTATGAATACATTCAGGTGTTTATGAGAATCCTTCCTCTTTGATTATTTGTGTTACGCATCTTTTACGAGTATGTTATGTTTGGTTATGTGGTTACTTAAGTGTAACGCCCTAATTGTTTTTTTTATGAATTTAATTTTTATACTCTGATATTTGTACCTATATGCCTGGGTAGAATTGGGGTGTTACATCGTACGTAAGACTATATCTGAACTTGAGGTGTTTGAGAAGTAGTTATTGAATGTTGATCGTGTCATTACTGTTCATAGTAACTGAATCAGAATACGTCGTACGCTAGACTATACTTTTTAGGATGAGTCGTACGTAAGACTATATCTGAACTTGAGGTGTTTGAGAAGTAGTTATTGAATGTTGATCGTGTCATTACTGTTCGTAGTAACTGTTCGTTCTGATCGTGTCTACACCGTTCGTGACGATAGAATTAGATATTCGAATAGAATACTATAACAGGTCATACATTAGACCATATATGATAGAGGACGTCAGAACGGGTCATGCATTAAACCATATCTTAAGAAGAATACTAGAACGAGTCATACATTAGACCATATCTGAGGAAGGATACCAGAACGAGTCATACATTAGACCATATCTGAGAAAGGATACCAGAACGAGTCGTACATTAGACCATATCTGGAAGTAGGACATCAGAACGAGTTATTCATTAAACCATATCTGAAGGAGAATACCATAACGAGTCATACATTAGACCATATTTGATGAAGGATGTCAGAATGAGTTATTCATTAAACCATATCTGAAGGATAATGTCAGAACGAGTCATACATTAGACCATATCCGAGGAAGGATACCAGAACGAGTCGTACATTAGACCATATCTGGAAGTTAGACATCAGAACGAGTTATTCATTAAACCATATTTGAAGGAGAATACCAGAACGAGTCATACATTAAACCATATCTGTTGAAGGATGTCAGAACGAGTTATTCATCAAACCATATCTGAAGGATAATGTCACAACGAGTCATATATTAGACCATATCTGAGGAAGGATACCAGAACGAGTCGTACATTAGACCATATCTGGAAGTAGGACATCAGAACAAGTTATTCATTAAACCATATCTGAAGGAGAAATACCAGAACGAGTCATACATTAGACCATATCTGATGAAGGATGTCAGAACGAGTTATTCATTAAACTATATCTGAAGGATAATGCCAGAACGAGTCATACATTAGACCATATCTGACTGAGAATACCGGAACGGGTCATACATTAGACCATATCTGATAGCGAATGCTTGCTCGTTAGAGTTGATAAGTTATTTGATGAAGTTTTGGAATTAAAAAGGCTTGTCAGAATAAATCTTTGGCTTGATTATATTTGACAGGAATGCTTGTCGAGGCGGAACCTAAAAACAAAGTTAGAAATATGCAATGTCATGATGCATGTGTATGAGAAACCCGTATGTTTATCATGAGGTAATGCATGCAATGTAAGAATATGTATGTGATGTATGAGTGATGTTGTTCTGAGAAAATAAATCTCTGGGTCATTGTGACTTGAATATTTGATCTTGTCTTGAAGACGCTCAGCTGGGAATTTATGATTTTGCTTGGGGATGACCCGTAACTTGATGTACCCTGACTGGGGATTATAGATGTTAATAAACCATGTTTGGAGAAGAGAAGAAGGTCAGGGAACCGACAATGTTGAAGATGTGAACTCTGTTGGGGAGCTAAGTCTTTGTTGGGGCGAGAACATTTGAAGATATCTTCTTAATGATTACTCTGTGGGGATATGATCCTGTGTAACCGGCTTTGTGGGAAGACATGGATGTCTTGAACATTGCCCCCAGTATTATAGTAAATACCCTTCCTTGATTTGTATTGATTAGGACACACCACTGAGTATTGATCAAGATGTCAAACTGGACTTGCATAGATTTTCCCCTGCTAGTAGGGACTCTGGAAAGATTCGCCTCGCGAGGACTTTATGAGATGTGCACTATGGGCGACATGCCCCTAGTAATCATAGGCCCAGGACAATTTCCCATGTTAATTGGGAAGTAGCTTCAGATCTACTTGGACGCATGCCCCTAATTGTTTTGGCATCCTTGAGAGATTCTCGGAATCTTGACTTGATTGCCCCAGATTGATCGGGAAATAGTTTGAAACCCACTTGGGATGTGACTTTGACTGTTTGGCATTTGAGAGTTTCTTGGAATCTTGCTTTGATTGCCCCAGATTGATTGGGTAAACCATGTCATGCCCCTTGTATACATAAGAGACATTGCTTCTGAAGTGGTTTTGTCTGTCGGGATAACTTTCAGTCATTATTTGTATCCTGTGCAACTTCTTCCTGATGTTAACATTTGAAATTATGTAGAAAAATATGTTTAATAATGAACTTATGAGATGCAATGCATATGTCTGCCTTGAGTTTTTGAACAATATTAAAACAGGAGATGTAAAAGCGTGATTTTTATGAAAACGTGATGTTTGTAAAAACAAAATATTAACTCAGCATTTTTGGTTGACCTTAAGGAGTCAGGATACCTTTTTTTGTGACAGTATGCTTTCGAACTAACCATGCTTCAGTTAGGACTTTCAAGGGTTGTAACGTGGCTTGGTTCACGGTTTATGAAACAAAGGATAATGGCTCAAAGTTTATTTGTACCCATCCCAATCTTCATGATGTCCTTCGATCCTATGCTCAGTTAACTCTGCATTTCAGTTTTAGCAAAGCTTGAAGTATTAACATTGACATTTGATGGTGGTTTCAGCACCGACAGTTTATTTGGACAGACAGTCCTCCTTTCTTGTAATTCTTTTTCTTCTTTTTTTTCGAGGATTTGTAGTGACGTCTAGTTTGACATTGATTTTATTATCCCTAACTTTTTCCTGAACTGTTTATTTTGAGGTTACAGTCAGCGGGATGTTTCGATTTTTTATAAGTCTCCTTCATAGGTTTTGACTTAACAACTTTTTCTTTTTGGTGGATATTGACTGCCTGACTTAATGGTTGCGGGAAGCCCTCATTATTCGCGTAGACAACAACTAAGATAATTGAGTTAACTGAGTAACTACCCTGCCCCATGTTACGATTAAGGGTTTTAAATTGTACAAGAAAGAAAACTTCTACTCCTCAGGCTCAAAGGGGTTGACGAGGGATTAACATTCTTATATCTCCACTGTTTAGGAATTGAAATAAGGCTTGTACATCGTCATCATAGTCTGTTCAAAAGCATACTATATGAGGTTGCGATATCATTTTCGTCATCCTCCCTCAAAAGGTATACAGCTTTAGCAGGAGTCGAGTATCACTAAACATATGCAAAGTAAAGACGCGATTTAAAATGAGTGATAGCGAAATGATTTGTTCAAGACAAACATATGCAATGCACTGATGATGATTATTAAAATAGATAATGTCTATCATGAGTCAAATGTTTAAACAAACAGAAAAGAAACTTGCAAATGAAAGCAGATCTAATGATCCAAAAGTTTGTCCGTCTAGACGTCAGTCAGTCTTGTTATGACGAGGCATAGGAGCAGTGATCATGCCAGGAGTTTTCAGGCGGGTTGAATTTGATTTCCCCGTCATCGATCAGATCTCGATCCTTATTCGTCAATGTTCAGCAATTGTTAGTGTCATGTCCAGGACTGTTGAAATAGTATGCGCATCTCACATTGGGTTGATAGCCAGTAGCGGGGGTGTTAGGATTCTTAGGAGTGTCCCTCAGAGTACTCAATTCGATCTTCAATAGATGTTGTACTGCTTGAGCCAGTGACGTATTGATCTTGGTGAATTGACGCTTAGGTACGCCTGGCTTTCGTCGTTGTTGGGGAACTGGTGTAGAGATTTAGAGTATCCAAAGTTCGAGCTTCCAGAATGTATATCTGATAAGAATGTTTCAGAAGTATGGGGGTCAAGCTTCCAGAATGTTCATCTGATTGGAACTTTCACAATGTCCGGGGTTCGAGCTTCCGGAATGTATATCTGATTGGAATGTTTCAGAAGTCTGGGGGTCAAGCTTCCAAAATGTTCATCTGATTGGAACTTTCAGAATGTCCGGGTTTCGAGCTTCCGGAATGTATATATGATTGGAATGTTTCAGAAGTCTGGGGGTCAAGCTTCCAGAATATTCATCTGATTGGAATTGATTTGTCGATGGTATTTGTCTGACTAGTTGGTCGACATTAGAAAATGAATTGGTCGCGTCTTTGTTTGAAGAATTCTGACTTTTGTCTTTGAATGTCTTTCTTTGAGAATCAAGCTCACCATATCTAGTGGGTCATAGCCTCTGATTCGGGATACTTGTACTTTTGAAGGTACATGGCTAGAGGAAAATAAATCCTCTTGCCCCGTGATAGGTATCGTGTCCCTGAACTGAAAGGCATACAGCCAAAGGAAAATAAATCCTCTTGCCCCTTGATAGGTATTGTGTCTTTGAATTGGAAGATATATGGCTAGAGGAAAGTAAATCCTCTTGCCCCTTGATGAGAATTTAGTCCTTTGATAAGAGCACCTGAAATTGTGTGCCCTAAATTCCTAAGATCCTTGAAAGGGTTAGTTGACATGTCATGTTATGATGTCATGATGTCATGATGTCATGTAAACGCAATACAATAGGTAAAGCATAAGGTAATAAGGAAGAAATGTCCTACTAGCAGATCCTGTAAGGAAACATAAGGGTTAGTAGCACACACAAGCAAGTCACGCAAATGTCCTTAGGTTTAAAGGCTTTGCATGGAGTTTGACTAGGTAACTACCCTTCCCCAAAGGTATTTCTATGGATAAGGATGATAGCAGCAACGGGTTCTACAAAGTTACCCAGAATTGTATGTCCTTCTAAAGCACCCTCGGACATGATGCATTTGCATCATGCAATGATACTTTGAGAACGAACCTATCTGAGTTGTAGTATCGGGTAGCGACTAGTTCTCAACATTTGTCAAGAGTAGTCCCCCCACTACATTCCTAAAGGCCAAGATGGGTCAAAGGTGACTAAAGGTCCTTGAGCTCCGACGCACCCAAAGTTACATACATAGACCTCCCTCATCTGAGAAAGGTGTGCATATATCTATGGAGTCCTAACTCAAGTGTGAACTTCATATTGACTCATCTCCCACATATGTGAAAGAGGTCGCCATGACTATGCCACTCCTATCTTAAGTGTACTTGAATTCGAGTATAGGATTCGTCCTTCATTTAATTCCCAAGACAACCCTGAAAAATAAAGCAAGCAAGACAAACATTAAGTGATCCTAAACTTTAAGGTAACCCCTCTTTTAATCGAAAGCATCCCAGCAGAGTCGCCAGTTCTGTAATACGGTGGGAGAACTGACTTGTAAGAAATGTCGCGGTAAGCAAGAGTCGCCACCGACTTTTATTTTATCCAATTTATAGAAAGGCTAAAAGAACAGGAAAAAAACCTTTTAAAAGAGATTGAGTTCGGAGGGTACGTTATACAAAGGCAAGGTTTAAAGCACCCTTTATATCCATGGTTATCCATGGGCTCTTAATTGCTTAGCTCACTTTGTTTTCAAAATGTTTGTAATGTTTGAAAAGTAGGGTGTGAATAGGAAAAGATTCGTTAAGGACTTTAGCTTGTAAATAAGCGTAGCCTTGTTTTGAAAGTATTTGAAAAGAGTGGGAAAGATAGATTTGAGTTTAAATTTGAAAAAAGAGCAAGCAATTAATAGCAACTACCCTAAGTTTGAAAAACTGTTCTTTTAGCCTTTCGGGCGAAAGGGTCTATCCATACCATGAGAGGGCAGGAAGTCTTTCAATTGGATGTTTAAGGGTCATCGAGAAAAGTATCATTCGCCATAAGACTGTCCCTACCATAAAGAGGGCAGGTAGTCTAAGGGAAGGATATAATAGTCGTTAATCTTTTTAGGCATCATGCGAGGATACCTTAGCAATGGGACAATCATCTTATTTCCGAAGCAGCATCAAGGGACTAGATCTCATATGATGATTTTCAATCTTTTAAAGGCAACCTTGCTTTAGGTATCCTCGGAATCGAGGGACTTGACTATTTTTCACAAATAGAGGCAACAAGATAATAAGGCAACAAGAGAGGTTACCCTAAAGGTGAGTGGGTGCAACAATCACGTGAGTTCAGTTCAGTTATTTATCTTGTAATTAGTGATCTAAGTTATTTAGCAGGCTTGCACCCCCTAGGATTACTAACCACAGCAGAAAAGTAAAGCAGTTTAAATGTCCTACGCTATTACACTAAACACCTGCGGGGATGGGGGAAATTAAAAGGCAGAAGAATAGACCTAATCTATTACAATAAAACCCTTATAGGGTAACAGAAAAATAAAAGATCTTTGAATGCCTTGATCTTCCTCGAACCCTTGATTGACTCTGATCATCTGAGAATTAAACGGAAAATAAATAAAAGTTAGTGTAGGAGGGATTCATTTACTGTTCGAGGCAACCCTATTTTAGGGAAAGACAAAAAAAAATTAAAATGATATTTAAAGAAGAAATGAAATAGAAACTTAGCTTTTGACTTGACAGCGCGTAGTCGGAGGATACTAGGGTAACCCCCTGAACCTAAGAAAACTTATTGTGACCTACAGGGTCTCTAATCAGGTGTTATTTAGCATGAAGGTCTTTGGTGCACTAGTATATCCATCTGCGTTGGATCCTGGGAGAGAGCGATCTAATGGCTGATACTTGAGGGCTCATCATGATCCCTCACGGGAGTGGTACGCTGGATCTGGGAGCGTAATTATGTAAACAAATTAGTTAAAAAATAGAGAGGACCCTGGGATTCGAACCTGGTCCCTTGAGTTGCCAGTAACATCAGATTGCTAGTTGCGCCATGTGTTTCGCTTGTCATTGAACCAGAGCCACTTAATGATATTCCATCATGCGTTTCTCTTTGAAATTCAAACAAAGTCAAACAGCGGGGCCCCCATGGATGCAAGTCATCCAATGAATGATGGAGAGAGAAGTCTGTCACTTTGACTCACCAATGATAATGATGGAAAGCACCACGTAGGCTTCGTCTAGTCTCCATCAATTGCAGCGGACCGGAGTCAAACTCCGGCCGCCTTCTCCGGCGAGGCTGAACTTCGAAAACCTGCAAACATCAAAACGAAAATGCCAAAACCACCCAGGTCTACTAAATCGACCTATGCGAATTCAGTGGTGGAGTCGGTTTTGACTGAAATGGTTGGTAATCCTGAATATGAAACCTCGTGAGTTTTATGCCCTAACATGGGCATACACTCATCCCTGCGCCAAAACTCATAAACGATAGTTCAAATGGATCCTAAACATCATCAGGATTATAGACATACGCATAGCAATCATTTATATGGCATAAATTAAAAGTTTGAAATTGGAAACATAAAGCAAACTGGTGACGCCTGAGGAGGCCGTTTGGATGTGCATGGAGCCTTAATGGTATTGTATTTGTGCTCTTGGGAACCTCCTGAAGACGAATGAAAGCTTGGCTTCGACTGCAACTTGTTGAAGAGATGATTTGATCGTGCCCTAGCCTCATGAAAATTTGCTCTCCTTCGAACCCTATTCTCTTGGCCAGAAAAATCGTCCTTGAAGAGCTAAATGTCTTATGAATATATAGGGGAATAAATTAGGGTGAATCTTGGACTTGAATCTTGAGTTTTTATGGATCGGAGATTTAAGAAACTTTGATTGAAAATTTGATTGAAAATTTGATTAGAAACTTTCTATTTTAGCTTCAATCTTGACTCAATCTCTCTTGCCACAATTTTGGTCCATATATTTGACCTTGATTATTGGATTTGATTGGAAAATTAATCTTTGATTTTAAACAAATTATTTCATATTTTATATAACTTATTAATATTTAATTGAATTAAAATCCAAAAACATAAAATAAATATTATAAACATGAAATAATTGGTCCAAGAACCTTCAAATAGTCCACAATCACGTTTGAGACCCATTATTTTAGGCCCATTAGTCAAAAAACACCAAATTGTGCAATTAGGGTTTTGTGTTTTTCTTGCAAATCGACCAACTTCTGAGCCTTGTATCTCCTTCAATTTTTATCATATGAACATGTTATAGGACTTTTTGGAAAGCCTAAAGAGTCCTCTAAAATCTCCTTTTGGTTTCATCTCAATTGAGTCTACCATGTTCAAGTTATGAACTTTGAGAAAAAAATGACTTTTTGCGATCGTTTAGAAGGACCTGTAATGTTTTGGCTCATATCTCCCAAATGGTGCATTTTTAGACTTGGCATGTGAGAGACAAATTTGTAAAGAATTCAATTTCTTTCAAAATGATATTTGGATGGAAAATTTATGATGTTACATGTGGGTGTTATGGCTGGTCAAAGTTCAGTTGACTTTTTCCTTAAAAACCCTAACTTAGAAACTCAGGTTTTTGATGATTTTGGAGCTTTTCTTGATGGATCATGATCAATCCTTGATCAAATGATGAATGATACTTCATAATGAGGATGTTGACCAAAAATCAAAAGTTTTGACTGTGGTTTGACCATAGTTTGACTTTTAGGTCCACTAGTCGATTATTGATCGTTTGGGCCATTGAGTGAGCAATCTTTTGAATATGAGCTTGACACTTGGCATGAGGATTCTTTGAAGCATATATGAGGCCATGAAGTCCATTGGAGATATCAGAACCTGACTTTTCTTTGAGGAAAGCAAAACCCTAGTTCAAAGGCACTTGTTTAGGAGATAGCTAGCTTTGAGCAATTGGAGATCTTTGAGCATTTGAAAGGTGAAATGAGATGGGCAAATTTTGGGGTATGACAGCTGCCCCTGTTCAATCTTCTTATACCTGAGGATGTAGATTGGCATGTGTGTCTGTCGGAATCTAAAGGTAGAAGATGATTGAACACTAGAATACCAAGAAATTTGCCCTTGTTGATGATGAAGGGACTTTTCGGAGATGGGCTTGAGGATGCCATCTAGCTTGATAGTTTTGAGAATCAGAATACGTCGTACGCTAGCCTATACTTTTTAGGATGAGTCGTACGTAAGACTATATCTGAACTTGAGGTGTTTGAGAAGTAGTTATTGAATGTTGATCGTGTCATTACTGTTCGTAGTAACTGAATTAGACTTTGGAGAGTTGATCGTGTCTACACCGTTCGTGACGATAGAACTAGATCTTCGAATAGAATACTATAACGGGTCATACATTAGACCATATATGATAGAGGACGTCAGAACGAGTCATGTATTAAACCATATCTGAAGGAGAATACCAGAACGAGTCATACATTAGACCATATCTGAGGAAGGATACCAGAACGAGTCATACATTAGACCATATCTGAGGAAGGATACCAGAACGAGTCGTACATTAGACCATATTTGGAAGGATACCAGAACGAGTCGTACATTAGACCATATCTGGAAGTAGGACATCAGAACGAGTTATTCGTTAAATCATATCTAAAGGAGAATACAAGAACGAGTCATACATTAGACCATATCTGATGAAGGATGTCAGAACGAGTTATTCATTAAGTTAGACCAAGTATGGACCAAGTATGGAAAATGCTTATCCGGGTTGTTGATATGTGGGTTGTTATTGAGAAAAATGGACAACAACACCTTGAAATGGTTATTCAAGATGGAAAGGTAACATTTTTCTATCTTTCTAACAGTTTAATGTAATATTTTATCAATGAAGAAGATGGTATCATTTTTGTTTATGAACATTCTATGTTTGCATTCATTTCACAGGCTGATAAGATTCATGTGACCACTCGGAACCGAGACTTCCAAGATTGGATTGAAGTTGTCAAGGAGCATGAGACATTTTATCTTTATAATGGAGAGCCGGTTGATAACGATGGGCCTTTCAAAGTTTGTTTTAATCCACTCAAGCTCATCTTCAATGGAGGTACCACCATGACAAAAGCTGATATTCCTGAAATACCAACTCACAAATACAATTTTCACCCTATTAAGCACTTTCTCAAAGGAAACTACAAGCATGATATGTTGTATGGTGAGACTTCAACCATTTTACTTTATAAAAATGTGTCTAAATATCACTATTTATGCATAGTTTGAGCCACACTTAGTTTTTGTTGACGTCTTCTGTACCTTTTCAATTCTCAAAAGTTTAGTGAAAACACTTATTGCATTTTTCAATTTCAGACATTTATCTGTGTCTATATCATACTTTGCAGATGTTATTGGGGTATTGCAAGATGTTTTGAAGACCCAGATGGGAGGTGGTGGTAGGAAACCTTGCGTCAATATCACATTACGTGATGTCGAAGGCAATGTTATCGAGCTGGCGTTATGGGGTGATTACGGAAAGCAGTTCATCAACTACACTACCCCTAACAACTTTTCTGGTCCTACTATTATAATCTTGACACATGGTTGGTGCAAGATAAATACAGGTTTGATTAAGTATACATATAACATGTCATAGTGGTTCATTTCTATTCTAATTGACTTTATAACTTATTTAAATATAGCTGAATTAGATCACTATATGTTGTTTCATTTTCTAACTAGCACACTACACATTTTAATACAGTCTCTGGTTTACCATCGTTGTCCAACGCATGGAACGGCTCTAGACTTTACATTAATTTGGAGCATCCACAGGCTGATGAATTCAAAGCTAGGTAATGTGCTGTGAAACTGCAATTAATTTAATATAGAGGCATATCTTATGACTAATATGTTGTTCTATCAGTTTTGGAGAAACTGTTTTGTCCAACTTACCTGCCCCTTCCCAATCATTAACTGCTGATTCATCCATTCAATCTACTAACAATTTTTGGACTAGCTTGGGTGAGGTCAAGAGTATCCGTGCAATCTCTAAAGCCGCAAAGGTCTGATTTTTATTACATTGTTTGTAATATTATACTAATATTAGGATTATATTTGTGCTATTATACTATTTGGATTGTGTAGCGGTAAAAATGTGACTCGAGCGTTATCGCGCGCTCAAAGTACAACAGAGTCGCCACCGAACTTTATTTATTCCAAGAAGGAAAGGGAAAATATCGATAAAACCCACGAATGAAAACGAAAAGGATAAGATGGTCATCGCAACCAAATTAGGGTTCGGGAGTCGGTTAAGCAAGGGGAAGGTATTAGCACCCCTCACCTCCATCGTACTCGATGGGACCCATTTAGTTATTCTTGTGATCGATTGTTAGCTAAATATTTATCTGCGTTATTTATTAGGTTGGAAAGAAGGAAGAAACAAAATAAGATTTTTTATTATTGTGCTCGCCAAGACATTTGTATCTTGTGCCTACGTATTCCCTATTGCAATGGGAAAGTCAGAGCAATCGTAGTTCGGGGTAAAACTACGAGTTTGTTGGTTGATTTTAGCGAGAGGTACTCGATAACATTCAAACAATACTATGCGCACATGGATAAGAGATTGTTTGCATCACTACAAGAATGGATAACTAAATCAAGAGTGAGACAAGATTTTGGCCATCATCGCATTCGAGTGGAAAACTTAACGGCCATCACCCAAATACTTTTAGGACAACTCGTACAAGTACGTACGAACCCTCCTTGATTCATCCATTAAAACTCAAAACTCGATTCGATTAGAAAAAAAAACTATTTTTGTATTATTTTAAAATATGTTAATAAATATTAAACCTACATCTAAATAAAGAAAATATTTTTTATCTTTTTTTATAAGAAAATATATCCATTAATATCTAAATGACTCCTAAATTTATAAATATAAAAAGTTAAATCAATTTATTCCTAAAAAAAAGGAAACTATTATGTTAAAAATAAAGAAAGAAAAAAAAGAAATCTAAATGGGCCAGTGGGGGTTTGAAAATCGGAATAAGGCCCATGAGTAAAGAACAACAGCCAAAAATAAAACCAGGGCCGGTCCGGTTCAAGCCCAGACCCGGTAAACTCCCTCCTTCTAAATCGAACCGGGTTAGGAAACAAAACCCTAAATCATATTTCTTCAGCGCCTCTCAGAATCCTTCTTATCTCGATTTCACACACTCATCTTTGTGTGAACAATAACGAAAAAGCAAAGCAATCCCTCAATCTTCCTCGGCTTCTCATCAGAATAAACACAAACAAGTTATCAAAATCAAACAATCTAAGCAAGGAAATCAACCTTAAGCCACAGAGACCCGATACCCCATCAACCCACTAAATCAGGGACGATTACAAAGGTTGCATAATGAGCAAAAGCATAAACAAAAAGCGTAAATCAAAATAGAAAGACTAAAGGATAAGTGTACTCAGGTATGCCACTTCTTGCTCGCTCTTCAGTTACTCTTGTTCTTCTACTCTTTTGCTTCTGAGTTGTAAGTTCTATGGCGTATGTTGAGTACGTGTTTGATAAGGTAGAGTTTCGATAGGTTTGACTGTTGTGTGTGCTTGTTTATTGTGGAGGGAGTTTCTTTTTGCAGAAAGTTTGTATGGTTTTGGTTGAAGGTTCTGCTGAGAATTTGTGTTTTTTTTGTGTTTTATTCTGTTTGCAGGAAGCAAATTTGAAGTGGTGATTTGTGTAAGAGTGTGAATAATGGTTTGGAGGGATATCTGCAGAGATTTGTTTAGAGAGATTTTTGTTGGGTTTTTTCTGTGGCTCCTTTCGTTCCCTCTTTCTTCTGTGTTTCCCCTGTTTTATAGATGAATGTGAGTTGAAATTTGGGGGGAAAATGTATCCGTTTGAACAATTATGGTAACACTGCTTATGGCTTTTTTGATACAGATTTTGTGTTGTTTCAGTTTGATGCAAACTTTGGCTTGTTATTGCAGGTTTTGGGAGCAGACTTCTGCAAGGTAGAGCAGAGGTGTGGGATAGAAGTGAAGATGCTATTTTTGTTTGTTTGTTTTTGTTTACTAAAAAAAATGTAAATGGAAGGACTTGGGCCCAAAATACAAAAGCCTTTTTATTATTTGCAAATCATATCTTTTTATATTATATACAACCATATAAAAAAAGGTAATAAAAGACTAACATATAACAAATATTATGAAGATAAAAATAGAATAATGTAAATTAAAAACCTATTTTGAAGTAATTTTAATTAAAAAATAAAAAGAATTTAAATATTATTTACAAATGTTAATTGATTAATAGTAAATTTAATTATTAAAAGAAAAATTAATCTCAATACTAACTTGACTATTAATTTAATATGATACAAAAAAAAACAAATATGTAAGGTGCAAAATTCGATCACAACTCAAATGCGACGAGATTAGTAAAATAACTGAGCCAGTGGATTTCACAAATTGTCATCTATTAAACCGGACATAATCAATACAAATGATGCAAATGGATTGTGAAATGGATTGTAAAAATAGTAAAAAAAGGCTAGGTCAAAAATTGGTGTAAGACAGATTGTCAAGAGTATCCATTCTGTTATGTCTCATTTAGTATGTAATATTTTTATAGAAAATTGATTTCTGGAATGTTTTACGCAATAGGATTGTTTTGCAACCACTATTGGGATGACCATAGGTTTTAGTGTCTCCAAGTTTGGATGGTATTTTGAATCAACTGGAAATGCGGATCCTGAACCCGTTACCAAGTAAGCACTTAGTCTTTCTGTGTAAAAACTGATTGTGCATAAAATTGTGGTAGAATATGCTGTTGTATAAACTAATTTTTACCTATTCATTTTAGATTCAAACTTGAAGTTGATGTAGAGTATGATGGACATAAGGGAATCTTTGTTTTTTGGGATAAGGATATTATTCCTTATACTAAGTTGACTGCTAAGGAATTAAGGGAAGTTATGAAGAAGGTGAGCTACACATTGCCATTTGGTTTGCCTTACATGAATATAGAATTCTAAAAAACATGTTTATGAATTGTTTGTTTATTTTCATAGGCTGGAGAGGACAACCCTAAGATTTGACCTACTCACCTTGATGTTCTGTTGAATAGAAAAGTGGCCTTTCGTATCAAGTACCAATTGCAATACCAACGATTCTCTATCGTGAAAATACTTCACGATGATGACCTTTATGATAAGTTTCACAACTACCTCACCCCAGATGAGGTGAGCATACTGTTTTTGATGCATATTGTCCTAATTTCGTGGAAACACTTAACTAATATATTCCATTATTTCAGAATACACCAAATGCCGCTGTTATGGAAATCGACACCACTTCTCCAACTATTAATCCAAACAAAGTAAGTTCATGTTAATTGAATGCAAACAATATTGTAACAAAACAGAATGGCCACTCCTATAATTTATTCTATTACTAATGATAACTTCACTATATGGCCATAGGAGCTCACATAAACTTCTGAACAATCAATCGATGCTGTCCCCGATTCTGCTGCTCAGCATGATGGGAGTCCTTTTGCAAGTAGCAGTACCCTGCCAAGAGGGTTGCTACGTCAACCTCAGTTAACAAACTCATCGAACAAGATGAACTCACTCCTAAACAATCAGCCACTAAGGCCAAGACTGGAAAAAAACAAAGCATATCAAGAAGGATTAATGAAGAAGGTTGATTTCAGTAGTTAGTATCTTTTTTTGATGCTGAATCTAGCATATAACCCTTTGTAAGGATATAGTCCAACTACTAAGACTATTTTTGTTGGCTAATGTCATCTAGATTAATCTATGTTTTGTGAGATGTACTTTGACTCCTTAATTAACTAATCATTAAGCATGTTTTGTAATGAAGCTGAAATTCCTATTCCCTAATATGCACTGCAATTTGGTCTTTTATGAAATGAGTAATATATGTTGAAAGTGTGCAATATATTCATGCAGATGAATTTTAGAAAACACTTTAAATGCTTGATATGTCACCTATTTGATAAAAACAACCATTTAACCCATAATTAATACAATGTACATGGCTTATGAATGAATTATTAGTTGGAGAAGCAATAGGAACACATATCTTATTCATCAAATGTTTCAATAAGTTTAGTGTATCTTACTTTTCAAATGTTTACCAACTGTGTCATCATTTTGAGAAAACATAGAGTATAGTGTCACATCAATCATAAATGCTTGGAGATTTATTGTGTGGTAAGTCAATGCCTTGAAAATACACTTTTGCTTTTTTCTCCTCCAATTTAATGTAATGTCATCTTTTGTTTACCATTTTCCCATGTCAATGCCGCATATGTATGGTTTTCGAACCATTTCCATTTAACTTTTGTAAAGAAAATTGTATTGCTTCTTCATATTAACTAAAAGCTAAACCTATTATCTATCCTATAATCTACTTTATTTCAGAGCATTTATAAGAATGTAATGTACCTGCTATATACTTTA
Source organism: Vicia villosa (assembly GCF_029867415.1). Taxonomy (NCBI): domain Eukaryota; kingdom Viridiplantae; phylum Streptophyta; class Magnoliopsida; order Fabales; family Fabaceae; genus Vicia; species Vicia villosa. The sequence continues at coordinate 64,172,162 of NC_081181.1, read as the reverse complement.
TGAATAACTTGAAGGATAGAAAAACACTTAGAAAGGGGGGGATTGAATAAGTGTGAGTTTAAATCTTGGGCGATAAAAATAAATTGCACAATTATTTTTATCCTGGTTCGCTGTTAACGAAGCTACTCCAGTCCACCCCCGCAGAGATGATTTACCTCAACTGAGGATTTAATCCACTAATCGCACGGATTACAATGGTTTTCCACTTAGCCGCAACTAAGTCTTCCAGAGTCTTCTGATCACACACTGATCACTCCAGGAACAACTGCTTAGTTCACTCCTAAGACTTTTTCTAGAGTCTACTGATCAACACGATCACTCTAGGCTTAGTTCACTCCTAAGACTTTTCTAGAGTCTACTGATCAACACGATCACTCTAGGCTTAGTTCACTCCTAAGACTTTCTGCTCAGCCAACTGCCAAGACTTCCTAGAGTATACTGATCAACCGATCACTCTAGTTCCTTACAACTTAATGTAATCTATTCAAGAGTTTACAAATGCTTCTTAAAAGCGATAATCACAACTGTGATATTTCTCTTACAGTTTAAGCTTAATCTCACTAAGATATTACAACAGCAATGTAGTGAGCTTTGATGAAGATGAAGATTCTGAGTTTAGATTGAACAGCGTTTCAGCAAGTTAATTTGAATTGTCTTTGTTCAGGATCGTTCTGCTTGCTTCTCATCAGAACTTCATATTTATAGGCGTTGAGAAGATGACCGTTGAATGCATTTAATGCTTTGCGTGTTCCGTACAGCTTTGCATTTAATGTTATACGCTTTTGTCAACTACCTCGAGCCTTGTTCACGCTGTGTCTACTGACGTAGCCTTTAGTAGCTTTAACGTTCCTTTTGTCAGTCAGCGTAGTCTGCCACGTGTACTTCCTTCTGATCTGATGTTTGTGAATACGACGTTTGAATATCATCAGAGTCAAACAGCTTGGTGCACAGCATCTTCTGATCTTCTGACCTTGAAGTGCTTCTGAGCGTGATACCATCTTCTGATCTTCAGTGCTTCTGATCTCTTGTTCTTCTGATGCTTCCATAGACCCATGTTCTGATTCTGCTTCGACCATCTTCTGATGTCTTGCCAGATCATGTTCTGATGTTGCATACTGAACCATTTGAGATACAACTTCTGAGCGCTGAATTATGCGTACTCTTTATATATTTCCTGAAAGGGAAATTGCATTGGATTAGAGTACCATATTATCTTAAGCAAAATTCATATTATTGTTATCATCAAAACTAAGATAATTGATAAGAACAAATCTTGTTCTAACAATCTCCCCCTTTTTGATGATGACAAAAACATATATAAATGATATGAATTTGCGATCAGAAAGAGTAGACGGCAAAAGACAAATTACACAGCTATAGCATAAGCATATGAATATGTCTCCCCCTGAGATTAACAATCTCCCCCTGAGATAAATAATCTCCCCCTGAAATAAATACTCGAAGAATTTTGATAAAAGACTTCCCTGATTATTTCGGTAGAGACGATCATATAAGCTTCTGCCTTCAGAGAATTCATAGCTTCTGACTTCTGCTTCCATTGGACAGCTTCAGAACTTGAATTTCTTTAGATCTTCAGAACATTCACAGCTTCTGACTTCTGCTTCCATTCAGGACAGCTTCAGAACTTGAATTTCTTTGATCTTCAGAACATTCACAGCTTCTGATTTCTGCTTCCCTCGGATAGCTTCAGAACTTTGAATGTCTACCAACATCACTTCATGCTAGATTTGTATCAGAACATTGTTGAATGTACCAGAGCATCATCAGAGCATCTCTACATCCTGAAATGTTACAGAACAAAAACTAAACGACAAAAGTCAGCATGAACGAGTTAGAACATAAAATGTATATTCAAATACATGATATGTATCAGAGCCAAATGTATCAGAGCATTTAGGCTAAAAACGTGTATCAGAGCAAATAATGTATCAGAGCCATAACATTATATGTATCAAAGCAAATAGAATTTTGTCAGAACAGGATAGACAATGATATTCAAATTCTATTATCAGTGCTTCTGATTCATTCTTCTTTCTTGCTTCTGATTTCTGAAGCTTGATAGCACTCAGCTTGCTTCAGTTTCCATGGTTTTGCTTCTAGTGTTTGCTTTGAAGATGCACTTCACTTCTCTGTACCTGCAAAACACTTAAACCATATAGAACTTGCAGTTCTTGTTAGTGAATGTGTGGGAGCCTTTACCCAGCAACTGATAGATTTAATCAAATCATTTATCATTTATCTTTCTCCCCCTTTTTGTCATAACATCAAAAAGAATATTTAAAAAGATTCAGATGTATAAAACGACAAAAGAAAATATTTACTGGAACACAAAGAAACTTTTCATTGATAAGCAAAAGATGATTACAAGAAGGAAACCAAAAACCATTTTGAAGAGTATTTAAAAAGAAAAAAAATGTAACGAATGATGACTAGCATTTAATGTTACGTGACGTGAGGAGAGATAATAAAGACAAATGAGGTGACTAGCACAGTTACCTATGGTCGGCGTCCCTTCAACTGCACGCGCGCTTATCCATGAATAGTAACGACAGGTTTACCATCCCGAGATAAAACGTAACAGCTGTTTTGCTTTAAAAGAGGTTCTGAATCAACTTAGACAATGAAACGTTAGTAATAACCGAATCATAATTTCTAAAAGAATTTAATCAGAACTTCTGACAAAAAAAATGTTCCTCATTCATTTCAGAAGATACTCATACATGAGAACTTCTCATCTTCTCATTCTGGGCATAAATCCATACTGATGTTCTTCAGAATGAACTTAAACCTATCTTCAGCCAGGGGTTTTGTAAAGATATCAGCCCATTGATGGTCTGTATCCACAAAGTTTAAAGAAATAACACCCTTCTGAACATAGTCCCTTATGAAATGATGTTTTATCTCAATATGTTTAGCTTTTGAATGAAGAATAGGATTCTTAGATAAACATATAGCAGAAGTATTATCACAGAATATAGGAATGTTACTCTCAAATATCTGATAATCTTCTAACTGACTCTTCATCCAGAGCATCTGTGTACTACAACCAGCAGCAGCGACATATTCTGCTTCTGTTGTTGATAGAGCAATAGTTGCTTGCTTCTTGCTGTACCAGGAGATCAAATGACTTCCAAGAAATTGGCAACTTCCTGAAGTACTTTTTCTTTCAATTCTGTCTCCAGCATAGTCAGCATCGCAGAATCCTACTAAGTTGTATTCTTTAGATTTTCTGTAAACTAAACCAACATTAGTAGTACCTTTCAGATACCTTAGAATCCTCTTAACAGCAGTTAAATGAGATTCTCTAGGATCTGATTGGAATCTAGCACACAAACAAACACTGAACAGAATGTCAGGTCTAGAAGCAGTCAGATATAGAAGAGATCCAATCATACCTCTGTATAGCTTCTGATCTACCTTCTTACTTACCTCATCCTTACCTAGGATGCATGTTGGATGCATAGGAGTTTTGGCTTCTTTGCAGTCCAGAAGATTAAACTTCTTCAGAAGTTCCTTCACATACTTGGTTTGGTGAACAAATGTTCCTTCTGATGTTTGATTTATTTGTATTCCAAGGAAGTACTTGAGTTCTCCCATCATGCTCATTTCAAACGCAGCCTGCATAGACTTAGCAAACTCCTTTCCAAGTGTAGCATTAGATGTTCCAAAAATAATATCATCTACATAAATTTGACAGATTAAAATATCCTTTTCAAAGGTTTTACAAAAGAGAGTAGTGTTCACTTTTCCTCTAGTGAAACCATTATCCAGAAGGAAAGAACTTAAGCGTTCATACCAAGCTCTGGGAGCCTGTTTCAATCCGTATAATGATTTCTTAAGTTTAAAAACATGATTAGGAGACGTAGAGTCTTCAAAACCAGGAGGTTGATGGACATAAACTTCTTCATCTATATAACCATTTAAGAAGGCACTCTTAACATCCATCTGATAGAGAGTGATGTTATGTTGAGTGGCAAAAGAAATTAATAGACGAATAGATTCTAACCTGGCCACTGGTGCAAAGGTTTCTGTGTAGTCAATCCCTTCTTGCTGACTATAACCCTGAGCCACCAGTCTGGCTTTGTTCCTTACCACTTCGCCTTTCTCACTGAGCTTGTTTCTGAAGACCCATTTTGTACCGATTATATTGAATCCATCTGGTCTAGGAACAAGATCCCAAACATCATTCCTTGTGAACTGATTTAGTTCTTCTTGCATAGCAATTATCCAGTCTGGATCTTCTAGAGCATGATCAACAGAAGTTGGCTCGATCAAAGATACAAGACCTAATTGACAATCTGCATTGTTCCTAAGGAATGCTCTTGTTCTGATTGGATCATCCTTCTTTCCAAGAATGACATCTTCTGAATGACCAGAGATGAGTCTGGATGATCTTCTGACAGATGGTTCTTCAGATATGCTTAGATCCTCCAGAGAAGCTGATACTTGGTCTTCAGATTCCTTGCTTCTGAGAAGCTCTGCTTCTGATGCGTTGCTTCTTGGCTCAACAACTTCTGATATGTCAATATCATAACCTGCAAAATTATCAAACTGCTTTGGTTTTTCAGAACCAAGCTTATCATCAAACCTGATATTGATTGATTCTTCTACAACCAATGTTTCAGTATTGTATACTCTGTAGCCTTTTGAGCGTTCAGAATATCCAAGAAGGAAACATTTTTGTGCTTTGGAATCAAACTTACCAAGATGATCTTTAGTGTTCAGAATAAAACATACACATCCAAAAGGATGGAAATATGAAATGTTGGGCTTTCTATTCTTCCACAATTCATAGGGAGTCTTATTTAGAATAGGTCTGATAGAGATTCTATTCTGAATATAGCATGCAGTGTTTATTGCTTCTGCCCAGAAATGCTTAGCCATATTGGTTTCATTGATCATGGTTCTGGCCATTTCTTGAAGAGTCCTATTCTTTCGTTCTACAACCCCATTTTGCTGTGGAGTTCTAGGACAAGAGAAATCATGGGCAATACCATTTTCTTTGAAGAATTCTTCAAAGGATCTGTTCTCAAATTCACCACCATGATCACTTCTGACCTTTATGATTTTACACTCTTTTTCAGATTGAATCTGAATGCAGAAATCAAAGAACACTGAATGAGTCTCATCCTTGTGTTTCAAGAATTTTACCCAAGTCCAGCGGCTATAATCATCTACGATGACTAATCCATATTTCTTTCCTCTGACAGATGCTGTTTTGACTGGGCCAAACAGATCAATGTGCAAGAGTTCTAATGGCCTTGAGGTAGAAACAACATTCTTAGACTTGAATGCAGGTTTGGAGAACTTGCCCTTCTGACATGCTTCACAAAGAGCATCTGATTTGAATTTCAGATTAGGGAGTCCTCTGACAAGATTTAGTTTGTTAATCTGAGAGATCTTTCTCAAACTAGCATGACCTAATCTCCTGTGCCAGACCCACTGCTCTTCAGAAACAGACATAAGACAAGTCACTTTCTGACTCATAAGATCTTGCAGATCTGTCTTATAAATGTTGTTCTTCCTCTTGCCTGTAAATAGGATTGAGCCATCCTTCTGATTTACAGCCTTGCAGGACTCTTGATTAAAGATTATATCATAACCATTGTCACTCAATTGACTGATAGATAAGAGGTTATGTGTTAATCCTTCTACAAGAAGTACATTAGAGATGGAAGGAGAGTTACCAGACTTTATAGTTCCAGAGCCAATTATCTTGCCCTTCTGATCTCCTCCGAACTTGACTTCTCCTCCAGACTTAAGCACCAGGTCTTGGAACATAGACCTTCTTCCTGTCATGTGTCGCGAGCATCCAGAGTCCAGGTACCATGACATGTTGTGCCTTGTCCTTTTTGCAGTCAAGGATATCTGCAATAGGAATAATCTTATCCTTAGGTACCCACATTTTCTTGGGTCCTTTCTTGTTAGATTTTCTCAAGTTCTGATTGAACTTGGGTTTTTCATTATAAGCAGTAGGAGGAACAGCATGATAATTCTTAATGTGAGTTTCATGATATTTCCTAGGTTGTGTCACATGCTTCTTAGTGTGTGTTATGTGAAAACTTTGTGCATGTGAAGTGTGCCTAATATCATGAGAGTGGCCATACTTGAACTGATCATACAATGGCTTGTATGTGAGTTTCATTTCATCAACAGGTTCAAGTTTGTATGGGGTTTCACCCTCATAACCAATGCCAACTCTTTTGTTTCCAGACACAGCATATATCATAGAAGCTAGCTGACTTCTGCCAATACTTCTAGATAAGAACTTCCTGAAACTTAAGTCATATTCTTTCAGAATATGGTTTAGACTGGGAGTGGATTTTTCTGAATCAGAAGGAGATCCAACATTATTGGATAATTTTGAAAGTTTTTCTTTTAATTCAGAATTCTCCAACTCAAGCTTCTTTGTTTCAAATTCAAATTGCTTTTTCAGCTTTTTGTATTTGAGACTAATCTGAGACTTGAGTTCCAGAAGTTCAGTTAGACCGGAAACTAACTCATCTCTAGTAAGTTCAGAAAATACCTCTTCAGAATCTGATTCTGATGTAGATTCTGATCCGTCATCTTCTGTCGCCATCAGCGCACAGTTGGCCTGCTCATCTTCTGAATCATCTTCTGACTCATCCCAGGTTGCCATAAGACTTTTCTTCTTATGAAGCTTTTTCTTGGGACTTTCCTTCTGAAGATTTGGACATTCATTCTTGTAGTGTCCAGGCTCATTGCATTCATAGCACATGACCTTCTTCTTGTCAAATCTTCTTTCATCAGAAGATTCTCCACGTTCAAATTTCCTTGAACTTCTGAAGCCTCTGAACTTCCTTTGCTTGGTCTTCCAGAGTTGATTTAGCCTTCTGGAAATCATGGACAGTTCATCTTCTTCTTCAGATTCTGATTCTTCAGGATCTTCTTCTCTGGCCTGAAAAGCGTTAGTGCATTTCTTGATATTTGATTTTAATGCAATAGACTTACCTTTCTTTTGAGGCTCATTTGCGTCCAGCTCAATCTCATGACTTCTCAAGGCACTGATCAGCTCTTCCAGAGAAACTTCATTCAAATTCTTTGCAATCTTGAATGCAGTCACCATAGGACCCCATCTTCTGGGTAAGCTTCTGATGATCTTCTTTACGTGATCCGCCTTGGTGTATCCCTTGTCAAGAACTCTCAATCCAGCAGTAAGAGTTTGAAATCTTGAAAACATCTTTTCAATGTCTTCATCATCCTCCATCTTGAAGGCTTCATACTTCTGGATTAAGGCTAGAGCTTTCGTCTCCTTGACTTGAGCATTTCCTTCATGAGTCATTTTCAAGGACTCATATATGTCATAGGCCGTTTCCCTGTTAGATATCTTCTCATACTCAGCATGAGAGATAGCATTCAGCAAAACAGTTCTACATTTATGATGATTCCTGAAAAGCTTCTTTTGATCATCATTCATTTCTTGCCTTGACAGCTTCACGCCTCTGGCATTTACTGGATGTTTGTAACCATCCATCAGAAGATCCCATAGATCACCATCTAGACCCAGAAAGTAACTTTCCAGTTTATCTTTCCAGTATTCAAAGTTTTCACCATCAAATACCGGCGGTCTAGTATAACCATTGTTACCGTTGTATTGCTCAGCAGAGCCAGATGTAGATGTAGTCTTTTCACTTTCATCAACCATCTTTTAAATGAAGCGTTTTTCTCTTCCTGAATCTTTTCTAAACACGGTTAAGTGCTTGCACCTTAGAACCGGCGCTCTGATGCCAATTGAAGGATAGAAAAACACTTAGAAAGGGGGGGATTGAATAAGTGTGAGTTTAAATCTTGGGCGATAAAAATAAATTGCACAATTATTTTTATCCTGGTTCGCTGTTAACGAAGCTACTCCAGTCCACCCCCGCAGAGATGATTTACCTCAACTGAGGATTTAATCCACTAATCGCACGGATTACAATGGTTTTCCACTTAGCCGCAACTAAGTCTTCCAGAGTCTTCTGATCACACACTGATCACTCCAGGAACAACTGCTTAGTTCACTCCTAAGACTTTTTCTAGAGTCTACTGATCAACACGATCACTCTAGGCTTAGTTCACTCCTAAGACTTTTCTAGAGTCTACTGATCAACACGATCACTCTAGGCTTAGTTCACTCCTAAGACTTTCTGCTCAGCCAACTGCCAAGACTTCCTAGAGTATACTGATCAACCGATCACTCTAGTTCCTTACAACTTAATGTAATCTATTCAAGAGTTTACAAATGCTTCTTAAAAGCGATAATCACAACTGTGATATTTCTCTTACAGTTTAAGCTTAATCTCACTAAGATATTACAACAGCAATGTAGTGAGCTTTGATGAAGATGAAGATTCTGAGTTTAGATTGAACAGCGTTTCAGCAAGTTAATTTGAATTGTCTTTGTTCAGGATCGTTCTGCTTGCTTCTCATCAGAACTTCATATTTATAGGCGTTGAGAAGATGACCGTTGAATGCATTTAATGCTTTGCGTGTTCCGTACAGCTTTGCATTTAATGTTATACGCTTTTGTCAACTACCTCGAGCCTTGTTCACGCTGTGTCTACTGACGTAGCCTTTAGTAGCTTTAACGTTCCTTTTGTCAGTCAGCGTAGTCTGCCACGTGTACTTCCTTCTGATCTGATGTTTGTGAATACGACGTTTGAATATCATCAGAGTCAAACAGCTTGGTGCACAGCATCTTCTGATCTTCTGACCTTGAAGTGCTTCTGAGCGTGATACCATCTTCTGATCTTCAGTGCTTCTGATCTCTTGTTCTTCTGATGCTTCCATAGACCCATGTTCTGATTCTGCTTCGACCATCTTCTGATGTCTTGCCAGATCATGTTCTGATGTTGCATACTGAACCATTTGAGATACAACTTCTGAGCGCTGAATTATGCGTACTCTTTATATATTTCCTGAAAGGGAAATTGCATTGGATTAGAGTACCATATTATCTTAAGCAAAATTCATATTATTGTTATCATCAAAACTAAGATAATTGATAAGAACAAATCTTGTTCTAACATAACTTCCACTGCATATCAATTTTATTTGGGCTGGAAGTTTGGAGGAGGGAAAGATTGTGACAATATTTTTTACAAATAATATGTTTTAAACTTATAGTTCCACAACTCTGGCTGATTGGATATCATGTTAGCATGGGACACAATGTTTTACAAATAGTGAAATGTGTTAAAAATGTTGTTGCTCTAAAATAATATTATAAACTTTTAGAAACATTGCAAAATTAATTATAGAAAAACTAAAATACTTTGACATTTACCTGAACCGTGTGTGTTATCAGAAGCTTGTCTTTCAAATGAGGATATGCAAGTGAGGGTGGATCTCCCATACTATTAACAAATAAATCTTATGCCACAGGTCAGCATCTTCAATGTTCCTAAAACATAATTTCTAAGCAAATCCATGGAACTCTTCATATATTCTAATTATGGTTTTATTAGTGACAAAATAATGAGTTGTGGAGCCTAATTCTTCATATGTTCTAATTCTTCATATCTCCCATACTGATAAGATTTTGAAAAAAAAATAAGTTATGCTGTCATTCTTAAAAACATTTGAACCTGTCGCACGCTCGCGAAAAATCAGACAGAGTCGCCACTAACATATCTATCCTAAAAGGAAAGGAACGTCAGCAAACCTAAGATGAATAAGAACGAGGTCTTTCGACCAGAGGTAGGGTACGGAAGTCGGTTACGCGAGGGGAAGGTACTAGCACCCCTCACGCCCATCGTACTCGATGGTATCCACCTATGTTTGTTGCTATCTAAAAGGTGTATAAATCTATAGTTTAATGCTAAGGGAATACATGCAAATGAATGAAAAGAAACACGGGGAAAATAAGGTTTTTAAATAGTTGTGCTCGCTTAGGCCCCGCGACCTAATGCCTACGTATCCTTTTCAGGAATCAGAGCGCCGTAGTTCGGCTCTTTAGTTTTTGTTTGTTTTTGTGTTTTTTAGTTGAACAGTTACATTCGCACTCCGCTGCTCGACCTCTGGAGTCTTAAGCTGGGAATGGAGCGGAAATAACGTGTCCGATTAGGAGAAAGAATGCCCTGAAGGCAGGAGAAAGAATGCCTCTGAGGCGAGAGATGAAGAAGAGATTTTGAGCGTTTCGAGGAAATCCCTTAAGCAAGGGAAACTCGAGTTGCTCTTTGGTTTGTGTTTTTTAGAGGTTGGGAACTTACGCCTGAATGGAACCCTTAAGCAAGGGAGCCCCAAGCACTCGAACATCCCTTAAGCAAGGGAAGTTACAAGCTTCCATTCCCTTTTTATTAGTCAAAGTATTTATTAGTCATTTTTTATGAGTTTTCTTGGTATTTTTTATGGGAATTAAATCAAGTATTTGTTAAGTGTTTTAAAGTTGAAAAGGAAAAGAAACTAGCCTAAGTAAAGTAGCCTAATATGAATGGGAATTTCTACCTAATATTATCATGGTTTCTACCTAAGGTTAGGATTAAAGGAGACATGGAAAATAAAGTCACAATTAGAAGTGAAAAATGAAGAATGCTACAATGGTACAAAGTTATACACAAGCATGAAGTAGCAAGTCAAAACATAGTACAAAATGAATTAAAAATACTACTATTTTTTATATTGATTTTTATGAGAGATTGAATTACAAGTCAAGTAAAAGACTAAAACAAAATAGCCTAAAACTACTATTTTTAGTGATTATTTTTATATGTCAAAAATATGGATTAAATGGTCTAAAATGTATGAGAAAAATTGATATTTTTAATGTCTAAAAGAAATGACAAAAAATCTATTTAAAACATAAAAGAATCATAAACAAAAAATAAAATAAGGAAAAATGGGGCGCAACCCTGAATTGCAGGGTGTAAGGAGTAACAAGGCGCAGGCCCAAACAGGGAGGTCCGGAAGAGTTATTTTGTAACAATTCCTACAGCAAAAATAATGTAATGGGCCATGTGGGGGATGAAAAGCAATCTGGCCCAAGAGTTTAATTTTGATACTGCTTCAGATTTGATTTGCGAAAAAAAGCTTCATGGGCTTTCATTGGGTGTATATAGCGAACCAACCCAAGATGGATTTAGTGGATTCTCAATGGAAAACGTGGACCAGGCCTTAGGGGGGTGTGACTTAGCAAAACGTGAGAAAGCCCAGGATTATTATTGTGTTTGATCCAATTTCGTTTTTGTTTCATTCAGATTTTATTTTTCTTAATAAAAAAATAATAAAAAGAAAACAATTAAATAAAAATGGAAATTGAGATTTGGGGATTAGGTTTAAAGTTGTGACCTTCAAAGTTCTTCTTCCTTTCATTCGTGAACGACGGCGGAGGCTCCACTTCTCCGATGAAAGCGCGGTGGCACCAATATCAGATGGCCGCGTGATGAACAACGGTCCCCTCTCCTTGATTCACTCTCTCAGCTCTCGTCTTTCTGTTCTCTCTCGATCTCCTCAAAACGGCGACGCGTCTCCACCGCAACCACCGTGAGCCTAAACACAATCCCGTCTCAACTCTACCTCTCATGGTTCATTCAAAAACAGTCTCGACCTAACCCCTAGAGTCGCCTTAATTTCGATGCGTAGAAGGAGGTGAAGATTGAGGAACCTATAGATGAGGCTCTAGCTACGAACACGCGAAATAAACGCGGAAGAGCGACGATATTCTTCAGGTGAGCTTCTGATCTTCATGCCTTATCTCTCTTCGAATCTTTTCTTCTATTTTCTTCATGCGTTTGTGAGTGTGAACGATGTTGCGATGAGCATTGATCGACGTCTTGTTGCAGGAGTCTTGGTGTTGAAGATGGAGCGAGACGGATGTTGTTGAGTTGCAGATTGAAGGTTGATTGATGATTGAACGTTGATGAAGATGCGGCTGATTCAAGATGATGATGGACGTTGTTGATGGATGAAGATCGTTGGAGAGTTCTCAGGTTCAAGGTTGAAGAAGATGTGCGATGAAGAAGAATGGTTCTGTGGATGATGAATGAATGAATGGAGAAGGTTATGGTGAAGTGAATTGTGGAAAAATGGTGGAGGAGTGATGAAGATGGAGGGAGGTTTGAATATATAGAGATTGAGAGGGAAAAGTTAGTTGAGGGAGGAGACATTATAGCCCTTGGATTGAGTTTCGGTTATGAGATTGGAGGGCTGAGATTGGGTCTCCTATAAGGTTAGTTATCCAGTGATTTTTCTGTTATAACTCGGTTTCAATTGGTTAGAGGTTGTTAGGATTGGTTAGAGGAGTTGGTTATTCAGTTGAAAGAGTTTGTTATGAATGTCTGAAATTCAGTTAGGTGGTTTAGGTTAGTTATAGGTTGTTAAGGGTTTCAACTGTTATGAGATAGTTAGAGAGGTTTTGGATTCTGTTTGGAATAGTTATAACTTGTTAGAAAAAGTTGGTTAACCGTTAGTTAGAGGCGTTGAAGGTAAAACAGTTGGTTGTGAGGATTGGTTAAAAACGGTTAGAAGCTGTTATGAACTCAGTTAGTGAGGTTTAGTTATGAGGAGTGATTTTATGGCTGGCTTATCTTAGTGTTATTACTGGCTGCAAGTTTATGTTGTGCAGGGTGGAATTGTACTAGAGAGAATAATGGACTGAACTGGATGTTCTCTTTGAACTGATGCGGGGCTGAGTATGGTTGAAGCTGAAATCTTGCTAGATTCTGTTATGAGATGTATTGGCCGGGCTTTATACCGTGTGATTTTTTGTTCGCGTATGCTATTTTTGATTGAGTTAGATCTTGGTATGATAATTGTATGGTTTTTCTGTATAGATGTGTTATGTTGAATTCTGAATTGGCTTTTCCTGTTTTGTTGTGCAGGTGGTATCCAAAAAGCAACGCACACACTCCCGGAAATTGTTGATGGCGAAACAAAATCGGTTCATGCTTATTATCAATAGCTTCAACAAACAACTCAAACTTGGTGAACAGAGGCTGATAATCTAAGAGAATTGGGAGTATCCACACCTTGCACAAAGCATTAACAGCCTGGGCATTATCGCGTGCAGAATCATAGCTTTCTTTTTTTCTCTTTTTTTTTGTCCTTTTTTTTTTGTAACTTGGAATGTATATCTTTCTTTGGAATTGGGCCTAAACTTAAACAAAGGTATTCCATTTGTTATTGTAAGCTGCAAGAGACCTTGGATTGATGATACCTTGCTCTTTTCATCCTGAAGCGGTTTTTGAAGACCAATACTCTTGAAATTTGTAGTGGAATTTGAATGAAACCTTTTTTGTTATTTGGAATTCTTTTTATTGTAAATATTTATAATCAAAGTAGTCTTCTCTCATCAATGTAGATGTAAATCCCAACTTTCTCTTCAAATTTGAATTTGAAACGAACTATGTACACGAAGCAAGCTTCTTGACCCAATATTGAATAATGCTTCAAAAACGAGTTTGAGATCCTTGATACCAATGTTTAATTATTGATTAATGAATGTGTGATATGTTAGGTGACATAAAGATGCAAATGATGGTAAAAAGTAAGCCAGTTAACATTAGATTAGGCGGACAAATTTTGGGGTGCAATAGCTGCCCCTATTTAATCGTCTTAAACCTGAAAGCGAGATTGGCGCTAGCCTTTCGAGCATTCGAGGTAGAAGATGATTAAATATCAAGTGAACCTGAAAATTTGCCTGAAGAAAGGTGCAATGGGACCCACTGGGGAAAAGATGGTGCCAGCTCCACTGAGGAATAATGTATCAATTCTGGATTGATCAAATTAACTCTGGGTTAGAAATGAAATAGAACTCAACTCTGGGTTGAAAAAAGAAAGTGGGTTAACTCTGGGTCGAGGAATAAAGGGAAGTCAACTATGAGTTGAAGAATGGAGAAAAGTCGACTCTGGGTCAAGTAAGAGGTGAATGTCAACTCGGGATTGAGAAAGAAGGAAAGAACATCAACTCTGGGTTGGAAACAAGAGATAGACATCAACTCTGGATTGGGAGAAAGTAATTCAACTCTGGGTTGAAAGAGGAAAGATGAACAAATAGAAATAACCGTCAACTCTGGGTTGACTGGGAAAAGAAACAAGACAACCATCAACTCTGGGTTGAGTGGGAAAAAGATAAGGGTCAACTCTGGGTCGAATAAAAGATAACCGTCAACTCTGGGTTGAGTGGGAATAAAAACAAGACAAGGATCAACTCTGGATTGAATAAAAGGTGACCATCAACTCTGGGTGAGTGGGAAAGAAACAAGACAACCATCAACTCTGGGTTGAGTGGGAAAAAGATAAGCATCAACTCTGGGTTGAATAAAAGGCAAACATCAACTCTGGGTCGAATAAAAGGTGACCGTCAACTCTGGGTGAGTGGGAAAAGGATAAAGATCAACTCTGGGTTGATTAAAAGGTGACCGTCAACTCTGGGTGAGTGGGGAAAGAAAAAGACAACCATCAACTCTGGGTTATGTGGGAAAAAGATAAGCATCAACTCTGGGTTGAATAAAAGACAAACATCAACTCTGGGTCGAATAAAAGGTGACCGTCAACTCTGGGTGAGTGGGAAAAAAACAAGACAACCATCAACTCTGGTTTGAGTGGGAAAAAGATAAGCATCAACTCTGGGTTGAATAAAAGACAAATATCAACTCTGGGTCGAATAAAAGGTGTCCGTCAACTCTGAGTGAGTGGGAAAGCAACAAGACAACCATCAACTCTGGGTTGAGTGGGAAAAAGATAAGCATCAACTCTGGGTTGAATAAAAGACAAATATCAACTCTGGGTCGAATAAAAGGTGTCCGTCAACTCTGAGTGAGTGGGAAAAGGAAAGAATCAACTCTGGGTTGAATAAAGGAAGACCGTCAACTCTGGGTGAGTGGGAAAGAAACAAGACAACCATCAACTCTGGGTTGAGTGGGAAAAAGATAAGCATCAACTCTGGGTTGAATAAAAGACAAATATCAACTCTGGGTCGAATAAAAGGTGTCCGTCAACTCTGAGTGAGTGGGAAAAAGATAAGAAGACAACCATCAACTCTGGGTTGAGTGGGAAAAAGATAAGCATCAACTCTGGGTTGAATAAAAGACAAATATCAACTCTGGGTTGAATAAAAGGTGACCGTCAACTCTGGGTGAGTGGGAAAGAGGTAAGCATCAACTCTGGGTTGAATAAAAGACAAACATCAACTCTGGGTTGAATAAAAGGTAACCGTCAACTCTGGGTGAGTGGGAAAAAAGAGGAGGATCAACTCTGGGTTGAATAAAAGATAACCGTCAACTCTGGGTTGAGTGGGAAAAGATAATTAACTCGGGGTTAAAAGATGGAGGGGAAGTCAACTCTGGGTTGAACTCAAAAACGTCAACTCTGGGTTGAAGAAAGATGAATATGATTAACTTTGGGAGATGACACCACAATGGTAACTCTGAGTGATCCAGTGGAATATCAATTTGAATGCTTGGTAGGGATCTCATCTGATGAGTAACTTGGCTTATGCTTCATATGCAATGTTTGATTTATTTGTGCACTTCTGGAGATGCAATGCAATGATTTCTATATGCAGTGTACTGATTGATCAGGGTTTCTGCTTTGATGTGGAATAGATCAGGTGGAGTTCTGAAACTTTGTTTGAGAATCAAGGTGGGGTGGATTCCCCTGATTTGTTGATGATCGGATCATGCGAGAGAAATGATGATGAAAATGCAATGATATGCATGATGCATGTATGACTATGGATGGAATGATGGTTTCCAGGATATGGATAATGGAGGATGTCCTTGCGAAAGGGTTGTTGCTTGAAGGATGGAATTTGTGAAGGTGAGGTGTTTAGCTTGACTCCTCGACACTTGTCTTGATATCTGACACTTGATTGAAGATGAAGAGATGAATTGTTATTAGCTTGCCCCAACGTGTACGATCTCTTGAGATAGAACTTTGATAATGCTTGAATCATGGAGATTTGTGATGGTCTGCCCCAGTGTAGATCATGGAATGAATGCCCCAGATTGTAGGGAACTCCTCCACCAGATGGATGCTTCAGATATTTGCTCGGCGGATGACCAACCTTTGCCTTTGTAAGACTACTCAATGGACTTTCAATGTTGAACTTTCCTTGGTATCAAGTACTTATTTTCAAGTTGGAGACAATTCTGCTTTTGAAAAGGATAATGAGAATGCAATGCGCATGTTAATCTCAAAGAAAAATTTTATTTGTCAAAATGTTGTACTGATACTAACACAAATGACACAGCAACATTAGGAGTCAGTTTGACATGATTTTACAGTTTGTATGCTTTCGGAACGAATCCTGCTTCAATTAGGACTTTTGAGGGTTGTAACGTGGTCGGGTTCACGGTTTGAGAAACAAAGGATAAAGGCTCAAGTTCTACTTAACCCACCCCTCTTCGTGATGTTCTCCAGTCCTATGTTCAGTTAGTTTGACACGAGTATTCTCCTTTCAGGAAGGATTGTGATGGATGAGGATCCTTTATGGCTTTGATGGAGGTGGCAGCCATCCTTTGGCACTTTTGTTGATGGTCACAACAGCTTGTCCCTTGGAGGATTCTTCTTTTGCTTTTGTCTTTTCTATCCCTAACTTTTGCCTGGACAAAAAGTTTCTTTTGATTTTGGATTTCGTTGTCCAGCGGGATATGCCCTAATTTTTGCCTAAGTCATATGCTTCAAAGCTTTTCTTTTCTTTTTGACTTAGCGGGCTATTGTTTCTTTTCTTTTTTTTCACGATTCATAACTTTCTTTTCATTCTTTTTGTCTCGTTCGGGAACAAGTTGTATGACTTTTGTGATTGACTTGATGGAAAGGTAGTGACTGCCTTATTCTCAGTGAGTGAGAGACATCCATTGTGGATTGTGCTCTTCTTCTTTGTTGTGAGATATGAGATATGATTGATCCTCTGAGGAGATACCTGAAAGTTGAGCGCTCGGTCGCACTATCTGAAGGCTACCCTGCCCCTGGTTAAGATTGAGGGTTTTTGTATTTTTTTTTTGAAAAGAGACTACTACTCCTTAGGCTCAAAGGGGTTTACGAAGGTTTCACTCCCTTATAACTCCGGTGTTTAGGAATTGAAACAATGCCTGTACATCGTCAGCAGAATTTTTGTTCCAAAAGCATACAATCAGTGATTCATGTGTTTTTGCTTTTTCATCATTCTCCTTTTTTAATTGCTTAAGACAAATGAGTGAAGTATCAATGAACATAATGACAAAGATGAAATGATTTGAGAAAACATGTATATTGCATTATTTTTATTTATTCAAACATAATGAGTTTCTTACAATGAATAGTACTTGATAACAACAAAAGTAATACAGTTGAAAATACTTGAGAAGTCTAAACAATGGCAAGAGTAGCCTTATTCTGATGCAAATGAGATGTTCTCTGACAAACACAAAGTCTCCAGGCTCCTTTGGTGGAAGGTGCCCCCTTTAGGGGGCGTGGAGTCTTCTGATGGTAGCTTGATCTTATTTGTAATTCCCCATGATTCTTCTTCTGTGAGCTTTTGTCAGATATTAGCGTCGAGGAATCGTCTTGTCTGATCTGATGGAGAGGTAGGAGGTAAGAGTCTTGGTAACCATGGATGCATATGCATGGATGCAAAATGTTAATGATGATGCGAATGCAGCATAAATCAGGATCAAGGATCAAGGCCTCTTGGATAACAGCTTCTCATGGTCAATAAGATATGGTCGAACCCTCCAGATTCAGAGGTTCGACGTTGCTTTCTGGATAAACAGCTTGTGCATAAGTCAAAGGTGGTCGAACCCTCCAGATTCAGAGGTTCGACGTTGATTCTGATAGATAACCCTTGCATAAGTCAAATAAGGTCAAACCTACAGATTCAGAGGTTCGACGTTGATAGATAACTAATGTAGAACTTCTGTATAAGTCAAATGTCCCAGGATCAAAGGTTCGACGCCTTTTATTGAATAGCAGAAATCCGGGCATGATGAAAGTTAAGTTTCCTGTCCCACCCCAATCTCACAGGTATGTAGTCTAGACACGGACAAGTGGTCCCTAATGGTCACTAGGGTCTACAGTTCCCATGGGGTACAAAGTGTTTGAGGCAACAAGCGTGCCAGACACAGTGTTCCATGAAAGAACCTCGCCCAGCTGTGGTACCTCATATTGAACTCATCCATAGCAAGCGCTACAGTAGTCAACATGAGCATCCACGCTAATCCTATGTGTCACTTGGCCTGGGTAGTGGGCCTTTTACCTCATACAAACCCCCACCTGCAAAACAGAACAGAAGACCCCAAGGAACACAGAATATAATCCATATGCATGATGTGCAAGCAAAAATAAACATGATATGCAGGCAAAGAATAAGCATGCTAACATATATACAAGGTATAGACATAAAAACAAAGTAAACACCCAGTAAACAAACAAACAAACGCAGGCTAGGATCGACTTACTAAGGATGGACCAGCAACAGGTCTAGCAACATCCCCAGCAGAGTCGCCAGCTGTCGCACGCTCGCGAAAAATCAGACAGAGTCGCCACTAACATATCTATCCTAAAAGGAAAGGAACGTCAGCAAACCTAAGATGAATAAGAACGAGGTCTTTCGACCAGAGGTAGGGTACGGAAGTCGGTTACGCGAGGGGAAGGTACTAGCACCCCTCACGCCCATCGTACTCGATGGTATCCACCTATGTTTGTTGCTATCTAAAAGGTGTATAAATCTATAGTTTAATGCTAAGGGAATACATGCAAATGAATGAAAAGAAACACGGGGAAAATAAGGTTTTTAAATAGTTGTGCTCGCTTAGGCCCCGCGACCTAATGCCTACGTATCCTTTTCAGGAATCAGAGCGCCGTAGTTCGGCTCTTTAGTTTTTGTTTGTTTTTGTGTTTTTTAGTTGAACAGTTACATTCGCACTCCGCTGCTCGACCTCTGGAGTCTTAAGCTGGGAATGGAGCGGAAATAACGTGTCCGATTAGGAGAAAGAATGCCTCTGAGGCGAGAGATGAAGAAGAGATTTTGAGCGTTTCGAGGAAATCCCTTAAGCAAGGGAAACTCGAGTTGCTCTTTGGTTTGTGTTTTTTAGAGGTTGGGAACTTACGCCTGAATGGAACCCTTAAGCAAGGGAGCCCCAAGCACTCGAACATCCCTTAAGCAAGGGAAGTTACAAGCTTCCATTCCCTTTTTATTAGTCAAAGTATTTATTAGTCATTTTTTATGAGTTTTCTTGGTATTTTTTATGGGAATTAAATCAAGTATTTGTTAAGTGTTTTAAAGTTGAAAAGGAAAAGAAACTAGCCTAAGTAAAGTAGCCTAATATGAATGGGAATTTCTACCTAATATTATCATGGTTTCTACCTAAGGTTAGGATTAAAGGAGACATGGAAAATAAAGTCACAATTAGAAGTGAAAAATGAAGAATGCTACAATGGTACAAAGTTATACACAAGCATGAAGTAGCAAGTCAAAACATAGTACAAAATGAATTAAAAATACTACTATTTTTTATATTGATTTTTATGAGAGATTGAATTACAAGTCAAGTAAAAGACTAAAACAAAATAGCCTAAAACTACTATTTTTAGTGATTATTTTTATATGTCAAAAATATGGATTAAATGGTCTAAAATGTATGAGAAAAATTGATATTTTTAATGTCTAAAAGAAATGACAAAAAATCTATTTAAAACATAAAAGAATCATAAACAAAAAATAAAATAAGGAAAAATGGGGCGCAACCCTGAATTGCAGGGTGTAAGGAGTAACAAGGCGCAGGCCCAAACAGGGAGGTCCGGAAGAGTTATTTTGTAACAATTCCTACAGCAAAAATAATGTAATGGGCCATGTGGGGGATGAAAAGCAATCTGGCCCAAGAGTTTAATTTTGATACTGCTTCAGATTTGATTTGCGAAAAAAAGCTTCATGGGCTTTCATTGGGGTGTATATAGCGAACCAACCCAAGATGGATTTAGTGGATTCTCAATGGAAAACGTGGACCAGGCCTTAGGGGGGTGTGACTTAGCAAAACGTGAGAAAGCCCAGGATTATTATTGTGTTTGATCCAATTTCGTTTTTGTTTCATTCAGATTTTATTTTTCTTAATAAAAAAATAATAAAAAGAAAACAATTAAATAAAAATGGAAATTGAGATTTGGGGATTAGGTTTAAAGTTGTGACCTTCAAAGTTCTTCTTCCTTTCATTCGTGAACGACGGCGGAGGCTCCACTTCTCCAATGAAAGCGCGGTGGCACCAATATCAGATGGCCGCGTGATGAACAACGGTCCCCTCTCCTTGATTCACTCTCTCAGCTCTCGTCTTTCTGTTCTCTCTCGATCTCCTCAAAACGGCGACGCGTCTCCACCGCAACCACCGTGAGCCTAAACACAATCCCGTCTCAACTCTACCTCTCATGGTTCATTCAAAAACAGTCTCGACCTAACCCCTAGAGTCGCCTTAATTTCGATGCGTAGAAGGAGGTGAAGATTGAGGAACCTATAGATGAGGCTCTAGCTACGAACACGCGAAATAAACGCGGAAGAGCGACGATATTCTTCAGGTGAGCTTCTGATCTTCATGCCTTATCTCTCTTCGAATCTTTTCTTCTATTTTCTTCATGCGTTTGTGAGTGTGAACGATGTTGCGATGAGCATTGATCGACGTCTTGTTGCAGGAGTCTTGGTGTTGAAGATGGAGCGAGACGGATGTTGTTGAGTTGCAGATTGAAGGTTGATTGATGATTGAACGTTGATGAAGATGCGGCTGATTCAAGATGATGATGGACGTTGTTGATGGATGAAGATCGTTGGAGAGTTCTCAGGTTCAAGGTTGAAGAAGATGTGCGATGAAGAAGAATGGTTCTGTGGATGATGAATGAATGAATGGAGAAGGTTATGGTGAAGTGAATTGTGGAAAAATGGTGGAGGAGTGATGAAGATGGAGGGAGGTTTGAATATATAGAGATTGAGAGGGAAAAGTTAGTTGAGGGAGGAGACATTATAGCCCTTGGATTGAGTTTCGGTTATGAGATTGGAGGGCTGAGATTGGGTCTCCTATAAGGTTAGTTATCCAGTGATTTTTCTGTTATAACTCGGTTTCAATTGGTTAGAGGTTGTTAGGATTGGTTAGAGGAGTTGGTTATTCAGTTGAAAGAGTTTGTTATGAATGTCTGAAATTCAGTTAGGTGGTTTAGGTTAGTTATAGGTTGTTAAGGGTTTCAACTGTTATGAGATAGTTAGAGAGGTTTTGGATTCTGTTTGGAATAGTTATAACTTGTTAGAAAAAGTTGGTTAACCGTTAGTTAGAGGCGTTGAAGGTAAAACAGTTGGTTGTGAGGATTGGTTAAAAACGGTTAGAAGCTGTTATGAACTCAGTTAGTGAGGTTTAGTTATGAGGAGTGATTTTATGGCTGGCTTATCTTAGTGTTATTACTGGCTGCAAGTTTATGTTGTGCAGGGTGGAATTGTACTAGAGAGAATAATGGACTGAACTGGATGTTCTCTTTGAACTGATGCGGGGCTGAGTATGGTTGAAGCTGAAATCTTGCTAGATTCTGTTATGAGATGTATTGGCCGGGCTTTATACCGTGTGATTTTTTATTCGCGTATGCTATTTTTGATTGAGTTAGATCTTGGTATGATAATTGTATGGTTTTTCTGTATAGATGTGTTATGTTGAATTCTGAATTGGCTTTTCCTGTTTTGTTGTGCAAGTGGTATCCAAAAAGCAACGCACACACTCCCGGAAATTGTTGATGGCGAAACAAAATCGGTTCATGCTTATTATCAATAGCTTCAACAAACAACTCAAACTTGGTGAACAGAGGCTGATAATCTAAGAGAATTGGGAGTATCCACACCTTGCACAAAGCATTAACAGCCTGGGCATTATCGCGTGCAGAATCATAGCTTTCTTTTTTTCTCTTTTTTTTTGTCCTTTTTTTTTGTAACTTGGAATGTATATCTTTCTTTGGAATTGGGCCTAAACTTAAACAAAGGTATTCCATTTGTTATTGTAAGCTGCAAGAGACCTTGGATTGATGATACCTTGCTCTTTTCATCCTGAAGCGGTTTTTGAAGACCAATACTCTTGAAATTTGTAGTGGAATTTGAATGAAACCTTTTTTGTTATTTGGAATTCTTTTTATTGTAAATATTTATAATCAAAGTAGTCTTCTCTCATCAATGTAGATGTAAATCCCAACTTTCTCTTCAAATTTGAATTTGAAACGAACTATGTACACGAAGCAAGCTTCTTGACCCAATATTGAATAATGCTTCAAAAATGAGTTTGAGATCCTTGATACCAATGTTTAATTATTGATTAATGAATGTGTGATATGTTAGGTGACATAAAGATGCAAATGATGGTAAAAAGTAAGCCAGTTAACATTAGATTAGGCGGACAAATTTTGGGGTGCAACAGAACCTAACAATGGTAGTGACAAAATAGGACATGGTTTGAAATATCATAGGCATAGCAAGTGTGAAAAAACTCAGAAAAATGTTAGTGTATAATGGACCCATGGCTATTTAATTTCAAATCATGTATATTTGCAAACTGCAATAGGAATTATACTCACCTTAGGTTGAATACTAGCAAAATGTTGGTCTTCAATGAATCTCTGTATAGTTGATAGCATTGTATTGAAACATGGTTTACAATACTCTTATGCTAAAGAGTATAATAAGAAACATTTATACCACCCATTCAATTAATTCAGTTGGTTGATATCATTTATGATTGTTAGCTACTATGTTTTCCTTTATGTTGTGAACTTTAATATGCTAGATATTGATATGTTTACTATCCATTTGATTCATTAAATACAGAGTAAATGTAGTTGTCAATACCAGCAAGAAGTATTATTGTTGGTACCAAATACAACTAACTTTAATCACACAATCTAAGTATATTATAGTAGTTTAAAGTAAATTGCTATGAATTTTATTTATAACCATCATCATTAACTTATTCCAAAATTGAATGTGGTTGACTGTTGTAGTACCTTGATTGCTGCCAAATATGGACTTTGTTGACAAAATTGGATGTTCGAAAAAAGCCAGGGCAAGAAGATCATATATTTTGAAAGAAAATCGGTCCAAACATCAAAAATGTAGTCCTCAACAACTGCTTTGTGGGGATACCATGACTAATACTCCAATAGCTTGCGCTCCGAAACAACCTTTGTCCGAGCTTACTCCATCATATTAAAACAGTAATTCCAGTGCACAAGACGATGAACACTCTACTGTTCGTAATGCACGTTTTGTTGGTTCAGAACCTAGCATATCAAGACACACTTTTAAAAAAAATTTAGGTCCTGCCAAATTGGTTCTTTGGGAACTAATCTTTTGTCAAAGTTTGCATCTGGAATATAGGCAAGACTGGTCGACTCATTATGAAAACACCATTATTGAAGCTGGAGGTTCTTCTAATATAGGCAAGAATGGTCGACTCATTATGAAAACACCATTATTGAAGCTGGAGGTTCTTCTAATATAGACACGTTAGTTAAATCCCTTTACATTTTATCATAGATTTTTTAATGTTAATTATGCTATAGATCTTTTCTAATAATGCTTTAATAAGACTGTGCCTGTCCTATTAACTTGTGTGACAAGTTAATGATCTTGCCATCGGATTCATGTCAAATATATTGTAACAAACAACCTTATATCAAAATGGGACAGATACGCGTTTTCAATAGGAGTAGAGTTACCTTAGCTGGCTATACTTTCTATGTATAATGCAATTCATGATTTACAATTTCAGCAGAGCTGCACCACAGTCCAAACCAGGTCGGGGTAGGCCTAAAAATCACTATGGAGTTCCAAACATGGCTAGCTTGACCATAAATTTTCCTATACTCGCAACCAGCTTAGAGCCAGCCACACCGAATTGTACGCTCAAGGCAAACTCACAAACTAGGTACGTAAACTCCTTGGTGTTCCTAACCTTTTACGGTGGCCACTTTGTCGGAATCTAAATAACGAGTTTATGAACCAGATAATTTACAAAAGTTCATAATTTAATCCACACCTTTTTCGTCGCTGGCAGCAATCCATTTGTGGACACTAAGAATTATGGAACTGTTGTTGTGCAGTACGGACTTCCAACTCATCCTGAGACACAACCGTGCGATTTAAACGATGCGTCGTCTACCAGATCAACAGCACGGTATAATTCAGGTGCATTACCTTTGTGTTTTCAACAATGCATGATTATTACAATAGTGCAATCTAATACAATTTTGTTGTACTACTGTGAGAAACAATCATTCATAGTTCAATGACATGAGGCAATATTTCATATCACTTATCATCATTGATACATCTATAACATTTTGCATTATTTTCATCAAGCTGTGAAAATTTTGGAAGTTATTGACTTGGTAACCACTTGGATTGATTTCTACAGAGGTGCAGATGTCCCCAAACCACGAAGGGGCAAGCCTAGGAAACAATTAACAGATCCAATTCCACTGTTGAATTTGAATAGAGAATTTTCTAACCAAACCATTCGTCTGCCGCAGCCCCTTCCAAATGCAACACCCGTATCAAGGTACCGAACACGGTACATCTTATTATAATACAATTAATGCTGACTAATATTAATTGTTGGTCTGTTTTTTTTTCCAGCATGAATGTCGCTACACCATCGGTGGCTGTTCTGTAATTGTCACAAAAAATCCACCAGTCTAATTGTCACAATGGACCATAACTGTCACAGACAACACAGAATCACCATTATAGCATGGAGCCAACATGTCCTATTTTTACACCTACGATCAACATGGATTTTGAGAGCGACTCCGAAAATGATAGCGACTACGACTCTTTTGCAAGTATGTCTAATACTTTGTTCTATCACTGAATATGTCAATTCATACTTACCTATTTTGACTTTCCTAAGTTAACACAAACTTACAGTATGATTAGCTTATTTTCATGGATGTTAATTTTCTATGTATATCCATAACAGCATATGTATCCGAAGATGAAAATATTTCAGACTCAGACGATTACGAAGCACCATTTACAATCAATGCAAATGCAACCGGAAATTTGGAAGGTACATATTTTTCATCCAGTAAAGAAACACAAACTCAATATATTAAACCAATATGTCCAAATGTTTCAATAATTGATACATTGCTGTCTTACGTAGAATATTACGATATCGGTTCCCCTCTTATCGAATGTCGTTATTGTAAAGCAAAAATGTGGTATCAAGAGAGGATGCACAAAAGCTCCCATTCTGCTAAACCAAAGTTCATGATGTGCTGTGGGAACGGAAAAGTGGAACTCCCAATGCTAAGACAGCCGCCGGATCAACTTGCAAAACTTTTGTTTGATCACGACAATTTAGTTAGCAGGAAGTTTCAACAACATATCCGACTATACAATATGATGTTTGCATTCACTTCACCGGGAGCAAAGGTGGACAATCGTTTTAACAATGGGCGTGGGCCTCCTACACTACGGATACAAGGTCAAACGTGTTATCGAATTGGAAGTTTGTTGCCTCCTCAAGGTGAAAAACCAAAGTTTGATCAGTTATATATTTATGACACGGAAAATGAGGTAGAAAACCGAATGCATTATCTACGGTAATTTCCAATAACACTTCTCTTTTATTTTTTATAACATACCAGATCTAATGTAGTGATTGGCATTTGATAATAAACTGTTTGTATTAATGAATCTTATTATCTAATGTGAAGGAACAAAGAGATCATTGATCCAATGGTTGTAAATGAGTTGTCCCGGATGCTGTATGAAGTAAATGTTGATGCTAAGAGCTTTCAAATGGCGAGACAATGGTTGAATAATGGAGAAACTCCAAACCTTAAGCTACGACTCATTTCTAACCGATCCACCGATGGGAGAGTGTATAATCAACCTACTGTGTCTGAAGTTGCAGCCTTGGTTGTTGGTGATATTCACACAGCAGAAATGGGGGATATCATCATGCAAAAGAGAGGAGGAGGACTTCAAAGAATCAACGAACTACATGCTGCTTACATGGCTTACCAATATCCTTTGATTTTTCTGTATGGTGAGGACAATTATAGACCCGATGTAGCTCATAGGGACCTGCCTCTCAAAGAAAACAACATAAGAAATAGGCTCACAATTCGTGAATGGCTAGCCTTTCGCATTCAAACCAGGCTGAAAGAAACTAAGACTTTGTTATCTTCTAGAAGGTTGTTCCAACAATTTCTGGTTGATGGTTACACAATGTTAGAGTCCGAGAAACTAGAATGCCTACGCGAAAATCAACCAAAGCTTTGGGTGTCCAAGTACAACTCTTTAAATGAACATGGCGACCAAAGTCAAGCTCCAGGTTTAAGCATAGGTAAACGAGTTGTGTTGCCTTCTTCCTTTGTCGGCGGTCGTAGGTTTATGGATCAATTGTACTATGATGGAATGGCTATATGCAGTAAAGTTGGATTTCCTGATTTGTTTATTACGTTTACCTGTAACCCAAATTGGCCTGAGATTCAAAGAGTGCTTGGACCTCTAAATTTGAAGCCTCAAGATCGACCAGATATCATTTCAAGAATTTTCAAAATCAAGTTTGATCAATTGCTTTCAGATTTAACCAAAAAAGGTGTTCTTGGCAAAGTGCTTGCTTGTGAGTTAATTACCCCCTATACTTTGACTTGCTTATTCTATTTATAATATTAATAAAAAAAATTATTATGCTCTTCCAATTGTAGATATGTACACCATTGAGTTTCAAAAGAGAGGATTGCCTCATGCTCATATATTGATCTTCTTGCATCCTTCAAATAAATATCCAAGATCCGAAGACATTTACAAGATCATTAGTGTTGAAGTTCCCAATCCCGAAACACACCCTAGGCTGTATAATTTGGTGAAATCTCACATGGTCCATGGTCCTTGTGGTTTGGTAAATGTCAACTCACCTTGCATGAAAGATAGGAAGTGCACCAAGTTTTACCCTAAGAAATTTCAACCTACCACTATAGTGGACCAATATGGCTATCCGGTTTATAGGAGAAGAAACAACGGACACACCATTGAAAAAAATGGCATCATATTTCATAGTGGTCATGTAGTTCCTCACAATCCAAGTTTGTTGTTGAAGTATGAAGCCCACATCAACATGTGTTGAATGCAGTATAGGGCAAGCAACAAAAGATTTGGAAATATTGATCAGGGAATTATCGTCCACAAAGATGGAGAAATGTCATTCAACAGTTTCTACGGTTTCGAGCTCGGGTTTGAATGAGAAAAAAGTAAACAAAGATATAGACAGGAAAAGAATAAACACATTCTTAGAAGAGAAATAACTTATCAGGAATGTAAATATACTCACTCTTGACAAACATACACTTACCAACCCGTTATACTCAACCTACGATACTCATCTATGCCATCACGTATCTCTCACATAAGCGTCCATCTCTGGAGCACAAACGAGATCATCTCACAACTAAGGTTATCTCTAACGCGAAGTCGCAAGAACATCCGTATTTTCGCGTCGGCGATCTCTCGCGCGCCGCTCAAACAAGAAAGCATTAAGAACAGATACAAACAGTGAATGCTAGCTCTAAATCTATCTCTAGGGTTCAGAAACTAACAGATAATCATCCTAGATAAGGATTCAAGAAGTTTATCTCTAAAGCACCCCAAATCCCCAGCATAGAGCAAAAATCCAGGATAACATCAACACAAATTCGTAAAGCAAGTTAAATATAATATTATAATCGGTAAATATACATAAGATTCAAGTAAATATACAAACAAACCCAACCAAAGAGAAATACACAAAGAAGAAGAGAAATGAACCGAAGATCTCCCGGTTTGTCAGCTCCGTTCGACGCTCAATCCACCCCCGATCATCCGTATGCAACCTCCGAAGTTGTTTTCTAAGCCAATTCTACTCTAAGAATGAAGTTGATGGTGTTGGGACTCAAAAATACCCAACCCATGACCTAAAAATGTGATTTTTGCCCCTTTTAACGAGCTGCTGTCTTAGCAGGTCCGCTTAGCGGACCCCCTCCGCTCAGCGGACTCAAAATTGCATCCAGACGCTGATTTGCTCTGCTGGAGCTCCGCTCAGCGGACCCCCCTCCGCTTAACGGAGTCTGCTAAAAATCAGATTTTGTTTTCGCCATAACTCGAGAACCGTAACTCCGAATTGCGCCCGGTTTGAAGCGTTGGAAAGCTTATTCAATGCTCTATCCAATAATGAATGAATGGAAACCAAAATGATGATTTTGGTCATCCTTATTTTGAGTCTTTGGAAGTCCGCTTGATGGTGGCTAAGCGGGCTTTCACCGAAATTGCGAAATCGAAGCCGTGCCTTTGACACTTTATTCCTCAAGGCTCCAATAAGCATGAATACCTATAAAAACAAAGGAAAAACTATCAAATGGTATAAAAGTATATGAAAATACAACTATTCACAAAGTATACGTATTTATACACAAAACGGGGAATTATTCAAACGGTATTAACAAAAGTATCGATAAGTGCCACTATTTACATACACAAAATAAGTACATTTTGGCACTTATCAAACTCTCCCCAACCTGAAACTTTGTTTGTCCTCAAACAATGTCAAATAAATCAAAGAATCAAAAGTAATAAACCAAAGAATTGTGAATCAACAAGTTTTGAAAACCAAAAACAAATGTATGGCTCGACACAAAAACGTATAAACAAAGTAAATACTTACCACTATATTACAACGACAACATGTAAACGAAACGAATCTTAAGTACAAAAATCATGAAAAACATTCTAAAACAATACATGCTATCTCATGAATCACACCTAGCAAAAATTCATCAATGAATGAAGAACACACAAAGGTGAAGGACTTTTAACACTCATCCAACAATCTTGCTAACAAAAGATTAAATTATGCATTCATCCAAAAATCACATCGAAGATACAAAAGCAAGAATCACAAGGACTTTCCAAGGTTGTAATGTGGCTTGGTTAACAAACAAGGGATATGTCCTAAGGCTAATCAAAACAAAAACTTGCCTAAACCTAAGGGAGTGATCAATCCACCAAAGATTCAAACAACAAAATCTCGATTAAACTTCTTCCTTAACCACAAGTTTCTCAAACCAATCACAATACTTATTAGCACAATTATTCATTTCTCTTTTCTTTTTCTTTTTCAAAACTTTTTCTCTTTTTTCTTTTCACATTTTTTTCTATTTTTTTCTTTCTTTTCAACCTCATAGAAACAACCAAATAAGTAGCAACCATTTCTCTCCCCAACTTGAATACAACCACACCATCATATGAATACTCCCTACTTTCTAAGGCAAGGTAAAAATTCATACCAAAAATCATGGTTGAGGGTTCAAGGAAACAAAGAATCAATCATCCATGCAAAAATGAGAACTAAACACTCAAAGATAAGCATTTAGCAAAAACAACATGGATATTGAAAAAAAGGCTCAAAAGGTTTAACAAATGATCACACACCCACAAGGTGAATTTAACTATTTGGTTTTTGTAGTTGTGCTCAAAATGAAACAAAATGCCTTGATCCTTTTCATGCTTTCATAAAATCAACATAAACAAAAGATTAAGCATAATAAAATCCAGTTAAAACAAAGATTGTGGCCTCCAGCATATGTAAAACAATGGAAAGCTTCCTCACATTTATGGTTTGGGAACTAAAGTGATTCAATCAATAAGCAAGTAATGCAAAAGAATGAATGGTATGGTAGTTGTACAAATGAAAAGTTTCCTAAACATGTTATGCTATAGAAAGCGATAAATGAGTACCTTGAATGATACGACTTCAAAAACAATATCCTACCATACATCCGCAAGTTGAAACACTCATGCTTTGGAAAATCACCTAAAAAATCTTCAAATTATCGGCAAAATTCGAGTACAAACAACCAATAAAAGAATTAGAAAAATAAAACTAGTATCTACTACTAAATAGCCTTGATAAAAGTGGGAAAAATGAGTGAACAAAGTGGAATGGGAATCCCACTAGTACAAAGCAGAAAAACAAAATTCTGCTATGCTCGCCTAGCGAGCTCTGCTCCGCTTAGTGGACACAGAAAAAACCAGAAAAATCAGAACAGAATCTGGTGTTCTAGCTCTCTCCACTTCATCTAAATACCTCAAATACTGAAATATAGACATAAATTTACAACCGTTGGGGTGCCTCCCAACAAGCGCTTGTTTTACGTCGTTAGCTCGACGCCTTTATTGTTTCGGTGTTTGGAAAGTAGACTCCTCTCGTCATGCCATGGTGACGTCTCACCGCACAAGCCTAAAGAAAGTGTCCTAACCAAAACACTCAACAAATGTTACTGGTACAAATATATACAACAATTATACAAACATAAAGGAAAACGCAAGTATACAATTATGTACACAAACAAACACATATGCACAAGTATGGAACACAAACAACTATTATCATACAAAAAGAGAAAAGTTAGTGAATGTTGGATTCACAAGTTGAAAAGTGAAGATTTATTATTAAAGAGCTCATCCGAGATCAACATGTTTCACCAACATTCGCCAATAAAAGTATACTTATATGTAACATATACAAGTAAACTTATATGGTGAACATAAACAATTAAACATGTACAAGTAAATATATATATATATATATATATACAAGTGAAACTATACAATATATACGATATATACAAAGCTCAAAACCACAGAAACTATTGCGATGCAATTCAATAACCATCCCCGGCAACTGCGCCATTTTGTTGAATGCAGTATAGGGCAAGCAACAAAAGATTTGGAAATATTGATCCGGGAATTATCGTCCACAAAGATGGAGAAATGTCATTCAACAGTTTCTACGGTTTCGAGCTCGGGTTTGAATGAGAAAAAAGTAAACAAAGATATAGACAGGAAAAGAATAAACACATTCTTAGAAGAGAAATAACTTATCAGGAATGTAAATATACTCACTCTTGACAAACATACACTTACCAACCCGTTATACTCAACCTACGATACTCATCTATGCCATCACGTATCTCTCACATAAGCGTCCATCTCTGGAGCACAAACGAGATCATCTCACAACTAAGGTTATCTCTAACGCGAAGTCGCAAGAACATCCGTATTTTCGCGTCGGCGATCTCTCGCGCGCCGCTCAAACAAGAAAGCATTAAGAACAAATACAAACAGTGAATGCTAGCTCTAAATCTATCTCTAGAGTTCAGAAACTAACAGATAATCATCCTAGATAAGGATTCAAGAAGTTTATCTCTAAAGCACCCCAAATCCCCAGCATAGAGCAAAAATCCAGGATAACATCAACACAAATTCGTAAAGCAAGTTAAATATAATATTATAATCGGTAAATATACATAAGATTCAAGTAAATATACAAACAAACCCAACCAAAGAGAAATACACAAAGAAGAAGAGAAATGAACCGAAGATCTCCCGGTTTGTCAGCTCCGTTCGACGCTCAATCCACCCCCGATCATCCGTATGCAACCTCCGAAGTTGTTTTCTAAGCCAATTCTACTCTAAGAATGAAGTTGATGGTGTTGGGACTCAAAAATACCCAACCCATGACCTAAAAATGTGATTTTTGCCCCTTTTAACGAGCTGCTGTCTTAGCAGGTCCGCTTAGCGGACCCCCTCCGCTCAGCGGACTCAAAATTGCATCCAGACGCTGATTTGCTCCGCTGGAGCTCCGCTCAGCGGACCCCCCCTCCGCTTAACGGAGTCTGCTAAAAATCAGATTTTGTTTTCGCCATAACTCGAGAACCGTAACTCCAAATTGCGCCCGGTTTGAAGCGTTGGAAAGCTTATTCAATGCTCTATCCAATAATGAATGAATGGAAACCAAAATGATGATTTTGGTCATCCTTATTTTGAGTCTTTGGAAGTCCGCTTGATGGTGGCTAAGCGGGCTTTCACCGAAATTGCGAAATCGAAGCCGTGCCTTTGACACTTTATTCCTCAAGGCTCCAATAAGCATGAATACCTATAAAAACAAAGGAAAAACTATCAAATGGTATAAAAGTATATGAAAATACAACTATTCACAAAGTATACGTATTTATACACAAAACGGGGAATTATTCAAACGGTATTAACAAAAGTATCGATAAGTGCCACTATTTACATACACAAAATAAGTACATTTTGGCACTTATCAACATGGAATGGTGCAACCAAAGTACTTCTATCAAATACCTTTTTAAATATATAAACAAAGGATCAGATAGAATTTCCGCAATCATACAAGGTCAAGACAAAGACAACATTGACGAGATCAAACAATATTTGGATTGTCGATACATCTCCCCAAGTGAAGCATGTTGGAGGATTTTTTCTTACTCTATACATGGAAGAAAGCCAGCCGTAGAGAGATTGTTTTTTCACATGGAAGGTGAAAACTCTGTGTACTACAAAGACTACGAGCAAGTTGGTGATGTGTTGCTCAAACCGAGTGTAAAAGAGTCCATGTTTACTTCTTTGTTTGAGGCTAACAAAACTTATGAAGAAGCAAGATTACTAACTTACGGTGATTTTGTTTCTAAATTTGTTTATCATAAACGAAGTCGAAGTTGGAAACCTAGGAAGCGAGGGTATACCATTGGGAGACTAATTTGGGTTCCGCAAAGCACTGGCGAATTGTTTTATTTAAGGATGATGCTCACTGTCAAAAAGGGTCCTTTCTGTTATCAAGACATCAAGACAGTTGATGGTAAAAAACTTAAAACGTTTAGAGATGCATGCTTTGCGATGGCATTTTTAAAAGATGATCGTGAATTCGTCGAGGCAATCAAAGAGGCGCATCACTGGGGTTCAGGTCCATTTTTTACGCAAGCTATTTGTGACGATGTTACTATCTTCATCCATGAATAGGCCCGAACATGTTTGGAGAAAGACTTGGATGTATTTATCGAATGGGATACTTTATGATCAACGGTTATTGGCAGGAGATCTAGGTATTATATTTGTACTATATATATTTAAATTCAACCGTGTCAAGTAGAGTCATTTTGGTATAAATATCAGTCTCTGCATCAATATTTAGCATCCAATATACGTAGTGCATTTGTAGTGAAATTGTGCAACGTTTGGCAAATTACAGTCCTGTATACAGTTTCGATATTACAAAACATGGCTCAGTTCGTTAGACACAAAGTGTGCAAAGTAAAACACATAAAGGGTTTCAGCAGTACGTTGGCCTTTTTGTCCATAAACATGTTGATTTAAATATGGAAGCTTATGGTACCTATTTGGAATTTATTATTCAAATATCTTTTGTGCTTCCATTTGATACATACTGCCAATATATAACTTATTTTATATATAGTTAATGTTTATGATTATTTAATTAATTTGTACATTCCTACCATATTTTGCCATTATATTTTGACGTTTTAATCATAGGTATGACAATGAGCGATGCTGAACTAAAAGAATTGACACTCATGGCGATTGAAACACTTTTACAAAATAATAATCGGAGTTTGGAAGACTTCAAGACAATGCCATATCCAAAAGATTATGTTGTTACCTTTGTAGGAAATAGGCTACTCTATGATGAACGTTAGTACGATGTTGCTGCTCAACAACAAATTTTTCTAAACCTTTACGCTTCTCTTACAGGTAATATAACTCTATTTTTACAACATTTCAAACAATTTCATACTTTAATTGTTATTAACAGATTGATTTCTAAACAACTCTTATTTATAGATGAGAAAAGAGGCATTTTTTAGGAGATCATTAATGCTGTAGAAAAGCAAAAAGGCGGGGTCTTTTTTTTATATGGCTACGGTGGTACCGGTAAGACCTTTATGTGGAACACTTTATCAGCAACACTTAAGTCTAAGAAAAAAATTCTCTTACCGGTAGCTTCAAGTGGGATTGCAAGTTTGTTGTTACCAGGTGGAAGAACAGCTCATTCTAGATTTAAGATTCCTATCCCTACTTTAGAAACTTCTATTTGCAACATTGACAAAAAAGATGATCTTGTAGAGCTTCTAAAAGTGACAGATCTAATCATATGGGATGAAGCTCCTATAGCTAACAAGTTTTGCTTTGAGGATCTCGACAAATCCTTAAAGGATATTATGAGTGGAACCACACATGCTTCTGAAAAAGTTTTTGGAGGTAAGGTTGTTGTGTTTGGTGGTGACTTTAGACAAATTCTCCCTGTTATACCAAGAGGTACTAGATCTGATATTATCCATGCAACAATCAATGCTTCTTATATTTGGGATCATTACAAAGTCTTGAGACTTACAAAGAACATGCGCTTGCAAACCGGTGCAACTACTTCTAATGCTGATGACATAAGGAGATTTTTTTAGTGGATTTTAAATATTGGAGATGGGACCATGTGTGAGCCAAATGATGGTTATGATGATATTTGTATTCCAGAAGAGTTCTTAATTTCTAATTTTTCTGATCCGATCAAGGCAATTGTTGAAGATACATACCCCAATCTCATTCATAACTATCTTGATTCCAATTATCTTCAAAGTCGTGCAATATTAGCTTCAACAATAGAAGTAGTAGATGATATCAACCAATATATCACAAACCTTCTTCCAGGTATTCAACATGCACTTAGTTAATGCTCATTATGTTAAGAACAATTATTGGTATAAACATGTTATTCATTATTTTTTAATGCTCTAACTAACTGAATATATGTATTTTTCTATTGTTGTAGGAGAAGAGAAAGAATACTTTAGTAGTGATTCTATTGATAAATCGGATGCACCTAACTTTGATGCATATGAGCACGTGACACCCGAATTCCTAAATGCTCTTAAAACTTCAGGATTGCTTAACCATTAAATTAGGTTGAAAGTTGGGGCGACTATTATGTTAATGCGGAACCTAGATCAATCTGAAGGCTTGTGCAATGGTACAAGGCTAACTGTCACCAGGCTTGCTGCTCATGTCATTGAAGCCAAGATCATTTCTGGAAAAAATATTGGTAACATCTTTTATATTCTCAGGATGTCTTTGTCCCCCTCACAATCACCATGGCCATTTAAATTGGTTAGATGCCAATTTCCAATTATTGTTTCCTTTGCCATGACTATTAACAAGTATCAAAGCCAATCACTTGACAATGTTGGTTTGTATTTGCCAAAAGAAGTTTTTAGTCATGGGCGGTTATTTGCGGCTATCTCAAGAGTTAAATCCAAAAAGGGATTAAGGATTATTATTTATGACAAAGATAAAGAACCTATGATTTCTACCACCAATGTAGTATTCAAAGAAGTTTTCCATAACATTTGATAGGTGTGCTTTTAAAAATACAATCTCATTATGCTATAAACAAAATAATATACCTCATTGTTGGACTTTACATGCACAATATAAGTTTTGAATTTTTTTTTCTATTTCAGGTTCAAAAATTCACGACATTTTGGAGATTCATGTTGCAGCTCTATAGTTATTTTACAAGCCTTTGTAACACATTTTGTAATTGCTTTCAACTATTAACACTCCTTCATGTGTTATTATTTTATCAAAACTAATGTTATTGTATCATGATTTTTGCGGTTCAAGGTCTTATTCAATTTGTTATTTTTGTTGGGATTTACAAATCATAGAAATATTACCCGTGCGGCAGCACGGGTTTGTTACTAGTTCTTCATTAAAAACATAGCATATTTTTCTTTTTTCACCAAAAGTACAATACTAATACTATTATTTTATAGGTTTTCTTTTGTCTTCATAAAAAACAAAGTAGATTTTTCTCCCAAAAGGAGGGAATCCTTTCCCTAAAAGGAGGGACCAAGATTTGCTACCTTTGATTTTTGATACCTTTGATACCTTTCTCTTTATCTCTCTCCCAACCATGTTTCTCCCTCATCAAAATCTATTTTCAAATAGCACTAAACATATCAAAGGTAAAGGTATGAATTTTTAATTTTACAGTTCTGTTATCTTTATCTTTACAGTGGTTTCCTACATCATAGAGATATCTACACCGTATGTATTCAACTAATTTGGTGTTGCATAACTACAAAAGTGGAATAAATTCACATGTAATCCACGTTGTAGAGTAAAATGACAAAAGTATAACCAAACCAAAGGTTTGGATTCTCCACCTCATAAAAACCAAAGAGCTCTATATTGTAACTGGTCTTATCAAACATTACTTTTATTTCACACCTATTACAACGCCTTCTAGTCAACCAACTAACTTTGTGGCAGTGCTTGCACTGCAGTTCTCTTTTTCTCCACTCCCTGCATTTGGAGATCATCATTTTCTTAAATTCACATGTCATTTTCTTAAAACCATTGTAAAGATAAAGATAGCATAGCTGTAAAATTAAATATTCACAACTCCTTTTGAACTCTTAGAATATAGAGCTCTTTGGTTTTTATGAGGTGAAGAATCCAAACCTTTGGCTTGGTTATGCTTTTCTCATTTTACTCTGCAAGTTATGATGCATTTGTTTATGTTACAAAAAACCTTTATAAAGTTTTATCTCCACTTTTGAAATTGTAGTGATATGTAATAGCCTAATAATATCTTCTAAATTGCTATAGGGTTTTTAACTCTGGCATGGATAAAGTTGCTGCCATAAGTTTTTTTTAGAAACATTCTTATGTTCCCAACCATGGAAATCATAACTATGGCATATTTGAAGGAGTTTCTTGTTATTTGTAAAATATTTGAAGTTTTAAATTTGGAGACTATAATATATTGACAGGTTGTAATATTTGAATTTTGAAGGCTTAAATTTTTGTCGAATGCAAAATAATGTTAAAAATTGAGCGATTTATTATATTTGAGGGTCCAAATTTTATATTTAATATTTTTTATTAAAAAACATTATTAACATTAATATCATTAAACCGAAAAAATCGATCCATTTTAATCGATAAATCGATTAAACTGAATCTGATCAAACCGATTAAAATTTCGGTCGTAATTAGGCCTAACAATTGCATCCATGGTTTCAAACGGTTCAACATATTGGGCCCGAACCCAACCCAAACCAACCAATGTCCACAGTGATTATCCTTCATCGAAATTGTGTAACCTTTTTAAAAAGAAAAAGCCTACATGGTCATGTCATCCGCATTGCAGTGATTATCCTTCATGAATTTGTGTAATCTTTTTTAAACCTCAACTATTTAAATTAGAGGTATGCTATATGTAACACCCCGTTAATTCTTGTTTATTAATTTAATTATTTTTTAATTAAATTATTAGAATTAATAATTTTT
Source organism: Vicia villosa (assembly GCF_029867415.1). Classification (NCBI taxonomy): domain Eukaryota; kingdom Viridiplantae; phylum Streptophyta; class Magnoliopsida; order Fabales; family Fabaceae; genus Vicia; species Vicia villosa. The sequence continues at coordinate 64,135,000 of NC_081181.1, read as the reverse complement.
GGGAATTATTTGGAGAATGATGAGATATTGGTATTGGGCCTAGAGTGTTGAGTAGCAGAAGGGGGGGTGTTAACTAAGCAAGCCCATTATAATATTTATTTTATTTTTCATAAAATAAAGGAATTGGAAAGAAGGGAGACAGAAACACAAGAGCCAGAGTTTGAGGAAAAGAAGAACACGTGAAAGTGAGAAGAGCCAAAGGGGGAGAAGAACTTCGAAGATCCGACTCTAAGGTAAGGGGGGATTCTTCGGGTTAGTAATCCTTATGCGATTGTAGGTAGTAGGATTGATTAGTATTGTTATCTAGTTCAATCGTACGTGTCGGGTTTGGGATTTATGTTAGGTTTTGATGAATTGTATGAATTACATGATTTTTGTTGATACTCATGTTATATGTGTTAATACTTGTATAAAACTTGTCTGAAATATGTTATGATGTGCAAACTGATGGTAATTATGTGCTATATTCGTATGTACCTGAAATTGGGGATATGGGATAGGGTAAAAGATGTCAAAATATTGATTTTGGCAGTGCAGGTATGTAGGAACCGGTTCCCATGTGGGACGAATCGGTTCCCCCTTGTAAAAACAGAGAAGGATGAATTCTGGGTTTCTGGGAACCGGTTCCCATGTAGGGACAACCCGGTTCCCCATAGTAAAAACCAGAGACGTGATTTTTGAAGCTGCCAGGAATCGGTTCCCTCGTAGGGACAACCCGGGTTCTGCAGCATTTTTCTGAAAATGTTTTATCTTTGAAAACCCATAACTTTTGATCCGAGTATCCGATTTAGGTGCCGTTTTGGGCGTTGCGAAGCTAATGAGATGCTTTATCTGATGAAGTAATAATACGGGCAGTGGCCGACTTGTTTAATTATTCAATTGAATTATTGTTGAATTGGTTTATGATGGCAATTAACATTATTGTGATATGTATGTTATTGTGATGATGTGGTGTATGTATGTGAATGATTGAATGATGCTTATACATGTACATACTTGTTGTGATGTTATTGGTAAGAAGAAGCGATGTTAAGCATCGGAATGATGATGAGGTATGATGATGTAAGTATGTGTCATGTGTGCATTGTTCATAAATCATTTCCATTGGAAGGCTAATTCCCATTGTGCGGAGATTAGCGGGAAGTCATCGTGTGCCCATGTGGGGTGTGAGCGATGAGGCAGTAGTCGTGTGCCCATGTGGGGTGTGAGCGACTAGAGGGCAGTATCAAAGAGAGAAGTCCTGTGATATGATTCACGAATTTTGGTACCACATGCATGAGTGTCAGTCCATTCATTGCATTATAGCATGATATAATTGGTTGATTGTGTGGTGGGATAGATGATGTTTATACACTGTTGCTTGCTTGTTATAATAATTCCGATTATATGTATGTTGAATGGATGACAGTTGCTATGAGATTTTATTGCTTATGATTGTATAATGGTTGTTAATTCGAATGAAACTCACCCTTACTTTGATGATTTCAGATTAAGGATGTAGCGGCGTTTTGATTGGGTGAAGATAGCTTATAGGCTAGCCCGTAGTTCGTGTCGAGTCGTGCTTTGATTGTAACACTGGGATCGACTAGTCTTAGCGTTACTTGTTATACTTTGTTGCCATTTGGCTATGGATTTATGTATGGAGTATTTATGTGGAGATGTTCCTACTACTGTTGAATTAAGTTCCGCTGTGCTAAACACTTATCTGTTATTGGTTAAGTTTTAATAAAAGCATGACAATCGACTTTGATGTTTTATTTATTTTAATAATTGTAGCATCCTTGCTGTTCAATTACTCTGATTATCGTATATTTCCGCGGGGGTTTAGAAGGGTGTTACAATATTGGTATCAGAGCATAGTCGGTCGTTAGAGTCAGAGTCTTAGTGTCAGTGTTCCCTTGTATGCAACTAGTGTAAGGTAAACACTGTCGATACTTTTGTTCTGATGAGATTGTTTTGTGATTTAGCAGAACAATGGCTGGAAGAGGTGGAAGGAACGATGACGCTATTGCAGAGGCTCTAGGCATGATTGCTGGTGTACTGGGAGGGAATGCTAATGGGGCTGTGATTGGTGCTGACAGACAGTTGAACAGCTTTCAGAGGAACAACCCTCCACTGTTCAAAGGCACTCATGACCCTGATGGTGCTCAGAAATGGTTGAAAGAGATCGAGAGGATCCTCCGAGTGATCGATTGTGCAGAGAATCTGAAGGTGAGGTACGGTACTCACATGCTATCGGAAGAAGCTGATGACTGGTGGGTTACTACTAGGACTGAGTTGGATTCAGATGGGATTGCGATTACTTGGGCCATATTCAAGAGAGAATTTCCGAGGAAGTACTTTCCTGAAGATGTTCGGGGAAAGAAGGAATTGAGTTCTTGGAACTGAAACAGGGTAGTATGACAGTGCCGGAATATGCTTCCAAATTTGTGGAATTGGCTAAGCACTATGTGCACTACACCAACGATGCAGCTGGAGAATTCTCTAAGTGTATCAAGTTTGAGAATGGTCTTCGTGATGAGATCAAGCAGGGTATCAGGTATCAAAGGATTCGCCGATTTGCTGATTTAGTGGACTGTAGCAGAATCTTTGAGGAAGACAGTCTTAAGCTGAAATCATCTCACTCTCGTGAGTTAGTTGATAAGAAGGGCAAGAAGCCTATGGATAGAGGTACACCATATGGTAGGGGAAACCCAAGAGCTGGTAATTGGAAAAGGCCTAGTGGGGGAGATTCTGGTGCTCCCTTTAGGTGCTTCAACTGTGGCGAAACAGGACATAAGAGGAATGAATGCAAGAAAGAAGAGAAGAAGTGCTTCAAGTGTAACAGAATGGGTCATATTGCTGCTGACTACAAAATGAGAGCTGTAACTTGCTATAATTGTGGAGAAGAGGGTCATATCAGTCCGCAGTGCTGTGGCAACCTGCCTAAAATTTTAACTTAGAGAGTCGCCACCTATTCTACCAAGGCGAATAGGAAACCTTTGATGGTTACGAGATTCAAGGTAAGATACTATATTCGGGTTAAGGGAAGGTGTTAGGCACCTAAAACCCTTTCCTAAAGGTTAACATTGCAAAGATAGGGTTATGGCAAAAGAAGGGTAACAGGTAATAATAGGGTTAAAAGTTTAATTATTGAAAATGATTAGGATTTGGAAGAGGGGGACTCGCCTTGTTGCCAAGTGCCTACGTACCTCCTTATGGAGGATCAGAGTCTACGTAGTTCGGGAAGAGTTGTACGCCATTTAGAGTTTGAATTTGATTTGATATGGTTTTTTAGAGGCTTTTTGAATGGCCTATCGTAGTTTGATAATTTGTAATTTTTGGATGGATTTGAGAATTATTTGAAGGTGTGGGCGTACAACCCTGATTTGGCACTATTAACCGCGATAATCGATTGATTCAATTACCATAGTTAAAAGATTTGAAATTTGCATCACCACCAATTTTAATCGATTGGTTCGATTATCACTAATGATGAATTAAGGTATTTTATTTAATAATTTTATAGAATTCTTATATGCATTATTACCCCTCGTAATCGATTGATTCGATTAAAAAGAATAACAAATTAAATCGAAGGGAAGACGGTTAATCATCACAATTAATAAAATAATTGCAACCATTTAACCGAATAATAGAGATTGATTGCATTTTAATTAAATAACATTTTAATTAAAATTTTATTGACCATAGCGATTAATTGATTTAATCGGCACGAACAATAAATTATGACTTTATAATATAAATATCAAATATTAATTTTATTTAGAAAAATAATTTTAATTAGATTAATAAATATATAAAAAGGGAATTAATCAAAATAAATAAATAAATTAAGATAATTAAATTAGTTAATAGAGATCATGATTCTATGTGGCTGGACTTGAGGTTTATATCATGGGGATCAAGGCTGGGACGTTAGATCTGACTGAGTGGAGAACCAAGGGTTAGATATTGAGGGTTCATGATGAGGTCTATAGACATGGGCGCATGCAATCAAGAACTTAGAAATTCAGAAAAAATAATGTGGGAGCTGGGTATCGAACCCTTGCCCCTGGGGTCATACAATCCACTTTTACCAACTCGACTGGGAGCTAATACGTGTTTAAAAAACACTTTCACAACAATATGTAAAATGATTAAACATAATTAAGAAACGCGCGCGCGATTTTAAAACAGCCAACCAGACGACGACACACCATCGTCTTCCCCAAGAAGACACAAAAAAATCTGCAAATATAGCTACGTTTTAGCTACGATTTCCTTCGTAGCAATCGAGACCAGGAAAATAACGATTAAGGCATACAAGCATATAAATATGGCGCGACCCCCTCAAATTCCTCGTCTACCTCATACGAACCTGTACACGTTATTATCTTGCCCTAATTTAACCTCTACACGAAACCCCCAAAAAAACCTAGAAAGCTTCGTTCGGCCTCTTATGGCGTATCACGTTTGAGGCACACAGACTTCATGTAATCAACCCAGAAACAACCATGACAATCATAAAAAGCATAATACGACAATAATTCAACAGATAAGTACAGTTGATATAGTTGATGCACAATCAAAATATGGTTTTTGGGGTTGGAATTTGTGGCGTCAACCTATGGGTTTCATCGTTTTTCTAATTTCTTCGTTAGCAGAATGTGAAAGATTACCTTTTGATTTACCAGAAGCAGAAGAAGAATTAGTAGCTGGTTATCAAACAGAATACTCAGAATGCAAGAATGATGCTAATCGATAGAAAATTCAGAGCGACCTACCTTGAACAATTGGAGACAATTCTGGGGGTGTTGTAGTAGTGTGCCGATCCGATCACCTTCAGAAACTTTTGGGGAAGCTTTTGCAATCCTTAAACCTTGTTGAGAGCCTCCCAATTTCCAGAACCGAATTTCGATTATGGAAGCTTTTTTTCTTTCTTGAACACTTGCCTCTGATCAGAATCCTTAACCCCTGTGCGTGTGGTATGTGCTAGGTACTTATAAGTAATGAATTAGGTTAAGAAAGAAAGCCCAAAACTCCCTTGGATCCACTCTTGCAAATTTGAGAAAATTAATTTGATTTCTTGAATAAAAAGTTTCCTTTTTTTGCAAAGATCTTATACCAATTCCTTCCCATTTGATTGAGCACGAAAATTGCAATATATTTGCCTTTAATACTGATTGGAATTCATCCAAAAAATATTTTCTACCAAAATATTTGATTTCTCACTTATTTAAATCACTAAAAATTAATTTTGAATAAAATAAAATTGTGTAAAGAATCAAATAAAGTGATAAAATTCGTGGTATAGGTTTTGGATAACTTATGGGCCAAGTTCAAGTCATAAAAATATGGGCCTATTTGAAAAAAATCCAATTTGAACCTCCTTTTTCACATTTTGTCTCCAAAAATCAACCAACTTTGGTCGATCATATCTCACTCAATTTTTAAGCTATGAGGGATTTCTAAGACTTTTTGGAAACCTCAAGAGGTCCTCTATAAGCCACTTTGGAATATATTTTTCATTTGGAGCTTTTATCTTGATCATATCTTCTTTAACAAAAAACTGCTTTTGAAGGATGCCTGAGAATGACCTGTAATCTTTTGTACTGTACCTCTCAAATGAAGCATTTCTAGCCCTAGCTTGTGAGAGACAAAGTTTTAGAGAATCCAATTTCCTTCAAAATAGGCTTTGAGTGGGGCATTTTTGATGTTCCAGGTGAAAGTTATGCCCAGTCAAAGTTGGGTTGACTTTCTCCTAAAGAAACCCTAATTTGAACCTTTTGTATTTGTTCATCTCTGAGTTTCTATTAATGGAATCATGATCAATATTTGATCAAATGATGGATATACCTCCCCATACTTGTTGTGTGACCAATGGTTATAAGTTTGGATCATGCTTTGACTTTGGTTTTGAATCAGTTGATTGTAGATCTTGAGACTGTTTGAGCAGGTGCCCTTTGGAGTGGTGCCTTGACTTTTGCCATGGAGTTACATTGGATCACTATAAACCATATACCCTTGATTAGGAGCCTTATCTCATTGATCCCTCTTAGAGGAATCTCAAACCCTAGCTTTTAGGGACCTCTGCTCAAGAGGATGACTTGATGAATCTCCTGAGCTTTTGAATAATTATGACTGCACTATGTAAGGCAAATTTTGGGGTATGACAGCTGCCCCTATTTAATTACCTTTGATTGAATGGAATGAGAATACGCAGTTCTCATGTCCTTTGATCGAAGAGTTATTAAATAATGGAAGACCCCTTGGATTTGCCTTATGCCCGGTAGTGGAGAAGGATGCCTTGTTAAAGTAGTTACCTTGCTTATGGCGCTAGCAGGGGTTTGCAGCTTATGGGTAACTCACTTACTATAGTTCTAGTAAGTCGTCGCGGTTGGTATACCCATTCACTATCGTAGTTGGAATAAGTCTGTCACAGATGGTATGACCCACTTACTATAGCTCTGGTAAGTCGTCGCAGTTAGTCGCACCTACTTACTATTGTAGTTTCAGGAAGTTTATCGCAGATGGTGTGACCCACTTACTAGCTCTAGTAAGTCGTCGTAGTTAGTCATACCTACTTGCTATCGTAGTTGGAGTGAGTTCTTCGTAGTTGGTATGACCCACTTACTATCGTAAGTCGTCGCGGTCGGTCATACTGCTCACTATCGTAGTTGGAGTAAGCTTATCGTAGCTGGTAGGGCCCACTTACTATCAGTCTAGTAAGTCGTCGCAGTTAGCCTTACCTGCTTACTATCGTAGTTGGAGTGAGTTTATCGTAGATGGTAAGGTCCACTTACTTTTCAGTAAGTCGTCGCGGTTGACCGTACCTACTCACTATCGTAGTTGGAGTAAGCTTGTCGTAGATGGTAGGGCCCACTTACTATCAGTCTAGTAAGTCGTCGCAGTTAGCCGTACCTGCTTACTATCGTAGTTGGAGTGAGTTTATCGTAGTTGGTATGACCCACTTACTATCGTAAGTCGTCGCGGTCGGTCATACTGCTCACTATCGTAGTTGGAGTAAGCTTATCGTAGATGGTAGGGCCCACTTACTATCAGTCTAGTAAGTCGTCGCAGTTAGCCGTACCTGCTTACTATCGTAGTTGGATTAACCCCAAAAGGGTTACTTGTCTTGATGCGGGCGAGTTACCTGTACAAAAGGTTATCTTGCAAATGCGTATGCTCATGATTTTGTTATTTGTATAATGAATGTTTGTATGTGAATGTAGGACATGTGAATGTTTTGTGTGTAAATGCGGTGTGTATGAATTTTTATGTAAGTGAATATGTAAGTATGATGACTTTGTGGCACTATCTTTTGTCACCCATTGGAATTTGTTGAAGATCTTTCGAGCAACCTTACGGGGCTTGACTTAGATCGCCCGAGGCTAGTATATTGGGATATGGCGGCGTTTTTAGGATTATCATATCATCAGGCGTATATTGGCTGCCGGAGATGTCATGGTTTTATCCCCTTTATTTCAGTCTAATGATTTGTAAGTTTCTTGTTTTAGGTTCAAAGTTTAAAGTTTATGAGAAAATAAATTATTCTTTGCACTTGGTATTGAAATGATGAAAAGATAGGTATGAAAAGGGAAAACTTTTTATTGATTATTGCCTTGAATTGGCGAATGTACAAAAGGTATGAAAGAAAGAAAAATGACAAATAGAAATGATACTAATACTGCTATTGCTCTTTTTGCTATCGAGGGCCCCAGTAATCCTTTGACTTTGGAGGTTGATGATTACTCGATTTCCTATCTTTTACGAATTGTCTTGGGCTCGTAGCTGGGACTCTTGCCCTTGCTAGGCGTAGTATTTCTTGACTGCGTCTGAATTGATTGGATGTGGTAGCTCGTCCCCATCCATGGTAGTGAGGACGAGTGCTCCTCCTGAGAACACCGTTTTTATGACATATGGACCTTCGTAGTTGGGGGTCCATTTCCCTCGGGCATCAAGTCGGGGCAGTAAGATTTTCTTGAGAACGAGGTCTCCTTCTTTGTAAGTTCGAGGGCGGACCTTTTTGTCGAATGCCCTTTTCATTCTCTTCTGATAGAGTTGTCCATGACACAAAGCCGTCAGCCGCTTTTCTTCAATGAGATTAAGCTGATCAAAGCGGGTTTTTACCCATTCCGATTCTTCTAACTTTGTGTCGGTTAGGACTCTTAAGGATGGGATCTCCACTTCAATAGGGAGGACTGCTTCCATACCATAGACTAGGGAGAAAGGGGTTGCCCCTGTGGATGTGCGCACTGAAGTTCTGTAGTCGTGTAGGGCGAAGGGAAGCATTTCATGCCAGTCCTTGTACGTCTTCACCATTTTCTGTATTATCTTTTTGATATTTTTGTTTGCGGCCTCAACAGCGCCATTCATCTTAGGCCTGTATGGTGAAGAGTTATGGTGCTCAATTTTGAATTCTTCGCACAGCTCCTTCATCATGTTATTGTTCAGATTCGACCCATTGTCAGTAATGATCCGGCTCGGAATCCCATATCGACAGATGAGGTTATGTTTGATGAACCGGGTAACCACCTGTCTTGTTACATTAGCGTAGGAAGCAGCTTCGACCCACTTAGTGAAATAGTCGATAGCCACCAATATGAATCGGTGTCCATTAGAGGCTTTGGGTTCGATCATTCCTATCATATCAATTCCCCACATCGCAAATGGCCATGGGGAGCTTAGTACATTCAGTGGATTTGGTGGTACGTGTACCTTGTCAGCGTATATTTGGCATTTATGACACGTTCTTGCGTGTTGGAAACAATCTGCTTCCATTGTTAACCAGTAGTAACCGGCTCTTAGTATCTTTCTTGCCATTGAATGCCCATTCGCATGAGTCCCAAAGGTTCCTTCATGGACCTCCTTGATGATTTCTTTAGCCTCATTCTTACCCACACACCTTAGTAACACCGAATCGTAATTTCGCTTGTATAGGACGTTACCGTTTAGGAAGAACTTAGATGCAAACCTTCTTAGTGTCTTTTTGTCAATTGTGGAGGCATTTTCTGGATACTCTTGTTTTTCCAGGTATTCCTTAATATCATGGTACCAGGGTTTGTCATCAGCTTGTTTCTCGATCGTAAGGCAGTAGGCTGGTTCTTCAAAGTGTCTGACCGTTATCCGAGGTTCGTGATTTGGCCAGTTTACTTTGAACATGGAGGAAAGTGTTGCTAATGCGTCAGCCATTTGATTTTCTTCCCTCGGGATATGATTAAAAGTGATGGTCTCAAACTCAGCCATTAGTTCCAGTATGAGGTCTCGGTATGGGATTAGCTTTGCATCTCGCGTATCCCATTCTTTATTGACTTGGTGGATTACTAATGCTGAATCCCCATATACCTCGAGCAGTTTAATCCTTAGATCGATTGCCGCTTCTAACCCCAGTATGCATGCTTCATATTCTGCAATATTGTTGGTGCAGTCAAAGCATAATCTTGCAGTGAAGGGTAAGTGTCGATTGTCAGGAGACGTCAAGACTGCCCCTATACCATGTCCATATGCATTTGAGGCCCCATCAAACGTAAGGCTCCATACCAATCCTGGTTCGGGTCCTTCATCGGATCCAGGTATTTCATAGTCTCTTACCAGCATAATGTCCTCATCAGGGAAGTCGAATTTCATAGACTGATACTCTTCAATGGGCTGATGAGCTAGATGTTCTGCCAGTACACTCCCTTTTATCGCTTTTTGGGTGACGTATTGGATATCATATTCTGACAGTAGCATTTGCCATCTAGCGATTCTTCTTGTGAGAGCCTGTTTCTCGAACACGTATTTCAAAGGATCCATCCTCGATATTAACCATGTGGAATGGTTCAGCATATATTGCCTTAGACGTTTGGAGGCCCATGCTAGGGCGCAACATGTCTTTTCCAACGGTGAATATCGGGATTCGCAATCGGTGAATTTCTTGCTGAGATAGTAAATAGCGCGTTCTTTCCTTCCTGTTTCGTCTTGCTGCCCCAGTACGCATCCCATGGACCTGTCGAGGACAGTGAGGTACATAATCAATGGTCTTCCTGATACCGGGGGTACGAGTATCGGTGGTTCTTGTAAATAACGCTTTATGGTTTCGAAAGCTAACTGACAATCGTCATCCCACTTGATTGGTTGATCCTTTCTTAGTAACTTGAATATGGGCTCACACGTAGCAGTTAAGTGTGAGATGAACCTTGAGATATAGTTCAGGCGCCCTAAGAAGCCACGAACCTCTTTTTCTGTTTTTGGGACGGGCATTTCTTGTATGGCTTTTACTTTGTCAGGATCTACCTCTATGCCTCGTTAGCTTACTATGAATCCTAGCAACTTTCCTGATCTCACGCCAAATGTACACTTGTTCGGGTTTAACCTTAGTTTGAACTTCTTCAAGCGTTCAAACAACTTTTGTAAGTGTGTGAGGTGCTCCTCTTCAGTATAGGATTTAGCGATCATGTCATCTACATATACCTCGACTTCCTTGTGTATCATATCATGGAACAGCGTGACCATAGCTCGTTGATACGTTGCCCCAGCGTTTCGCAGTCCAAAGGGCATTACTTTGTAACAGAAAGTACCCCAGGATGTCATGAAGGTGGTTTTCTCCATGTCTTCAGGAGCCATTTTAATTTGATTATATCCTGAGAATCCGTCCATGAATGAAAACACTGAGGCTTGCGCGGTGTTGTCCACTAGTATGTCTATGTGTGGCAGTGGAAAGTCGTCCTTTGGACTTGCTTTATTCAGATCTCTGTAATCAACACACATGCGCACCTTTCCATCCTTCTTAGGCACTGGCACTATGTTGGCGATCCATGGTGGGTATTCGACTACGGCGAGGAAACCTGCGTCAAACTGCTTAAGTACCTCTTCTCGGATTTTATCATCCATGTCGGGTCGAACTCTTCTGCGTTTTTGTCTGACCGGTGTACATCCTTCTTTGAGCGGTAACCTATGCACCACAATATCTGTATCCAACCCTGGCATGTCACGGTATGACCAAGCGAATATTTCCACATAGTCATTGAGGAGTTTGACCAGTGTCGTTCTCACATCCTCGTTCAGTGTTGCCCCAATCTTGATGTTCTTGGGTTCTTCGTTTGTACCCAAATTTATGATTTCAATGGCCTCTTGAGGAGGGAGCATGCTTTTGGATTCTCTGTCCATTAGCCTTGACAATTCTTCTGGAAGTTCATCGTCTTCCTCACCCCTTTCCTCAGACTGATTAGCGAGAGCCTCGAGTTTGTATAGAGTTTCAGCAGTATTATTATCGGTAGTGTTAGAAGGTGATCTGCACAAGTTTATGTTTCTGTTTTTAGTATGCAATTATGATTGTGTTTTTGTTTTATGCAAGAATGTTATTTGTCATTTCGAGAAAGTGAATGCAAGAATGAGATAGAGTTTTTCAATACCAAATGCAAACGACAATTTTTATTAATAACCTCAACTTTGAAAGTAAATGGGGCCCTTACAAACCAACTCTATGCTTCGGGCGAGGCATGAGCGACATTGTTTTTCTTATTAATTGAAAGGGAAATAAAACACACGACAAAACAAATTACTTTGAAACATAAACTATCTCCGGTATCTCCAGGCTTGCCCAGTTTTGAAGCTGTTCTCCTGGTCTGATCATCCTGATGAAGTTGGACGTACCCTCCATGCTAGATATCACGGATACATGCTCATATCCCCCTGTGACAAAAGTTTGTGCGATCGGAGGGAAACGTTGCTCTTCCTTTGCAGTCTTCTTTGTTGGATGGTATCCTAACCCCAGACGATCTCTTTTCTCTTGCACTTCCGAAACTTTGCCCCAGCCTTCCATCCTTGTGTCTTGTAGGTCCCTCCAGGACGTCACCGCCCTTCGTATTTTCTCAATTGGTAGCGTGACAGCAGTGGCAATCTCTAGTGCTTGGAATGAAGTCTCTAATGCTTTTTCTCCAGCCTCAATGTATCGGTATGAATCTAGATTGCTGACAAATATGTCCTCCTCCCCATTGACGGTTACTATGGAGTTCCCATCCACAAATTTCATCTTTTGGTGCAGAGTGGAGGTAACTGCCCCAGCAGCATGGATCCAAGGACGTCCCAATAAACATGTGTAAGCAGGTTCAATCTCCATCACTTGGAAATTGATGCAGAAAGTGTGGGGGCCTATTACCACAGGGAGGTTCACCTCTCCAAACACCGGGCTTTGCGACCCATCGAAGGCTTTAACCACTAGACGGCTTGGTCGTATTACCAGTCCTTCCAAATCTATCTTGTCTAAGGTGGCCTTTGGCATTACATTTAATGAAGACCCTGTGTCGATCAGTACTCTAGACATATGAGCTTTCCCACATTGCATGGAGATATGCAGGGCTTTGTTATGCTCCTTCCCTTGTGAGGGCAACTCGTGTTCACTGAAACTTAAGCATGCCCCAGCAGTAAGATTAGCCACCATTCCATCAAATTGATTTACAGTGATGTCTTTAGTCACATGGAAGGCGCTTAAGATCTTCATCAAGGTGTCTCAGTGTTTTTCTGAATGTATCAACAGCGAGAGGAGTGATATCCTGGACGGAGTTTGGTGTAACTGGTCCACCACCTTATAATCACTTTTCTTGATCAACGCCAATAACTCTTCAGCATCTTTGTTAGTGGCCTCTTTGTCTTTAGATGTGCTCTTTTCATTAGGGACCACAGTAGTTTGATCACTTTCTTGTGCTAGGTTCTCGTTTGGTTTTGCAGTATTGAATATGCGGCCACTACGAGTCATGCCCCCAGGCCCAACGATGTTTGTCACGTCGGTATTAGTATTAGACTCATATTCCCAAGGGACTGCTTTCATTTTGTCCATAGGGTATGGGTCTCTGACCGGGATGATCCTAGTATGCACCTATGTAGGTATCACCAATGGTGGCTTGGCGCAGGGGATGATTAATGTCTTCCTTGCCCTTTGCCTAGGTATTATTAATGGTTCATTCCTCTCCAGCATGGCCACATATTCCTCCTCAGGATATTCCTTAAACTGAACTACCCCTTGATCGACCAGTCTTTGCAGGGTTGTCTTAAAGGCTTCATTATGTTAGAGGATAAACCCCTTTGCAAGTAGATACCTCTTAAGGGTATCTATGGGGGAGCTCCGTTGTTGAACAAACTCTTGCTCAGTGACCACCTCTATTGCGTTGACTGTGCCATCATGGCGAGGCATAGGGTTTGTCTTTACGTTAGGTTTGTCAAAAGCAATAGCCCCTGACTCTATTAGGTCTTGAACGTTGTGCCTAAATGCCCAACACTTTTCCAACGTATGTCCAGGAGAATTGTCGTGAAATTCACACCTTTCATTCGGGTTGAATCTGGGTGGAATCTTTCCTGGAATTAGGGGTGGCATAGGTCTAAGCTCTACCAATGATTCACTCAGCAAATATTTTAGTATTTCACTCTTGGAAGTGGGTAGAGGATCGAATTTCCTCGGAGGACCTTGGAACCTGCTTTGTTGAGGTGGGTAGGACACAGGAGGTCTAGGCTCTTGATGCACTACTGCGTTGGTCTCCCCTTCCTTCTTTTTAGCGAAGGTTGAGGTGGGCCTCTTTGAGTGATAAGAGTTAGATGATGCTCCTTGTATTTTCCCGCTCTTAATTCCGTCTTCTATCCTTTCACCAATAACTACTAAATCTGAAAACCCTGAGGACACACTCCCTACCATTTTATCGTAGTATGGCCCTTGTAATGTAGCCATAAACATTTTTACGAGTTCTTTCTCTAACAGGGGAGGTTGGACTCGGGAAGCCATTTCCCTCCACCTCTGTGCATACTCCTTGAACGATTCCTCTTTCTTTTGTGACAAATTTTGGAGTTGCATCCGATCGGGTGCCATGTCCAAATTGTATTTATATTGCTTCAGGAATGTATTAGCGAGGTCGGTCCAACTTTGGATATGAGATTTCTCTAATTGCATATACCAGTCAACCGATGCTCCACTCAAGCTATCTTGAAAAAAATGCATCATCAGCTTTTGGTCATGAGCATAAGCAGCCATTTTTCGCACATACATGCGCAGGTGACTCCTCGGACAAGAGAGTCCCTTGTACTTTTCAAAGTCGGGTATCTTGAATTTATGAGGAATAGTCAAATCCGGCACCAAGCTCATTTCATAGGTATCCACATCGAAGACATCATATCCTTCCATTGATTTCATCCTTTCTTCCAGCGCCTTGATTTGTCCGCTATTTCTAGCGCTCTCCTCAAAATCAGCTTGGGTTTGCTTATGTTGGGACTCCTGATTTGGCTCGTCCACCTCCCCGTATTGTAAGTCCACATAATCCTCATCTTTAGGCGGATTGTTAGCAGGGATGCGAACAGTACGAGGCGCCCCCTCTTTCTGAGTGGCGGGAATGAATCCCCCATGGGAAGCTTCTTCCTCTTCATGGGTTTTGGTAACCCTCTTTGACGAGTGGGTGTTTGACTTATGAGGGTCAAAGCCTCGAACATATCCTAGTAGTGGATTGCCATCGTTCGGCATTTCCTCATACCGATTCCGAGCTTCCCTAGCTCTTTCCTGTTCATCCTTAATGTCCTTCATGAAACTCAACATTTGTGTCATCCCTCCTTTGAGGTCCTCAACGGTGCCTTTCAATTGGGTCATCTCCTCTCGAAGGGCAGCTTGATTCTGCTCTAATTGTTCCATCGCTTTCTTCTTTTGAGATCTTGTCTGGATTAGTGGTTGAGTTGCAATGGTGTGACTGGAGATGAAGATAGCTTCTTTTTAATGCTTTGTAATTAAATATGACATGCATGATATGAATGTTATGCTTATGCTATGTTCATGCCTTATCCACATTATTATAGTAAATATATATTCTCTTTTTTTTATTCTTTTCTTTCTTTTTTCTTTTTTTTTTTTTTTTGCATATATTTATTTGGTGAATATTATAGGAACAATAAGTAAATGCGAAAATAAACACACTTTATTAATTGAAAGGAAATACCACTTCATTGTTGGTTTACAAAAAGGAAGGGAAACTGAAATTAAAAATACTCAAAATAGATTAAATTAAAAAGTACTTGAAACAAAAGCAACAAGGAAATAACATAAAGCTAAGAACGCTTTTGGATGTCTTCTTTGAACTTGTCCACCATGTTCCTACAAAGCTCCATAAACTCTTTGACGACTTTAGGAAGGATGATGGGAGAGGATTCTGCTCTTTCCAAACTTTTCGGAATATCCAGGATCAGATCATTACACAAGAAGACTAGCTTATCATGATCCTCACGACATTTTTCATATTCTTCAAGCATCTTAGGAACCATGCTCACATGCTCATTTGCCGTAAAAATAATGGTGTAGAGTCTCTTCCAATAGTCTTTTTCTTCCAGGGCTGCCTCGTATTCCTCCTTTTGTCTTGTGAATACTTCCCTAAGTGATACCATAGCTTGAAATGCTCTTTCGTACTCACCGGTGCGCTGTAAAAGCTCTTCTTCCGTGGTTAATCTTCTTGCGTGCTCTTGTTGTCCAGCATTGAGGGCTTCTTGAAGATCATATTTGAGGTTCCTTATTTCATCCTCTTGATCTTTAGTCCTATCAGTTAATTCAAAGATTACCGCTTCCAGATTCTTCTCAGATTCTGCTTTGTCATGGGAAGCCTTTTCGTAACGCCTTCTCCACCTTGCAATTTCCCTATCCGCTTGTTCCAACCTCTCATTATGTGCCTCCAAATTAAAATTAGCGCTTAGAACTCCTTCGGTTGCACGTTTCCTCTTACCCCTTTGTCTATCATTCTCCTCCTTCATTGCTTGAAGTTCTTGATTTTTCTCTTTGAGGTCAAAGCGTAGTTGACTCTTTTCGTTGGTAAGTTGATGCAAATCAAGTTCTAGTTTCTCTTTTTCCTTTTGGGATGCCTCTAGGGCAGCCTTGATCCCTTCTATCTCTTCGATGAATAGAGGAACGGGATCGGGAGAATCAGGCTTGTATGCGGGATCCACAACAAAAGGTAGCAAAATCTTTCCAACTCTTTCTTGAACCCATGTGGTGTAAGGTGCTTTTGCAATTGCGTTCTTTGGCCCAAAATATTTTCTTTGAACCTGACTCCAAGCTTGAATTACTCTTTTCAATGTTCTTGGTGCACCTTTCCCGTTATCATGCAAGATCAATTCTTCTATTTGTTGTTCGGAAGGTTCACTATCCATAGAATGTCCTAATTGACGCAATGCTAAAACGGGGTTATAATTAATACAACCAAGAGTCCCCATTAATGGCACATTGTCGAAATCTCCGCATTTGTAAATAATCCTATCAGATTTTAATTTCTTTGCATACCATAGGATAGAATCTGCTTTAAGAGCCCTTAGCTTTTGAGACCACTCGTTCCTAGCAAGCTCTTTGATGAAGCAACTAGATTTGTAGAGATGAGAAGTCAACCAAGAGTATAGCCAATGGACACAACAAAATAGCATTCCTTTCTTCTTTTCGTACTTCATATGGATAGCATAGTAAATATTAGCGAGGATAGTTGGCGTAGGATCTTTTCCATAAACCTTAAAGGAAGAGAAAGCATGAATAGCGGCGGGATCAACATAATCAACATTTTTTGGCAATAAAACAACTCCAAAAATCAAAAGAGCTAGTAAATATCCACAAATGTCCCATTGTTTCTTTTGAGCATACATTAAAGCTTGATTTTCTAAGTAAGATCTTTTGATCCCATGCACATCCCCATCAGTTTTGTAATTAGTCTTCAATTCCGTAGCAGATAACCCCAAAGCTTTTGCCAAATCTGAAAAGTCAACTTCTTTACCCACACCAGTATAGAATTCTTTTTTAATTTTTGAGAACCCCAACGTAGCATCTATCTCTTCCAAAGTTGGAGCCAACTGAAAGTCTTGAAAAGTGAAGCACCTAAGCGGAGGGTCATAAAATTGAACCAAAGCAGTAATTGCTTCTTCTTGTACTCTCACCCTTAGCAAGTCCAAGATATTCCCATAGCGGATTACAAACCTATACAAAGCTCTTGATGGTAATTTTTCCTTGATTATTTTCAGCTTCTTGATATCCGGAGTGGAAACGGAAAAGTGAACAATGGTCTTCTTGGTACTCATCCTTCCTACACATTCACCAAATAGAATATATTTTTACATTTATATCATATTTTTTATTTACTATTTTTTTATGGATAAAACATGATGAGGATGCAAATGAGAGATGATGCATGCAAACACACAAAAAAGAAAAGAAAATCATAGCAACAAAAAAAAAAATATAAAACAAATCAAACATATATAACACAATATTTCAAGAAACCCAGGTTCGTAGGTTCGACGTAGGGGGCTCTAGGGAGCCAACCTTTTATGGGGGGTTCTAGAAGGTCTCATGGGGTCATTCGTAGCCTCCGAGACTCTTTGTCTCTTTGGATTTTAGAACGACTCATTTTATCCATGAGGTTCGAATTTTTGGGGTAGGTTCTCGGAGAGATCAGCTAAGTATCCAGTCCAGCCCTCAACAAAGTCAAGCCTCGTTTTGGACATTTCCGAATACTCAACCCACTCCGAGTGGAGTTATCAATGAGATTCGTACTCCCCTATTGATCTCAGAGTTAACTCCCACACTTAAGGTTTAATACAACATAAAAAACAACAATGCATATTATAATTAAACATTTTAAGGCAGATAAATAAACATTTAAAGAACAAAAACAAATAAATAAAAAATAAATTAATTTTTACTAAAAGATGAACCTCCCCCAAACCCTAAAAAATGGCGAGTTTGCCAACCCTAAAATGTGCCCAAACCTAAACCCTGCCAAAACCTATAGGAGCATAGTATTCACCATTATAGTGTTTCCCCAGCAGAGTCGCCAGCTGTGGCAACCTGCCTAAAATTTTAACTTAGAGAGTCGCCACCTATTCTACCAAGGCGAATAGGAAACCATTGATGGTTACGAGATTCAAGGTAAGATACTATATTCGGGTTAAGGGAAGGTGTTAGGCACCCAAAACCCTTTCCTAAAGGTTAACATTGCAAAGATAGGGTTATGGCAAAAGAAGGGTAACAGATAATAATAGGGTTAAAAGTTTAATTATTGAAAATGATTAGGATTTGGAAGAGGGGGACTCGCCTTGTTGCCAAGTGCCTACGTACCTCCTTATGGAGGATCAGAGTCTACGTAGTTCGGGAAGAGTTGTACGCCATTTAGAGTTTGAATTTGATTTGATATGGTTTTTTAGAGGCTTTTTGAATGGCCTATCGTAGTTTGATAATTTGTAATTTTTGGATGGATTTGAGAATTATTTGAAGGTGTGGGCGTACAACCCTGATTTGGCACTATTAACCGCGATAATCGATTGATTCAATTACCATAGTTAAAAGATTTGAAATTTGCATCACCACCAATTTTAATCGATTGGTTCGATTATCACTAATGATGAATTAAGGTATTTTATTTAATAATTTTATAGAATTCTTATATGCATTATTACCCCTCGTAATCGATTGATTCGATTAAAAAGAATAACAAATTAAATCGAAGGGAAGACGGTTAATCATCACAATTAATAAAATAATTGCAACCATTTAACCGAATAATAGAGATTGATTGCATTTTAATTAAATAACATTTTAATTAAAATTTTATTGACCATAGCGATTAATTGATTTAATCAGCACGAACAATAAATTATGACTTTTTAATATAAATATCAAATATTAATTTTATTTAGAAAAATAATTTTAATTAGATTAATAAATATATAAAAAGGGAATTAATCAAAATAAATAAATAAATTAAGATAATTAAATTAGTTAATAGAGATCATGATTCTATGTGGCTGGACTTGAGGTTTATATCATGGGGATCAAGGCTGGGACGTTAGATCTGACTGAGTGGAGAACCAAGGGTTAGATATTGAGGGTTCATGATGAGGTCTATAGACATGGGCGCATGCAATCAAGAACTTAGAAATTCAGAAAAAATAATGTGGGAGCTGGGTATCGAACCCTTGCCCCTGGGGTCATACAATCCACTTTTACCAACTCGACTGGAAGCTAATACGTGTTTAAAAAACGCTTTCACAACAATATGTAAAATGATTAAACATAATTAAGAAACGCGCGCGCGATTTTAAAATAGCCAACCAGACGACGACACACCATCGTCTTCCCCAAGAAGACACAAAAAAATCTGCAAATATAGCTACGTTTTAGCTACGATTTCCTTCGTAGCAATCGAGACCAGGAAAATAACGATTAAGGCATACAAGCATATAAATATGGCGCGACCCCCTCAAATTCCTCGTCTACCTCATACGAACCTGTACACGTTATTATCTTGCCCTAATTTAACCTCTACACGAAACCCCCAAAAAAACCTAGAAAGCTTCGTTCGGCCTCTTATGGCGTATCACGTTTGAGGCACACAGACTTCATGTAATCAACCCAGAAACAACCATGACAATTATACAAAGCATAATACGGCAATAATTCAACAGATAAATGCAAGAATGATGCTAATCGATAGAAAATTCAGAGCGACCTACCTTGAACAATTGGAGACAATTCTTGGGGTGTTGTAGTAGTGTGCCGATCCGATCACCTTCAGAAACTCTTGGGGAAGCTTTTGCAATCCTTAAACCTTGTTGAGAGCCTCCCAATTGCCAGAACCGAATTTCGATTATGGAAGCTTTTTTTCTTTCTTGAACACTTGCCTCTGATCAGAAACCTTAACCCCTGTGCGTGTGGTATGTGCTAGGTACTTATAAGTAATGAATTAGGTTAAGAAAGAAAGCCCAAAACTCCCTTGGATCCACTCTTGCAAATTTGAGAAAATTTATTTGATTTCTTGAATAAAAAGTTTCCTTTTTTTGCAAAGATCTTATACCAATTCCTTCCCATTTGATTGAGCACGAAAATTGCAATATATTTGCCTTTAATACTGATTGGAATTCATCCAAAAAATATTTTCTACCAAAATATTTGATTTCTCACTTATTTAAATCACTAAAAATTAATTTTGAATAAAATAAAATTGTGTAAAGAATCAAATAAAGTGATAAAATTCGTGGTATAGGTTTTGGATAACTTATGGGCCAAGTTCAAGTCATAAAAATATGGGCCTATTTGCAAAAAATCCAATTTGAACCTCCTTTTTCACATTTTGTCTCCAAAAATAACCAACTTTGATCGATCATATCTCACTCAATTTTTAAGCTATGAGGGATTTCTAAGACTTTTTGGAAACCTCAAGAGGTCCTCTATAAGCCACTTTGGAATATATTTTTCATTTGGAGCTTTTATCTTGATCATATCTTCTTTAACTGCTTTTGAAGGATGACTGACAATGACCTGTAATCTTTTGTACTGTACCTCTCAAATGAAGCATTTCTAGCCCTAGCTTGTGAGAGACAAAGTTGTAGAGAATCCAATTTCCTTCAAAATAGGCTTTGAGTGGGGCATTTTTGATGTTCCAGGTGAAAGTTATGCCCAGTCAAAGTTGGGTTGACTTTCTCCTAAAGAAACCCTAATTTGAACCTTTTGTATTTGTTCATCTCTGAGTTTCTATTAATGGAATCATGATCAATCTTTGATCAAATGATGGATATACCTCCCCATACTTGTTGTGTGACCAATGGTTATAAGTTTGGATCATGCTTTGACTTTGGTTTTGAATCAGTTGATTGTAGATCTTGAGACTGTTTGAGCAGGTGCCCTTTGGAGTGGTGCCTTGACTTTTGCCATGGAGTTACATTGGATCACTATAAACCATATACCCTTGATTAGGAGCCTTATCTCATTGATCCCTCTTAGAGGAATCTCAAACCCTAGCTTTTAGGGACCTCTGCTCAAGAGGATGACTTGATGAATCTCCTGAGCTTTTGAATAATTATGACTGCACTATGTAAGGCAAATTTTGGGGTATGACAAGTGCACCAAGTCAAAGAAGGACCAAGCTGGAGGGAAAGTCTTTGCTTTGTCCGGATCAGAAACTAATCCGGAGGATAGACTGATTAAAGGTACGTGTTTCATACATAACACACCTTTAATTGCGATTATTGATACTGGTGCGACTCACTCGTTTATTTCATTGGATTGTGCTAAGAGGCTAAATTTAGAGATATCAAAGATTAGTGGAAGTATGGTTATTGACACTCCTGCGTCGGGTTCAGTAACCATTTCATCTGCATGTTTGAACTGTCCTGTTGATATATTTGGTAGGAAGTTTGGAATGGACTTAGTGTGCCTTCCGCTCAAACAACTTGACGTTATTTTGGGGATGAACTGGTTGTAATTTAACCGAGTTCATATCAACTGTTTTACGAAGACGGTCATCTTTCCTGAAGAAGTTAATGTCGATGAGTTGGCAATGACTGCAAGACAAGTAGGTGAAGCAATTCAAGACGGGGCAGCCGTGTTCATGCTCTTTGCATCGATGGAAGTGAAAGGAAGAGTGGTGAGTAATGAATTACCAGTGGTACGAGAATTTCCAGAAGTTTTTCCAGAAGATGTTGGAGAGCTACCACCTGAAAGGGAAGTAGAGTTTGCTATTGAGTTAGTTCCTGGAGCCAGTCCTATATCGATGGCACCTTATAGAATGTCGGCATCTGAATTGACCGAATTGAAGAGTCAATTAGAGGAATTGTTGGAGAAGGAGTTCATTCGTCCAAGTGTATCACCGTGGGGTGCACCGGTGTTATTGGTAAAGAAGAAGGAAGGATCTATGAGGTTGTGTGTAGACTACAGACAACTGAATAAAGTTACTATCAAGAATCGGTACCCATTGCCGAGGATTGATGATTTGATGGATCAGTTGGTCGGAGCTAGTATATTCAGTAAAATTGATTTGAGGTCTGGGTATCATCAGATTCGTGTGAAGACGGACGATATTCAGAAGACTGCGTTCAGGACGAGGTATGGTCATTATGAGTACACTGTGATGCCGTTTGGAGTTACTAACGCACCTGGTGTTTTTATGGAATATATGAATAGGATTTTTCATCCTTATCTTGATAAGTTTGTTGTGGTGTTCATTGACGACATTCTGATATATTCCAAAAGTGAAGAAGAACATGCAGAGCATCTCAGAATTGTGCTGGGAGTGTTGAAAGAGAAGAAGCTTTATGCCAAACTGTCGAAATGTGATTTCTGGTTAAGTGAAGTGAGTTTCCTGGGTCATGTAATTTCCAAGAACGGTATTGCCGTAGATCCGACAAAGGTAGAAGCCGTGTCTCAGTGGGAAGCTCCGAAATCCGTTACTGAAATTCGTAGCTTTCTGGGTCTTGCAGGTTACTATCGGAAGTTTATAGAAGGATTTTCAAAGTTAGCTCTGTTAGAACAAGATTTGTTCTGATCAATTATCTTAGTTTTGATGATAACAATAATATGAATTTTGCTTAAGATAATATGGTACTCTAATCCAATGCAATTTCCTTTTCAGGAAATATATAAAGAGTATGCATAATTCAGCGCTCAGAAGCTTTGTCTCAAAAGGGTTCAGCATGCAACATCAGAACATGGTCTGGCAAGACATCAGAAGATGGTCGAAGCAGAATCAGAACATGGGTCTATGGAAGCATCAGAAGAACATGAGATCAGAAGCACTGAAGTTCTGATGGTATCACGCACAGAAGCACTTCAAGGTCAGAAGATCAGAAGATGCTTTGCACCAAGCTGTTTGACTCTGATGATATTCAAATATTATATTCAAACATCAGATCAGAAGGAAGTACAAGTGGCAGGCTACGCTGACTGACAAAAGGAACGTTGAAAGCTATTAAAGGCAACGTCAGTAGACACAGCGTGAACAAGGCTCGAGGTAGTTGACAAAAGCGTATAACATTAACTGCGATGCTGTACGGAACACGCAAAGCATTAAATGCACTCAACGGTCATCTTCTCCAACGCCTATAAATTTGAAGTTCTGATGAGAAGCAAAGTTAACAACAACGATTCAAAAACTCATATTAACTTGCTGAAACGCTGTTCAAATCAAAGCTCAGAATCTTCATCTTCATCAAAGCTCACTACATTGCTGTTGTAATATATTAGTGAGATTAAGCTTAAACGTTAAGAGAAATATCACAGTTTGTGATTATAGCTTTTGAGAAGCAATTGTAATACTCTTAGAATTGATTACATTAAGTTGTAAGGAACTAGAGTGATCGTGTGGATCAGAATACTCTAGGAAGTCTTAGAGGTTATCTAAGCAGGTTGTAACTAGAGTGATCGTGTGGATCAGAATACTCTAGAAAGTCTTAGAGGGTATCTAAGCAGTTGTTCCTGGAGTGATCAGTGTGTGATCAGTAGACTCTGGAAGACTTAGTTGCTGACTAAGTGGAGAACCATTGTAATCCGTGCGATTAGTGGATTAAATCCTCAGTTGAGGTAAATCATCTCTGCGGGGGTGGACTGGAGTAGTTTAGTTAACAACGAACCAGGATAAAAATAACTGTGCAATTATTTTTATCTGTCAAGTTTTTAAAAAAAACACTTATTCAAACCCCCTCTTTCTAAGTGTTTTTCTATCCTTCAATTGGCATCAGAGCGCCGGTTCTAAGGTGCAAGCACTTAACCGTGTTTAGAAAAGATTCAGGAAGAGAAAAACGCTTCAGTAAAAGATGGCTGATGAAACTGCAAAGTCTACATCTACATCTGGCTCTGCTGAACAACACAACGGTAACAATGGTTATACAAGACCGCCGGTATTTGATGGTGAAAACTTTGAATACTGGAAAGATAAACTGGAAAGTTACTTTCTTGGTCTAGATGGTGATCTATGGGATCTTCTGATGGATGGTTACAAACATCCAGTAAATGCCAGTGGTGTAAAGCTGACAAGGCAAGAAATGAGTGATGATCAGAAGAAGCTTTTCAGGAATCATCATAAATGCAGAACTGTCCTGCTGAATGTTATCTCTCATGCTGAGTATGAGAAGATATCTAACAGGGAAACGGCCTATGATATATATGAGTCCTTGAAAATGACTCATGAAGGAAATGCTCAAGTCAAAGAGACTAAAGCTCTCGCTTTAATCCAGAAGTATGAAGCCTTCAAGATGGAGGATGATGAAGACATTGAAAAGATGTTTTCAAGATTTCAAACTCTTACTGCTGGATTGAGAGTTCTTGACAAGGGATACACAAAGGCTGATCACGTAAAGAAGATCATCAGAAGCTTACCCAGAAGATGGGGTCCTATGGTGACTGCATTCAAGATTGCAAAGAATCTGAATGAAGTTTCTCTGGAAGAGCTTATCAGTGCCTTGAGAAGCCATGAAATAGAGCTGGACGCAAACGAACCTCAAAAGAAAGGTAAGTCTATTGCATTAAAATCCAATATCAAGAAATGCACTAACGCTTTTCAGGCTAGAGAAGAAGATCCTGAAGAATCAGAATCTGAAGAAGAAGATGAACTGTCCTTGATCTCCAGAAGGCTAAATCAACTCTGGAAGAACAAGCAAAGGAAGTTCAGAGGCGTCAGAAGTTCAAA
Source organism: Vicia villosa (assembly GCF_029867415.1). Classification (NCBI taxonomy): domain Eukaryota; kingdom Viridiplantae; phylum Streptophyta; class Magnoliopsida; order Fabales; family Fabaceae; genus Vicia; species Vicia villosa. The sequence goes on along the minus strand of NC_081181.1, from coordinate 64,110,584 downwards.
GAAATTTGAACATGGAGAATCTTCTGATGACAGAAGATTTGACAAGAAGAAGGTCATGTGCTATGAATGCAATGAGCCAGGACACTTCAAGAATGAATGTCCAAAACTTCAGAAGGAAAATCCCAAGAAGAAGTTTCATAAGAAGAAAGGTCTTATGGCAACCTGGGATGAGTCAGAAGATGATTCAGACTCTGAAGATGAGCAGGCTAACTGCGCGCTGATGGCGACAGAAGATGACGGATCAAAATCTACATCAGAATCAGATTCTGAAGAGGTATTTTCTGAACTTACTAGAGATGAGTTAGTTTCCGGGTTAACTGAACTTCTGGAATTCAAGTCTCAGATTAGTCTCAAATACAAAGAGCTGAAAAAGCTATTTGAATTTGAAACAAAGAAGCTTGAGTTGGAGAATTCTGAATTAAAAGAAAAACTTTTAAAATTATCCAATAATGTTGGATCTCCTTCTGATTCAGAAAAATCCACTCCTAGTCTAAACCATATTCTGAAAGAATATGATTTAAGTTTCAGGAAGTTCTTATCTAGAAGTATTGGCAGAAGTCAGCTAGCTTCTATGATATATGCTGTGTTTGGAAACAAAAGAGTTGGCATTGGTTTTGAGGGTGAAACCCCATACAAACTTGAACCTGTTGACGAAATGAAATTCACATACAAGCCATTGTATGATCAGTTCAAGTATGGCCACTCCCAAGATATTAGGCACACTTCACATGCTCAAAGTTTTCACATAACACACACCAAAAAGCATGTGACACAACCTAGGAAATATCATGAAACTCAAATTAAGAATTATCATGCTGTTCCTCCTATTGCTTACAATGTTAAACCCAAGTTCAATCAGAACTTGAGAAAATCTAACAAGAAAGGACCCAAGAAAATGTGGGTACCTAAGGATAAGATTATTCCTATTGCAGATATCCTTGGCTGCAAAAAGGACAAAGCACAACATGTCGTGGTACCTGGACTCTGGATGCTCACGACACATGACAGGAAGAAGGTCTATGTTCCAAGACCTGGTGCTTAAGTCTGGAGGAGAAGTCAAGTTTGGAGGAGATCAGAAGGGCAAGATAATTGGCTCTGGAACTATAAAGTCTGGTAACTCTCCTTCCATTTCTAATGTACTTCTTGTAGAAGGATTAACACATAACCTTTTATCTATCAGTCAATTGAGTGACAATGGTTATGATATAATCTTTAATCAAAAGTCTTGCAAGGCTGTAAATCAGAAGGATGGCTCAATCCTATTTACAGGCAAGAGGAAGAATAACATTTATAAGACAGATCTGCAAGATCTTATGAGTCAGAAGGTGACTTGTCTTATGTCTGTTTCTGAAGAGCAGTGGTTCTGGCACAGAAGATTAGGTCATGCTAGTTTGAGAAAGATTTCTCAGATTAACAAACTGGATCTTGTCAGAGGACTCCCTAATCTGAAATTCAAATCATATGCTCTTTGTGAAGCATGTCAGAAGGGCAAGTTCTCCAAACCTGCATTCAAGACCAAGAATGTTGTTTCTTCCTCAAGGCCATTAGAACTCTTGCACATTGATCTGTTTGGCCCAGTCAAAACAGCATCTGTCAGAGGGAAGAAATATGGATTAGTCATCGTAGATGATTATAGTCGCTGGACGTGGGTAAAATTCTTCAAACACAAGGATGAGACTCATTCAGTGTTCTTTGATTTCTGCATTCAGATTCAATCTGAAAAAGAGTGTAAAATCATAAAGGTCAGAAGTGATCATGGTGGTGAATTTGAGAACAGATCCTTTGAAGAATTCTTCAAAGAAAATGGTATTGCCCATGATTTCTCTTGTCCTAGAACTCCACAGCAAAATGGAGTTGTAGAACGAAAGAATAGGACTCTGCAAGAAATGGCCAGAACCATGATCAATGAAACCAATATGGCTAAGCATTTCTGGGCAGAAGCAATAAACACTGCATGCTATATTCAGAATAGAATCTCTATCAGACCTATTCTAAATAAGACTCCTTATGAATTGTGGAAGAATAAAAAGCCCAACATCTCATATTTCCATCCTTTTGGATGTGTATGCTTTATTCTGAACACTAAAGATCATCTTGGTAAGTTTGATTCCAAAGCACAAAAATGTTTCCTTCTTGGATATTCTGAACGCTCAAAAGGCTACAGAGTATACAATACTGAAACATTGATTGTGGAAGAATCAATCAATATCAGGTTTGATGATAAGCTTGGTTCTGAAAAACCAAAGCAGTTTGATAATTTTGCAGATTGTGATATTGATATATCAGAAGTTGTTGAGCCAAGAAGCAACGCATCAGAAGCAGAGCTTCTCAGAAGCAAAGAATCTGAAGATCAAATATCAGCTTCTCTGGACAATCTAAGCATTTCTGAAGAACCATCTGTCAGAAAATCATCCAGACTCATTTCTGGTCATTCAGAAGATGTCATTCTTGGAAAGAAGGATGATCCAATTAGAACAAGAGCATTCCTTAAGAACAATGCAGACTGTCAATTAAGTCTTGTATCCTTGATCGAGCCAACTTCTGTTGATCATGCTCTAGAAGATCCAGACTGGATAATTGCTATGCAAGAAGAACTGAATCAGTTTACAAGGAATGATGTTTGGGATCTTGTTCCTAGACCAGATGGATTCAATATAATCGGTACAAAATGGGTCTTCAGAAACAAGCTCAGTGAGAAAGGTGAAGTGATAAGGAACAAAGCCAGACTGGTGGCTCAGGGTTATAGTCAGCAAGAAGGGATTGACTATACAGAAACCTTTGCACCAGTGGCCAGGTTAGAATCTATTCGTCTATTAATTTCATTTGCCACTCAACATAACATCACTCTCTATCAGATGGATGTTAAGAGTGCCTTCTTAAATGGTTATATAGATGAAGAAGTTTATGTCCATCAACCTCCTGGTTTTGAAGACTCTATGTCTCCTAATCATGTTTTTAAACTAAAGAAATCGTTGTATGGATTGAAACAAGCTCCCAGAGCTTGGTATGAACGCTTAAGTTCTTTCCTTCTGGATAATGGTTTCACTAGAGGAAAAGTGGACACTACTCTTTTTTGTAAAACCTTTAAAAGGGATATTTTAATTTGTCAAATATATGTAGATGATATTATTTTTGGAACATCTAATGCTACACTTGGAAAGGAGTTTGCTAAGTCTATGCAGGTTGAGTTTGAAATGAGCATGATGGGAGAACTCAAGTATTTCCTTGGAATACAAATAAATCAAACATCAGAAGGAACGTATGTTCACCAAACCAAGTATGTGAAGGAACTTCTGAAGAAGTTTAATCTTCTAGACTGCAAAGAAGCCAAAACTCCTATGCATCCAACATGCATCCTAGGTAAGGATGAGGTAAGTAAGAAGGTAGATCAGAAGTTATACAGAGGTATGATTGGATCTCTTCTATATTTGACTGCTTCTAGACCTGACATTCTGTTCAGTGTTTGTTTGTGTGCTAGATTCCAATCAGATCCTAGAGAATCTCATTTAACTGCTGTTAAGAGAATTCTAAGGTATCTGAAAGGTACTACTAATGTTGGCTTAGTTTACAAAAAATCTAAAGAATACAACTTAGTAGGATTCTGCGATGCTGACTATGCTGGAGACAGAATTGAAAGAAAGAGTACTTCAGGAAGTTGTCAATTTCTTGGAAGTCATTTGATCTCCTGGTATAGCAAGAAGCAAGCAACTATTGCTCTATCAACAACAGAAGCAGAATATGTCGCTGCTGCTGGTTGCAGTACACAGATGCTCTGGATGAAAAGTCAGTTAGAAGATTATCAGATATATGAGAGTAACATTCCTATATTCTGTGATAATACTTCTGCTATATGTTTATCTAAGAATCCTATTCTTCATTCAAAGGCTAAACACATTGAGATTAAACATCATTTCATAAGGGACTATGTTCAGAAGGGTGTTATATCTTTAAACTTTGTGGATACAGAACATCAATGGGCTGATATCTTTACAAAACCCCTGGCTGAAGATAGGTTTAAGTTCATTCTGAAGAACATCAGTATGGATTTATGCCCAGAATGAGAAGATGAGAAGTTCTTACGTATGAGTATCTTCTGAAATGAATGTGGATTTTTTTATCAGAAGTTCTGATTAAAATCTTTTAGAAATTATGATTCGGTTATTACTAACGTTTCATTGTCTAAGTTGATTCAGAACCTCTTTTAAAGCAAAACAGCTGTAACGTTTTATCTCGGGATGGTAAACCTGTCGTTACTGTTCATGGATAAGCGCGCGTGCAGTTGAAGGGACGCCGACCATAGGTAACTGTGCTAGTCACCTCATTTGTCTTTACTATCTCTCCTCATGTCACGTGACATTAAATGTTATTTGTCGTTTTATTCATCTGAATCTTTTGATATATTCTTTTTGATGTTATGACAAAAAGGGGGAGAAGATAAATGATAAATGATTTGATTAATCTATCAGTTGCTGGGTAAAGCTCCCACACATTTACTAACAAGAACTGCAAGTTCTATATGGTTTAAGTGTTTTGCAGGTATAAAGAAGTGAAGAGAATCTTCAAAGCAAACACAAGAAGCAAAACCATAAGAAGTGTTATTCTGTAAAAAGAATAAGCTCATGGAAACTGAAGCAAGCTGAGTGCTGTCAAGCTTCAGAAATCAGAAGCAAGAAAGAAGAATGAATCAGAAGCACTGATAATAGAATTTGATCCATATTTGTCTATTTGTTCTGACAAAATTCTATTTGTTCTGATACATTATTTTAGCCTATATGGCTCTGATACATATCATGTGTTCTAATACACATTTTATGTTTTGACTCGTTCATGCTGACTTTTGTCGTTTAGTTTTTGTTCTGTAACATTTCAGGATGTAGAGATGCTCTGATAATGCTCTGGTACATTCAACAATGTTCTGATACAAATCTAGCATGAAGTGATGTTGGTAGAAATTCAAAGCTCTGAAGCTATCCGAGGGAAGCAGAAATCAGAAGCTGAGAATGTTCTAAAGATCCAGAAAACTCAAGTTCTGAAGCTGTCCTAAATGGAAGCAGAAATCAGAAGCTGTGAATGTTCTGAAGATCAAAGAAATTCAAGTTTTGAAGCTGTCCTAAATGGAAGCAGAAATCAGAAGCTGTGAATGTTCTAAAGATCAAAGAAATTCAAGTTCTGAAGCTGTCCTAGATGGAAGCAGGAATCAGAAGCTGTGAGTGTTCTAAGGATCTAAAGAAATTCTAGTTCTGAAGCTGTCCAATGGAAGCAGAAGTCAGAAGCTATGAATTCTCTGAAGACAGAAGCTTATGTGATCGTCTCTACCGAAATAATCAGGGAAGTCTTTTATTAAAGTTCTTCGAGTATTTATTTCAGGGGGAGATTATTTATCTCAGGGGGAGATTGTTAATCTCAGGGGGAGACATATTCATATGCTTATGCTATAGCTGTGTAATTTGTCTTTTGCCGTCTGTTCTTTCTGATCGCAAATTCATATCATTTATATATGTTTTTGTCATCATCAAAAAGGGGGAGATTGTTAGAACAAGATTTGTTCTGATCAATTATCTTAGTTTTGATGATAACAATAATATGAATTTTGCTTAAGATAATATGGTACTCTAATCCAATGCAATTTCCTTTTCAGGAAATATATAAAGAGTATGCATAATTCAGCGCTCAGAAGCTTTGTCTCAAAAGGGTTCAGCATGCAACATCAGAACATGGTCTGGCAAGACATCAGAAGATGGTTGAAGCAGAATCAGAACATGGGTCTATGGAAGCATCAGAAGAACATGATATCAGAAGCACTGAAGTTCTGATGGTATCACGCACAGAAGCACTTCAAGGTCAGAAGATCAGAAGATGCTTTGCACCAAGCTGTTTGACTCTGATGATATTCAAATATTATATTCAAACATCAGATCAGAAGGAAGTACAAGTGGCAGGCTACGCTGACTGACAAAAGGAACGTTGAAAGCTATTAAAGGCAACGTCAGTAGACACAGCGTGAACAAGGCTCGAGGTAGTTGACAAAAGCGTATAACATTAAATGCGATGCTGTACGGAACACGCAAAGCATTAAATGCACTCAACGGTCATCTTCTCCAACGCCTATAAATATGAAGTTCTGATGAGAAGCAAAGTTAACAACAACGATTCAAAAACTCATATTAACTTGCTGAAACGCTGTTCAAATCAAAGCTCAGAATCTTCATCTTCATCAAAGCTCACTACATTGCTGTTGTAATATATTAGTGAGATTAAGCTTAAACGTTAAGAGAAATATCACAGTTTGTGATTATAGCTTTTGAGAAGCAATTGTAATACTCTTAGAATTGATTACATTAAGTTGTAAGGAACTAGAGTGATCGTGTGGATCAGAATACTCTAGGAAGTCTTAGAGGTTATCTAAGCAGGTTGTAACTAGAGTGATCGTGTGGATCAGAATACTCTAGAAAGTCTTAGAGGGTATCTAAGCAGTTGTTCCTGGAGTGATCAGTGTGTGATCAGAAGACTCTGGAAGACTTAGTTGCTGACTAAGTGGAGAACCATTGTAATCCGTGCGATTAGTGGATTAAATCCTCAGTTGAGGTAAATCATCTCTGCGGGGGTGGACTGGAGTAGTTTAGTTAACAACGAACCAGGATAAAAATAACTGTGCAATTTATTTTTATCTGTCAAGTTTTTAAAAAAAACACTTATTCAAACCCCCCCTTTCTAAGTGTTTTTCTATCCTTCAAGCTCTACCATTGACGAAGTTGACTAGGAAGGGTCAAGCGTTCGTTTGGGACTCGAAATGCGAAGAAGTATTCCAAGAATTGAAGAAGAGGCTGACTAGTGCTCCTATTTTAATTTTGCCAAATCCGGAAGAATCTTTTGTTGTGTATTGTGACGCTTCATTGATGGGACTTGGAGGTGTACTAATGCAGAACCAACAGGTAGTCGCTTATGCGTCGAGACAACTTAAAGTGCATGAGAAGAATTACCCGACTCATGACTTAGAGTTGGCTGCGGTGGTGTTTGTGTTGAAATTGTGGAGACATTACCTTTATGGTTCACGATTCGAGGTGTTTAGTGACCATAAGAGTCTGAAGTACCTATTTGATCAGAAAGAGCTCAATATGAGACACAGGAGGTGGTTGGAGTTCCTTAAAGATTATGATTTTGAGCTGAATTACCATCCGGGTAAGGCGAATGTCGTTGCTGACGCTTTGAGTAGGAAGTCCTTGCATATGTCGATGTTGATGGTGCGAGAACTAGATTTGATTGAACAATTCCGGGATTTAAGTTTGGTTTGTGAAGGCACTTCGAATAGCATCAAGTTAGGTATGTTAAAGTTGACAAGTGGAATTCTTAATGAGATCAGAGAAAGGCAAAAAGAGGATGTGGAACTAGTTGACAGGTTGACTTTAATTAACCAAGGAAAAGGAGATGAGTTCAGAATTGATGAGAATGGCATCTTGAGATTTGGCGACCGTGTTTGTGTTCCTGACGTTACTGAACTGAAGAAGAGTATCTTGGAAGAAGGACATCGTAGTGGATTGAGTATTCATCCTGGTGCTACTAAGATGTACCATGATTTGAAGAAGTTATTCTGGTGGCCGGGAATGAAAAAGGAAATAGTTGAATTTGTTTATTCTTGTTTGACTTGTCAGAAGTCAAAGATCGAACATCAGAAGCCGTATGGAACTATGCAGCCTTTATTTATTCCTGAATGGAAGTGGGATAGCATATCCATGGACTTTGTATCTGGATTGCCAAGAACAGCTAAGAACTATGAAGCCATTTGGGTTATTGTGGATAGACTGACGAAGTCTGCTCACTTCATACCGATGAGAATGGATTATTCTATGGAAAGGTTGGCACAGTTGTACATTGAGAAAATAGTAAGTTTGCATGGTATTCCTTCGAGCATAGTATCAGATAGAGATCCAAGATTTACGTCCAGATTTTGGGAAGGGTTACAGAAGGCCTTGGGTACTAAATTGAGGTTGAGTTCTGCTTATCATCCACAGACGGATGGTCAGACTGAAAGGACGATTCAATCATTAGAAGATCTATTGCGTGCTTGTGTATTGGAAAAAGGTGGTACATGGGATAGTTACTTGTCGTTGATTGAATTTACTTACAACAATAGCTACCATTCGAGTATTGGTATGGCTCCATTTGAAGCTTTGTATGGTAGAAGGTGTAGGACACCACTGTGTTGGTATGAATCTGGTGAAAGTGCAGTGATTGGACCAGAAATTGTTCAAGAGACGACAGAAAAGTTTAAGATGATTCAGGAGAAGATGAAGGCTTCTCAAAGTCGTCAAAAGAGCTATCATGACAAGAGGCGTAGAACACTTGAATTTCAAGAGGGAGATCATGTGTTTCTGAGAGTAACTCCTACGACGGGTGTTGGTCGAGCACTAAAGTCAAAGAAGTTGACGCCGCGTTTTATTGGTCCGTTTCAGATTACGGAAAGAGTATGAGAGGTGGCTTATCGTATTGCTTTACCAACAACACTTGCAAACCTACATGACGTATTCCATATATCACAATTGAGGAAATATATTGCGGATCCGTCTCATGTAATCTAAGTGGATGATGTGCAAGTAAGAGATAATATGACGGTTGAGGCGTTGCCAATGAGAATTGAAGATCGGAGGTTAAAGCAACTACGTGGTAAAGAGATAGCTTTAGTCCGAGTGGCTTGGGGAGGAGCTGCAGATGGAAATGTTACGTGGGAACTAGAGAGTCAGATGAAGGACTCCTATCCCGAACTCTTCGTTTGAGGTATGTTTTCGAGGACGAAAACTCTTTTAGTGGGGGAGAGTTGTAACACCCCGTTAATTCTTGTTTATTAATTTAATTATTTTTTAATTAAATTATTAGAATTAATAATTTTTGGGAATTATTTGGAGAATGATGAGATATTGGTATTGGGCCTAGAGTGTTGAGTAGCAGAAGGGGGGGGTGTTAACTAAGCAAGCCCATTATAATATTTATTTTATTTTTCATAAAATAAAGGAATTGGAAAGAAGGGAGACAGAAACACAAGAGCCAGAGTTTGAGGAAAAGAAGAACACGTGAAAGTGAGAAGAGCCAAAGGGGGAGAAGAACTTCGAAGATCCGACTCTAAGGTAAGGGGGGATTCTTCGGGTTAGTAATCCTTATGCGATTGTAGGTAGTAGGATTGATTAGGATTGTTATCTAGTTCAATCGTACGTGTCGGGTTTGGGATTTATGTTAGGTTTTGATGAATTGTATGAATTACATGATTTTTGTTGATACTCATGTTATATGTGTTAATACTTGTATAAAACTTGTCTGAAATATGTTATGATGTGCAAACTGATGGTAATTATGTGCTATGTTCGTATGTACCTGAAATTGGGGATATGGGATAGGGTAAAAGATGTCAAAATATTGATTTTGGCTGTGCAGGTACGTAGGAACCGGTTCCCATGTGGGACGAATCGGTTCCCCCTTGTAAAAACAGAGAAGGATGAATTCTGGGTTTCTGGGAACCGGTTCCCATGTAGGGACAACCTGGTTCCCCATAGTAAAAACCAGAGACGTGATTTTTGAATCTGCCAGGAACCGGTTCCCACGTAGGGACAACCCGGGTTCTGCAGCATTTTTCTGAAAATGTTTTATCTTTGAAAACCCATAACTTTTGATCCGAGTATCCGATTTAGGTGCCGTTTTGGGCGTTGCGAAGCTAATGAGATGCTTTATCTGATGAAGTAATAATACGGGAAGTGGCCGACTTGTTTAATTATTCAATTGAATTATTGTTGAATTGGTTTATGATGGCAATTAACATTAATGTGATATGTATGTTATTGTGATGATGTGGTGTATGTATGCGAATGATTGAATGATGCTTATACATGTACATACTTGTTGTGATGTTATTGGTAAGAAGAAGCGATGTTAAGCATCGGAATGATGATGAGGTATGATGATGTAAGTATGTGTCATGTGTGCATTGTTCATAAATCATTTGCATTGGAAGGCTAATTCCCATTGTGCGGAGATTAGCGGGAAGTCATCGTGTGCCCATGTGGGGTGTGAGCGATGAGGCAGTAGTCGTGTGCCCATGTGGGGTGTGAGCGACTAGAGGGAAGTATCAAAGAGAGAAGTCATGTGATATGATTCACGAATTTTGGTACCACATGCATGAGTGTCAGTCCATTCATTGCATTATAGCATGATATAATTGGTTGATTGTGTGGTGGGATAGATGATGTTTATACACTGTTGCTTGCTTGTTATAATAATTCCGATTATATGTATGTTGAATGGATGACAGTTGCTATGAGATTTTATTGCTTATGATTGTATAATGGTTTTTAATTCGAATGAAACTCACCCTTACTTTGATGATTTCAGATTAAGGATGTAGCGGCGTTTTGATTGGGTGAAGATTGCTTATAGGCTAGCCCGTAGTTCGTGTCGAGTCGTGCTTTGATTGTAACACTGGGATCGACTAGTCTTAGCGTTACTTGTTATACTTTGTTGCCATTTGGCTATGGATTTATGTATGGAGTATTTATGTGGAGATGTTCCTAATACTGTTGAATTAAGTTCCGCTGTGCTAAACACTTGTCTGTTATTGGTTAAGTTTTAATAAAAGCATGACAATCGACTTTGATGTTTTATTTATTTTAATAATTGTAGCATCCTTGCTGTTGAATTACTCTGATTATTGTATATTTCCGCGGGGGTTTAGAAGGGTGTTACACTATACATACACTTGATTTTTTTACACTATAGATATATCGTAGGTTTTTCTAAGCATGATAAACATTAACACAAAATCCAAGAGAAAAAAGAAAATTATTTTAAAACAAATGTACACTAAACATGACTCCCTCCGTCTCAGATAATTTGTCGCAATGGTCCACTCCACACAGATTAAAAAACATTAATAAATGAAAGAGGGAGAATGGTGATTGTACCAAATTATCCTGGTTGACTTTTGGTGTATTAGAAATAACATTAATATTAAGTGAGAAAACAATAAATTAAGAGTGTTTATTAGAGGATACAATTGGAAGATTAAACATAATTGCATTGGTAATGTAAAGTGACAAGTATTTTGGGACAATTTTTTTCCAAATGTGACATTTATTTTGGGACAAAGAGAGTATATAAATATGGTGTTGATGTTACTTGTAGTGTAATCCCTCCATTTCTATTTATAAGCAAATTTTAATTTTTTTAAGGTTCATTAAATAATTGTTGTGTTTATCCTACAAATAGTCCAAATACACCATTTATCCAATGAATCTAAAAAATTTAAATTTGTTTATAAATAGGAATGGAGAGAGTAAATTCTAACATATATATATATATATATATATATATATATATATATATATATATATATATATATATATATATATGGCACATGTCATTTTTTTAAAACCACTGTAAAGATAAAGATAGCATAACTATAAAGTTAAAGATTCACAACTCTTTTTGACCCCTTAGAATATAGAGCTCTTTGGTTTTTATGAGGTGGAGAATCCAAACCTTTGGTTTCGTTATGCTTTTCTCATTTAACTATGCAAGTTTTGATATATTTGTTTATGTTACAATAAACATTTATAAAGTTTTATCTCTACTTTTGAAATTGTTGTGATATGTTGTCGCTACCGCGAAAATTAACAGAGTCGCCACTAACATATTTATCCTGAAAAGGAAGGGAATGCCAGCAAACCACAAAAACAAAACAACGGTCTCACGACCAGAGAAAAAGGGTAAGGGAGTCGGTTACGCGAGGGGAAGGAATTAGCACCCCTCGCGCCCATCGTACTCGATGGTATCCACGTCTGTGCCTAAAACTATGGGTGTGTAACAAATCTACGCTAATCTGGACTAAAATGAATGCAAAATGTAGGGAAAAGAAAGGATTGTGCTCGCACGGGCCCTACCCCGCTGCCTACGTATCTGTTTTGCAGAATCAGAGCTACCGTAGCTCGGCTAACTAATTTCTGTTTGTTTTGTGTTTTTCAGGTGAACGAGTTACATTCACACTCTGCTGCTCGACCCTTGGAGACTTATGCCGGGAATGGAGCGGAAATAACAAGCTCTTAAGAAAAGAAAATCAAAGAGTGTGGTTTGTGTTTTAAAGAATGCATGAGGAAAGCCTAAGCTAAGGGGGGAAAGCTTGCTACCTAATGTTATCATACAAAGGGTACATGTCTAAGCTAAGCTATCAACCTACGAGGGAAAAGGGAAGCAAACAATAATATCACACAAACGAGCATCCGCTCGTAAAGCAAACAAACCAACGGCACTGGCCGAGTGGTAGAAAAGCGGTCCCGCCATAGCCAAGGGGAGCAACTCAACCCAAGTCAACCAAGCATTAGACCTCGCGAAAATGATCGGGCCATAGACAAGAGGGCGGACCCCTCTCAGCAACCAAGCCGTCACGGATCATAAAGGAAAACGGTGCGTGCGTACACCGAGCATCAACGTCGAGCGACGCGAGCTATAGGAAAGGCGGGGGTCCGGCTGCATGAACCCTTTTCCTGACATACTCGATAACAAGATCTTGTGCAGGTTCAGAAGCGAGCGACGCGTAGCGTGCGCATACCAAACGGACTCGATGAGACTAGGCGGGGGTTGATAGCTAACCCTTTCCGCGTGCCTTCCATGAGGACTTAACGGAGTGCCATATAGGACTTATTACACCGTGACTCCCTGCCGCAAAGCACAAATGTAAACACACCAACAAAAACAGAGCCTCTTTCGAGGACTTGGCCAGATGCATGTCTAGGTCCTACTTCTCATGTTAAAGGATGATGCGAGAAAGCAATAAAAGGGACAAGGAGACGATACCGAACGGATAGCAAATCCGCAGTGAGCTGGCAAGCGTGAGCGGAGAAGTCCGAAGTACTTCGCGTAAGCCATCATCCAGCAAAGCCAGGAGTCCAGTATAAGCGTCAAAGCGATGCGGTGTGAAAATAAATCACAACCGCTATGTGGTGCGTGTAAAACACAACCACACAAGCAACCTGCAAGAAATACAATCCAGACAATACAGGAATATACATCTCAATGAATGAGAGATCAGATGAATCGCATCGGGAATAATTTCGTATCCCACAAATAAAGTGGAACACAACACAAGTCAAGTCACACCGGAAGCGAGTTCGTGTCCCATAAATAAAGTGGAACACGAAGCAATCGAATGCCCTCTCGAAGTACCTCGCACATCTCAACAACCAAATCAGTAATAACAAGGAGGCATGCACCGACCATATAAAATACTAGCAATTAAGTTCTAAATGAATTCTAAAAGAAAATCTAGCAAGATTAAATTGTTTTTTATGGCATTTTTATCTAAAACAAAAGAACAAAACTATGTACGAAATATTAAATCTAACACGAAAAATAGTACATGTTTTTATTATTTTTATCATGTGAAAATATAACAAAAAGTATTGTTTTTATGTCATTTATTATGCTAAAAATAATGGAAAGCAAACTAGTTAAAAAACTAAAACTAATGTGAATTTTATATGAAACAGAGGGGTTTAAGTGTGAAAATCATGGTGTAGATAGGGAAAAGGGCGCAGGGCCCAGGGACTAAGCCCAAACAGATGGTTTTTGTTCAGTTTTTTCTCTTCAGCCAAAAAAAACTGTGTCGCTGGACTCTAAGGGGAGGTGCGATACATAGTTTCACATGAGGCCCATGGAATATGATCCAACAACAGTTATTCAGATTTTTCCATCAGATTTTATTAATTAATATCTCTCAATTAACATTAAAATCTAACTAAATCTACTAATCACCAAATTAAACTCAGATTAATCAAATTAAACAATAGAAAGAGGATTAGGTTTACATGTTTGTGACTATTGAAGTCCCTGAACGCATAAACTCTCTTCCTCTCATCCACGGCCGCGGCAGTGCTCCAATTTCCTCCGGCGAACCTCCGTCTATCCTCGCCGTGGAACAAAACCGGAACGACCTCCTCCCTCATCTCGCTCTCTCGCTTACTCTCTGCTCTCTTCCGATCTCGCGAACCTCCTCTCTTTCGACCTCGTCCCTCCTTCGCTCGATCTCCTTCTCTCATTTTTTCGTTTCTGAATCGTGATGCTATTGTTATTGTTGTCCGCAGGTGAGGATGCGATGCGAAGATGACGATTAAAATTGTTGTAGATGTTGATTGAGGCGGTTCTGACTCAGCGAAGAGAAGCTTCAATTGATGTTGATGATTCGGTGCGATTTTGTTGAAGCATAATGAAGATGATGATGAAACGTCGGTGTTCTTGAAGCTCTACAAGTCGATCTTGCTATGGTAGAAGAAGATGATGCGTGAACGGAGGTTGTTATGAGGTCGAATCGGTGACGATGATGATGGAGATTGAAGTGGAAGTGTTGATAAACCGAAGAAGATGAAGGTTACGTTTCTTTTTATTGCAATTTTCTGTTGTTGAAGATGAATAGAGAGAGTTGATTGAAGATTATGGAGAATGATGCTTCCATCGTGATTGTTGTGTTGCAGGTGAAGAAACGGCAAGCTTGTTGAAGGTGATGGTGATTGAAGAGCGAGTAGAGATGATTCGGTTCAGAGAGAGCGTCGTCCAGAGAGGTTGTTACGATTTCGGTTATTCTCCCTTTTTTTCTCAATTTTCGATTCTCTCTTCTTTTTCTGAGTTTTTTTTGTGAATTCAAGGATTGGTGATGAAGAAGATTGGTTATGGTTAAATCTGTGATTGAAGGTTGATATCAAGGTTGGTGATTATGATTGCAGGTTGAGAAAGATGTGGTTGAAGGTTGAAGTTATTGAGATTCGATGATAATGAGTGAATTGAGGAGAATTCGGTTGAGAGTTGAAGAGAGTATGAGGATTCAAGAGTTTGTTGAAGAATCACTGGAGAGAAAGTGGTTTCGTTCAAAAGTTTGTTACAGGTGATTTCTCTCTTTTTTCTTCTCAGTTTTCAGTTGTGAACCCTTATTAATCTCCTTTTTCACTGTATTAAACTTCTGAATTTTTGAACCGGTTTTCTTTCATTTTCTGAACCGACCATTTCCCTTGCAGTGATGTTGGTTCAGTTTTCATTGAACCGGTTCCCCTGACATGGCTTGAAGCTGCAAAATTTGACCATAAGCTTCAGGGTGATCGATGAATTCGGATTTTGGCCACCGATTTGTAAGCTTGGTTTTGGTTTGAGACTGTAGGAAATTACTCTCTTTTATGAACTGATTTAGGTGAATGGTCTATGCAGGATTTTTCCTTTAACTTTGCCGGTTCGATTTCGGATTTTTCTTTGATGCAGTTGCACGGTTGGTTTTGTATCAAAAGCACCATTGAAGGGTGAATAAAGTGAAGAGGAATTTTGAGAATAGCAATTTTCTTCTCTTTTTTTTTTTTTTGGAATAAACTGGTGTAATCTTTTTGTAATTTTGTGGCCATTTCTATCTTGTAAGAAATATTGAATGGATATTTGGATGAATGTGAATGATATTTGTATTTTGAAATTCTGAGTAATGAAGAATCTCTTGAATAAAATCAACTTGTAAGCTCTTTATCTCAATTTGATTACTTTTCGAACATTCCACTTCAAAGTGTAATGAACGAATTCTAACCAACTTACACCTCCAATGAACCTCTAAATCGATTCAATTTTTGATGTCTTGATTTATTAATAGAAATGCCTTGAACAATCTTTGAAGACGAATTTGACTTTAAGCATAAAAGCAAACTCAACACACAATCCAATCAAACACTCAGATGATAACTCTTTATTATTTTCTTCAATTTTTGGACGACGAAATAAACGTCATTTATAACTTATAGCACAAGAAAGAGGGCAAATTTTGGGGTGCAACATATGTAATAGCCTAAAATATCTTCTGAATTGCTATAGGATTTTTAACTCTGGCATGGATGAAGTTGCTGCCTAAAATTTATTTTACAAATATTCCTATGTTCCCAACCATGGAAATCATAACTATGGAATATTTGAAGGAATTTTCTGTTATTTGTAAAATATTTGAAGTTTAAAATTTAGATACTGTACTATACTGAAAGGTTGTAATATTTGAATTTTGAAGGCTTAAATTTTTGTCTGATGCAAAATAATGTTAAAAATTGAGCTATTTATTATATTTGAAGGTCCAAAATTTATATTTAATATTTATTTATTTAAAAAAATTATTAACATTAATATAATTTAATCAAACAAATCGATCCATTTTAACCGATAAACCGATTAAACTGAATCCGATCAAACCGAATAAAAATTCGGCCGGAATTAGGCCTAACAATTACATCCATGGTTTCAAACGGTTCAACACATTGGGCCCGAACCCATCCCAAACCGACCGATGTCCACATTGATTATCATTCATGAAATTGTGTAACCTTTTTAAAAAGAAAAAGCCTACATGGTCATGTCATCCACATTGTAGTGATTATCCTTCATGAATTTGTGTAATCTTTTTAAAACCTCAACTATTTAAATTAGAGGTATGCTATACATACACTCAATTTTTCCACACTATAGTTACACCGTAGGTTTTTCAAAGCATGATAAACATTAACACAAAACCCAAGTCAAAAAAGAAAATTATTTTAAAACAAATGTACACAAAACATGACTCCTTCTGTCCCGGATAATTTTTCGCAATGGTCCACTTCACAGATTAAGAAACATTAATAAATGAAAGAGAGAGAATGGTAATTTTACCAAATTATGTTGATTAACTATTGGTGTATTAGAAATAACATTAATATTAAGTGAGAAAATAATAAATGAAGAATGTTTATTAGAGGGTAAAATTGGAAAATTAAATATAAAATTGCATTAGTAATGTAAAATGACAAGTATTTTGGGACTTTTATTTTCCAAATGTGACATCTATTTTGGGACAGAGAGAGTATATACATACGGTGTTGATGTTACTTTTAGTGTACTCCCTCCATTTCTATTTATAAGCAAATTTTTATTTTTTTAGGTTCATTAAATAATTGTTATGTTTATCCTACAAATAGTCCAAATACATCATTTATTCAATGAATCTAAAAAATTTAAATGTGTTTATAAATAGGAATGGAGAAAGTAATTCTAACATTTCTGTTTAAATTATGATATATATATATATATATATATATATATATATATATATATATATATATATATATATATATATATATATATATATATATATATATATATATATATATATATATATATATATATATATATATATATCACATGTTATTTTCTTAAAACCACTGTAAAGATAAAGATAGCATAGCTGTAAAACAAAAGATTCACAACTCCTTTTGACCACTTAGAATATAGGGCTCTTTGGTTTTTATGAGGTGGAGAATCCAAACCTTTGGTTTTGTTATACTTTTCTTATTTAACTATGCAAGTTTTGATATATTTCTTTATGTTACAATAAACATTTATAAAGTTTTATCTCTACTTTTGAAATTGTTGTGATATGTAATAGCCTAAAATATCTTTTGAATTGCTATAGGGTTTTTAACTCTGGCATGGATGAAGTTGCTGCCTAAAATTTATTTTACAAATATTCCTATGTTCCCAACCATGGAAATCATTAAGGGTGTAATCGGATCGGTTTGGACCGGTTTTTGGTCCCAAAAAAGTCCGAATCGATGATATCTTCATTGGTTTGGTTTGGTTCGATTTTTAACCTTTTTCAAAAATGGAACCGAACCAACCTAACCGGTTTGGTTCGGTTTGGTTTGGTTTGGTTGATCGGTTTACAAAGTTGGTTTTCAAAACATTTTACTCATCAGTGTATTTTCCATAATCATGGTTTTCGGTGTATTTTATGCTATTAATTTTTAAAATAATTTATTTCTTGTAATTTATTTCATGCTCTATTTTTTCAAACAAATTACAAGTTCCTCTTGATCTATGTGAAACAATGACATAATTTTCTATTGCATCATGAAATAAGTTCACGATCATACATAAAAGTTGACACTTGGCATTAGAAGGTTATAAAAGGATTTGAAATCTCAAGGAGGAATGTAAAGTCATTTCATCCCCTCGTTGAATGGAGATGCCAGAATCTTACTTTCGGGGTGATGATAATGAATTCGAGGGCGAATTCCATTTAAGGGGGAGAGAATGTAACATCCCTATATTCATAATGGAATTGTTAGAAACATAATGGAATTGTTAAGAATGAACCATATGGCAAAATTGTGATTTCCACTAAGTTGGGGGGGCATCATGGACACTAAAGACTAAATGCATGGAATATTAAGTCTTGTTTGGTGAAGGCTCATACTTGTCACCACCAAAATAGAATTTTTGGGAAAAAGGAACATAGAAGCTAGTGGGAGAAAGAAGGGATCATGTTCATCCTTTCCATTTTCGCAACTCATGGACATCCTCCACTGAATCAGCCATAACTTTCTACTCACAACTCCGATTCAGGTAATTCTCAAAGATTCGGATTCTACACAAAATTTTCTTTGATTTGATATATTACTTCGTTGCTGAAAGTGTTTTAATGATGGAGATATATGGGTTTAAAGATTGGAGATCTATGCTGAATTTGGGTAAACATGGGGTTACGGGTTTGATGGAGATGAAGGTGAATCTTTGGTCAAGAAGAGAGTTCCATGGCAGCAAAAACATCATTCTAACCTCCATTAAATCCAAGGCGAGTCCTTAGATAGGAACTTGGGGAATTTGCATACAATGGTTATATATGGAATTTAGGGATTTTGAGAGATATCCATGAATCCATAATGCTAAAACATGCTATGTGATAATTATTGGTTGTTTGTGATGCCTATTATCATTGTATGTTGTAAATTGTCACATGCAGGTGGTAGTGAAGGGGTTAGAGTACCCCATTGTAGAACTGATACGTTCTGCATTTTTCTACAAAATCGCTTCTCCGCTAAGCGGATGTTCTTCGTAATTTTCAGTAAATCGCTAGCCCGCTAAGCAGACTCAGGTCGCTTAGCGAATGCTGTTTTCAAATTGAGAAGTATCGCGAGCGTGCTAAGCAGACTATGGTCGCTTAGCGGATACTGTTTGATGCAGAAATTTTGTTTTCTTCCTTTGAGTGCAGTTTGGTCCCGTAGTCGGAACCAGACTCCTCCCCGACTAATAATGCATACCTGTAGACTATATGCGATGCCCGATAACATGAAATCTCAGAACTTTATCCGATTATTCATATATGTGTGTTATGAATAAAATTGAGTATATTAACCCAATTATTCATGATTACTCCTTTATGCTTAAACATGAATACAATGACGTGATGAACTATGAGTAATTGCTGATGCTCGTTGTTTCGGCTAAACATTCGGGATTAATTGCATTGTGTGATTTGACGCTTGTTATGCATGTGTATACTTGAATCGAAGCGGGTCGGGTACTAGGTTGATTTATGACTCGGGCTTTGTGATCAATGAGTCATCCCGGGATTTGTGATCAATGGGACAGCCCTGATCGTGAATCGACGGGCTCACACCTGAGCTACCGTTGTTGTGTGCATGTGAGGGTCGCGGGGCATTTCCCACTTGGTGTTAACACACATGCGTGCTCGGTATGGTGGGGTTATGAGGCCATGTAGTCTAACACATAATCAATAACTCACCTCTAGTGAAGTCAAGTAGACTAAGCACTAGGCTTTCACCCGGTGGGCACATGTGTCAAGATGGCGTTTTGTTCTTGGTGTTAACATAAGTGCGTAAAGATGGCTATTGGGACAATGACGCCATGTCGGCTAAGGTCATCTCGCGGCCATTTAGGCTTGTGCGAACCTGTCTAACCATTCTAGCAGTGTGCTTCTACAAGTCTCTTGACGATAGACATGGGTGTAACTCATCGATGATGCGTTTTTATAACCTAGTAGAGGCATTAATGCGCTTCTGGGTTCTCGTACATGGGTATGGGTTTGCATACTGTTTGTTTATACAAATTGTGTATTTGTGACATGATGAACCCGATGGTGGACGAATCACTTGTTTGCTCCGTACTTGTACCAGATGTGAGGATAAACCCTAGATCAATGGTGGTTTCAGTTGTGCTGATGCATGTACCATGTAGAACCGAGTGGACCCATAGGATAAGAGGAATCATTGAGATTTAGTAATCTCACCCCAATCATCTTATACTTTTTCAGGTGCAGTTTAGAAGCGTCTGATTGATAGCAGATTTGGATTGAAGAACAGAAGTGGTGATGGCTCGAAGACCTTGTTAGCTCCCATTTCCGCTGTGCAAATCCATTAAAGACACATGTTTTATAATTCTTAGTAGAAATTAATGTTGTATTTTATATGGATCATCTTGTAACTTTGGCTTTTGTATGTACTCAATATCAATTTTAACGTTTCATGCATAATATACTTGTCAGTTATGTATGGGGTGTTACAATTTTATTTCAATTAACCTTCTAACTAAATTCAAAATGTAGGTTGGTGGTTGTGCGTAAATCTATGTGTTATGGTTGTGTTCATATAAGTATTTTCCGAGATGGTATGTTTTTTATAATAATTCTTTTATCGATGACTCTCTGCCTTCTATTAACCTTCTAACTCTGTTCAAAATGTTACATGATATGTTATTATATTTGATTATAATTCAATTTTTCATTAAGCACGGCGTTATCTTTTGATTTACATAGCACTGTTGTTTTCTAATCACTAGTTTAAATTTTCTTCAAGCATGACGTCGTCTAATGTTTATAGCATATAGATTATTATAAAAAAAAATGCTTTTGACATAAAAAGATTATTATTGAGTCTCGCCCTCAAAAGTCTTCAATGATCAAGAAAATACGTCAGATAAATGGATTCCTGAGTGTGATGATGAACTCAAACCTGTGATTGGTAAGGTATTTGATACTTTAATAGAAGGAAGTGATTTTTATAAAAATTATGCACATGCTGTTGGTTGTAGTGTGCGTAAGTACGAATGAAATGAAAGATAAAAATGATGTTAGGTGGAAGTATTTTCTTTGCTCAAAAGAGGGTTTTAAAGAGGTTAAAAAGATAGACTCGTCTGAATTACTTATTAGTGAAAATAGTTTTTCTAAATATAGAAAAAGAAAATTGACTCGGGAGGTATGTAATGCAAAAATTGTTTTTAAGAGAACTATTGAGGGTAAATATGAAGTCTCCAAATTTTATGAAAGTCATTCACATGGATTAGTCACACTTAGAAAGAAACAATTTTTAAGATCAGCCAAAAGTGTAAACAGTGTTCATAAGAGTATATTGTTTTCTTGCGGTAGAGCTAATGTGGGGACTTCAAAAAGTTATCAAATAATAAAGGAGCAGGTCGGGAGCTATGAAAATATAGGATGCACACAACGAGATTTGCAAAATTATTCAAGAAATTTAAAAGAATTGATCAAAGACTCAGATGCAGATATGTTTATTGATAATTTTAGAATAAACCGTGAGATGAACCCTTCATTTTTCTATGATTATGAGTCTGATAATGAAGGAAAGCTTAAATATGTATTTTGGGCTAATGCACTATTAACAGATGAAACAAATGAGTCGTTTGTGTGGTTGTTTGAGGCATTTTTAAAAGCAATGGGGGACATAACCTTGTTCTAATAATAACAGATCAACGTTGGATACAAACCTGTTCTATAAGAAAATTTTACTTTCTACCCTACAATTATACCAATACCCCTACACGGAAAAAATTTGGACTAAAATACCCTCTTATAAATAGTATATATTTTAAAATTTTTAACTTTTTTCTTACATTTAAAAAAAATTTCAAAACATCCAAAAATATATAAACCGGAACACTTTTTCAAAGTCTTCCGGTTTAAAAAGACACACCGGAACACTTAGAAAAAGAGTTCCGGTAGTTGTTTAAGATGATGGTTGTAGCTACATTCCGGAACACTTATTTAAAGTGTTCCGGTGGTTTAATTTTTTTAAAAAAAATTTAGTCTTTAGGCAACGGTTATAAATTGTTGCCAAAGATATTTACCAACAGAGAAAAAGTGTTGCCTAAAGTGATTGTTAAATCCACACGTTGCACTTTTTAATAACTATACTTTAGGCAACAGTTTTGACTATTTTCCATTCATTTTAGGCAACGGTTTTAAACCGTTGAATATAGTCTAGAATTATTAAAAAAAAGAAACCATCGGAACACTTTAAATAAGTGTTCCAGTATGAAACTTCAAACATCTTGAAAACTACCGAAACTCTTTATTTAAGTGTTCCGGTGTGTTTTTTTCTAAACCGGAAAACTTTGGAAAAGGGTTCCGGTTTATATATTTTTAGGTGTTTCAAATTTTTTCTGAAATGTGAGGAAAAAGTGAAAAATTTTAAAATATGTATTATTTATACAAGAGTATCTCGCTCCAAATTTTTTTCATGTAAGGGTATGGGTGTAGGGGTAGAAAGTAAAATTTTCGTTCTATAATTAGGGGTGGACAAAACCCATAGCCCAAGGAAAATCGAAAAAAAATTATGGAAATGCCCGTTTATAAGGTTGGATCTTTTGATTGAGTTATATTTATTATTTTCTAAGTTATGTGGTTGAATTATTTTCTGACCTTTTTTATTGTGATTTATTTGAATGCATGTTTCCAGGTCCCTGAGCTGAAGGTGTAAGGGTTTGTATTATATTTTCTAACTTCGATTAGGTTTTTAGATTTTTAGTTTTTTTAATTTAGGGTTCTAACAATTTTTTTTTACTGTGATTCAATTTCTCTAGTCTCACATCTGCATGTTTTAATTTTCTGCATATTCCATACTCAGCTGAAGGATGAAGAGGAGGATGACTTGAATTTCAAATTAAAACTAGTAACAAACCCGTGCGTTCGCACGGGTTCTGGTACGGTACACGCATTTGTTTTAGATGTATATTTTTTAATAAAAAAAAATTATATTAAAAGTAATTAATATTTTGTGGAAAAAAAAGAACAATTAACATTAAATTGTGTCTGAAGAAAATTAGGAACAAAATTGAAATCACCAAAATTAAATTGTGTCTAAATAACCTTTTGTAATTTCACGTTCCCGTTAATAATCAATATTTTGATCAGTAACTTCATGTTCCCGTTAATATTTAATATTTTGCTCAGTAACTTCGTTCCCGTTAATTTCAAAATATTTTGATTAGTAACTTCATGTTTTCGTTAATATTCAATATTTTGATCAGTAACTTCGTGTTCGTATTAATATTAAATATTTTAGTCAGTAACTTCAAGTTCCCGTTAATATTCAATATTGTGATCAGTAACTTCATGTTCCCGTTAATATTCAAAATTGTTATTAGTAACTTCATGTTCCCGTTATTATTCAATATTTTAATCAGTAACTTTAGGTTCCCGTTAATATTCAATTTTGGGATCAGTAACTTTATGTTCCCGTTAATGTTCACTATTTTGATCAGTAATTTCATATTCCCTTAATATTCAATATTTTAATTAGTAACTTTAGGTTCCCGTTAATATTCACTATTTTGATCAGTAACTTCATGTTCCCGTTAATATTCAATATTTTAATCAGTAACTTTAGGTTCTCGTTAATATTCAATATTTTAATCCGTAACTTCAAATTTTCGTTAATATTCAATATTGTGATCAATAACTTCATGTCCCCGTTAATAAAAAATATTTTAATCAGTAACTTCAGGTTTCCGTTAATATTCAATATTATGGTCAGTAACTTCATTTATAGACTTCATTTAGATAAATAATTAATTATTTCGTGTATAAAAATATTTATATCAATAATAGATTTTTTCTCGTATACCATTTTTAGATTAAAAGTATTTAATCATAAATACCATTTATAGACTTCATTTTTGTTTAGGTATGATTTACAAATGTTTCGATCAATAGTAAATTTCGTATATAAAAATATTTATATCTATAATAAATTTTCTCCCGTATACCATTTTTTAATAAAAATATTTGGGTCATAAATACCATTTTTTCGTAAACAATAGATTTTTTTTCCGTATACAAATATTATTTTTGTTTAGATATCATTTACAAAATTATTTGGATCAACATTAAATTTTCGTATATTAAAATATTTAGATCATTAATATATATTTTTTCCTGTATACCATTTTTGGATCAAAAACATTTGATCATAAATACAACTTCTCGTATATAAAAATATTTAGGTCAATAATAGATTTTTCCCATATACAGACTTCATTTTTGTTTAGGTATCATTAACCAAATTATTTGGATCAATAGTAAATTTCGTATATAAAAATATTTACATCAATAGTAGTTTTTTCCTATATACCATTTTGGAATAAAAAATATTTGGATCATAAATAACATTTTTCATAAATAATAATACAAATATTATTTTTATTTAGGTATTATTTACAAAAATATTTGGATCAATATTAAATTTTCGTATAAAAAAATATTTAGATCAATAATAGATATTTTTCCTATATCATTTTTGGATCAAAAATATTTGATCATAAATACCATTTCTCGTATATAAAAATATTTAGATCAATAATAAATTTTTTTCCCGTATACAGACCTCATTTTTGTTTAGATATCATTTACAAAAATATTTGGATCAATAATAAATTTCGTATATAAAAATATTTAGATCAATAGTAGATTATTTTCCCGTATATCATTTTGGAATACAAATATTTGGATCATAAATACAATTTTTCGTAAACAATAGATTTTTTCCATATACAAATATTATTTTGTTTAGGTGTCATTTACAAAAATATTTGGATAAATATCAAGTTTTTGTATATAAAAATATTTAGAACAATAATAGATTTTTTGGCCTATTCCACTTTTGAATAAAAAGTATTTGGATCATAAATAACATTTTTCGTATATAAAAATATTTAGATCAATAATAGATTTTTTTCTCGTATACAAACTTCATTTTTGTTTAGGTATCATTTACAAAAATATTTGGATCATTTGTATATAAAAATATTTAGATCAATAGTAGATTTTTTTCCGTATATCATTTTTGAATAAAAAATATTTGAATCATAAATACAATTTTTCGTAAATAATAGATTTTTTTCGTATACAAAAATATTTGGATCAATATTAAATTTTTGTATATAAAAATATTTATATCAATAATAGATTTTTTTGAATAAATTTTCCCTGTATATTATTTTTTATTAAAAAAAATTCGGTCATAAATATCATTTTTCGTATATAAAAAAATATATATCAATAATAATATTTTTTATAATATTTTTTTGGAAGAAATAAGTCAGAAAGTGATGAAATGAAAAAAATAGAGAATTGAGAGAGATATGATAAGTTTGATAAAATATAAGAGTTGTATTATTTTAATAATAAAATTAAGAACTTTTTGGCGCAAAGACCAAAAAAGCACAATTTTAATGTGGTGTCAAATAATCAAATAAGGATATTTTTGACTTTTCCACAACTATTAATTTTCTTATATTATAGATTAATAACTTCATGTCCCCGTTAATAAAAAATATTTTAATCAGTAACTTCAGGTTTCCGTTAATATTCAATATTATGGTCAGTAACTTCATTTATAGACTTCATTTAGATAAATAATTAATTATTTCGTGTATAAAAATATTTATATCAATAATAGATTTTTTCTCGTATACCATTTTTAGATTAAAAGTATTTAATCATAAATACCATTTATAGACTTCATTTTTGTTTAGGTATGATTTACAAATGTTTCGATCAATAGTAAATTTCGTATATAAAAATATTTATATCTATAATAAATTTTCTCCCGTATACCATTTTTTAATAAAAATATTTGGGTCATAAATACCATTTTTTCGTAAACAATAGATTTTTTTTCCGTATACAAATATTATTTTTGTTTAGATATCATTTACAAAATTATTTGGATCAACATTAAATTTTCGTATATTAAAATATTTAGATCATTAATATATATTTTTTCCTGTATACCATTTTTGGATCAAAAACATTTGATCATAAATACAACTTCTCGTATATAAAAATATTTAGGTCAATAATAGATTTTTCCCATATACAGACTTCATTTTTGTTTAGGTATCATTAACCAAATTATTTGGATCAATAGTAAATTTCGTATATAAAAATATTTACATCAATAGTAGTTTTTTCCTATATACCATTTTGGAATAAAAAATATTTGGATCATAAATAACATTTTTCATAAATAATAATACAAATATTATTTTTATTTAGGTATTATTTACAAAAATATTTGGATCAATATTAAATTTTCGTATAAAAAAATATTTAGATCAATAATAGATATTTTTCCTATATCATTTTTGGATCAAAAATATTTGATCATAAATACCATTTCTCGTATATAAAAATATTTAGATCAATAATAAATTTTTTTCCCGTATACAGACCTCATTTTTGTTTAGATATCATTTACAAAAATATTTGGATCAATAATAAATTTCGTATATAAAAATATTTAGATCAATAGTAGATTATTTTCCCGTATATCATTTTGGAATACAAATATTTGGATCATAAATACAATTTTTCGTAAACAATAGATTTTTTCCATATACAAATATTATTTTGTTTAGGTGTCATTTACAAAAATATTTGGATAAATATCAAGTTTTTGTATATAAAAATATTTAGAACAATAATAGATTTTTTGGCCTATTCCACTTTTGAATAAAAAGTATTTGGATCATAAATAACATTTTTCGTATATAAAAATATTTAGATCAATAATAGATTTTTTTCTCGTATACAAACTTCATTTTTGTTTAGGTATCATTTACAAAAATATTTGGATCATTTGTATATAAAAATATTTAGATCAATAGTAGATTTTTTTCCGTATATCATTTTTGAATAAAAAATATTTGAATCATAAATACAATTTTTCGTAAATAATAGATTTTTTTCGTATACAAAAATATTTGGATCAATATTAAATTTTTGTATATAAAAATATTTATATCAATAATAGATTTTTTTGAATAAATTTTCCCTGTATATTATTTTTTATTAAAAAAAATTCGGTCATAAATATCATTTTTCGTATATAAAAAAATATATATCAATAATAATATTTTTTATAATATTTTTTTGGAAGAAATAAGTCAGAAAGTGATGAAATGAAAAAAATAGAGAATTGAGAGAGATATGATAAGTTTGATAAAATATAAGAGTTGTATTATTTTAATAATAAAATTAAGAACTTTTTGGCGCAAAGACCAAAAAAGCACAATTTTAATGTGGTGTCAAATAATCAAATAAGGATATTTTTGACTTTTCCACAACTATTAATTTTCTTATATTATAGATTAATTGATTGAGGTGAGGGTGAAAAAAGTCTATTATTGTTGACAGAATCATATATCACGCATAGCAAAAGAATAATAATATAAAACTATATTGATACTACATTGGTTTGAGAAAATAAATATTAAATAGTAGCAACATGCATTGAATGACATGAGGATGAAGCTACTCTGCCAATCCTTATGAAAATAGATGTTAAATTGTAACACTGAACGATGCACAGATAGTTTCAAAATTAAAGGAGAATAGTAATGAAAGTGATATAAGTTATCTTAGTGTGCTATTAGTGGACAATCAGTTGCTTTCAACATGTTATATAAATAAATAACATGGAGGGTGATATAATTTTCCAACGTTCACTGATATGAACTTTTTAATAATTCTAAAAACTTTTAATAAAATAGATCCCATTATTATTCATATTAATTTATATGAAAAATGATATGATGATGTCCAAATGGAGTTATATATTTAAAGTAAAATCTAAATATTCAATGAAGAAATCTATGTTTAAGTTAATTACAGGCCATACAGTTCACACAAAATGTCAATATCAATTCAAATGCATATACAAACACATTGCAAGAGACCAGATAATTGAAATTAAACTACAACAACCATTTTCCCGAAAGCAATTTAGTATTCAAAAGTATCCTGAACATAATTAAATCCTACAAAATCTAACACATTACTATTCCTTTACTTATGATGTTTTAAAATAATATAGCATGCCTTAAGAATTTAGGAAAATTGGAGGAATTAATTAGTTGAATAAACCAGTTTTAGGAGTGATCCAAGCACACCTTTTCTTGGATTGTTAGCCATCAAGAGGAGGGGATTCTAACACACCTTCAGAAACAACACATTTTAGCTTCGACACAAACCGCTTCCTTGTAAAACCATACTATTAGATCAAGTCAACCTTCCAGTAAAAGCCCAGCTATGAAATGAATCAGTAGACACATTATACAAACACAGAGCATTCATATACAAATTAGAATGCAACAACTGCTCGTGTCGGCGGAGCACTAAAGAAACACTGGAAGAATGTGACTGAGGAGAAGCATTTTTCTTCTCTCTAGCTTCACCGCAAACAAAACAATAGCTTTACCGCAGACAAAACAATAACTTTACCGCAAACATATAAAGGTTTTTTCAGTATTGAATAAAGTTGTACAAATCGAATCTACAGAGACTACGCAAGTTTACCAAGACTCTCAAGTTTGACAACTTATATAAGAAGCATCGTATATAGTTATCAACTAATGAAATGTAGTAAAAAATATTAAATAGAAACCAAAATGATACAAAGAAAAATGGTGCTACCTAGGCCTTTTGATTGGGAGATACATGACACCAAATAACAGACACACAATTAACAACTAATGTCAAAAACTGGTGTTTGATATCATCTTCTAAAGCATATGTTAGAGTTTTTCTGTCAATAATCAGTGCATGTGCAACATGTGGGTCTTCTCGAGCTTCATCAATTGTGAGGAATCACTGATTTGAGTCAAGATGTTGCCTTTGATTACCTGAGAGGTATGCCTATCATTAGATGAAATCCATGTCTAAATAGTAAAAATGTCTACTAAATCTTAGCGAAATGAATACCTCTTTTCCCAACATTGATTAGTGAATTTGAATTTGTAGTAGAGATACACATTTGCTTCATACCATATTGAAGCAAACTACATGAATATCTGCACCATAAAAAAACAATTATCCAACTCATTTAAATTTAGTAAATTCAAGCTTAAAATTGAAAATGCATATAGCATTATGAAGTTAAATAATTCATAGTAGGCATACTTGTTTCCATTCATAGATAATCCATTAAATATGATACTACACAACCAGGAAATAATGAATGTCAAAGTTTAGAGAGGAAAGTTAAAAGTCTCTCTATAACAACTTTTGTGTTAATGCAAGGTCTTCAATAAAAATAAATACTCCACTTGCAAATAAACTATTGCTCCTCGTACCAACCCTTGTAAACTTCGCAAATTAAACTCCAACTGCAACCATATTTGAAAAACCTGCAAATCTGCCACCTTTAAGTACCCTTCCAAAATTACTGCATACACAAAATAAGCATTTGATCCCTATGTTATATTTGAAAGAATAGTCAATCAAAGAATAGAGATTGATTAACAATAAATTTGACAGTATCAAGGCCTATAGAGCAAACAATTTCTTGCTATTAATTCAACATGTTAGCCTACATAAATACGAACATGATAAAGTTCCCTGATAAATTACAGGCAACATACCAGGAGTATCATAAAAAGGCAGTGATCAACAATGAGCCACTTAGGTATGTTAATAAACTACAACCCAATGCCAGATCCATAGAAAAATGCACATAGATTAATGGTTATAGCAAGCATCAATCACACACATGTCATCATCATCATCATTACTCATTCCCCGTAACTACTGCAAAGTCTACATAAATAATAAACATCTGTTAACCAAAAGAATTTTAATGTTTTGCAAGAATTAACAAATAATGTAGGGGAAAACACCTTTTTTACATGTGCAACATAAAAAAAACTCTCAGATCTTACAAATTGAAGGAAAAATGTTTTAACACTTACATTGATTCAACATTGGGAGCATATGATGGTGAAAAAATTCTAAAATTTCAATGTCAGGTATGGAATCAATGTTAAAAAAAAATCAAACACAGATCTCCATCTATTTGCTCGCTTGGAAAAAAAATCAAACACAAGTGTGAATATACAACTCAAAAGCATATCTCCATCTATTTGTTCGCTTGGAAAAAAACCACAACCCGTAAGAATATGCATCTAATATAAAGAATATGAACATAAAAGGTCGAATTTCTTACCACATCAAACATAGATTTTTATACCATCATCGTTTCTGGTGTATAGAACCCTAAAATCTGAACATATATGTACGAAGAAGAAACCCTAAAATCTGCACATATAAAATATCAATTAATATATACACAAAATATATGCAAATTTTTTGGAGCTTTACGATAGATATATCACCGCAAAATCGCCGAAAAACGTTAAATCTGTCGCCATCAACTCTTCGCTTGAAACAAAACCATAACCCATAAATAGATCTTCATCTTCTTCGCTTGAAATTGAATCGACGCCCTAAAAACAACATAAAAGTTTCTTTGAAATATTGTGGATTTTGTCTAAGATTCATAGGTAGACAGTGGAAGATGATAAAAGTTGAAGTTGAGATGAACAATGAGGAATGTGAGGAGACCTGAGTTTCAAGGTGAGAGAGAAGAGAGGTGGCGTGTGAGCAACATTGACATGTTTTGGAGTACAGAAATGTGTTGTCTTGGGTAAGTGTGAAACTGTTCACGCTAAAAATGGTTTGCATTTCAAATATTGTATTTTTTTCTGTTAGCATTTAGTTGTAAGTGAACTATCAGGACAAAACTTTTTGCTTTTTGTACACAAAACCAAGTAAATATGTTTGACTTAGAACCAATAGTACAATTTGGTTGCAAAAAGTATTTTTTGGACACAAAATACCCCCATATTGATAAGGTGGAGGGCAAAGACAAAAGGTTAAATTGGTGTTTTTCAGAGCCATTAATTTTCTTATATTATAGATAAATTGGTGTTTTTCAGAACCATTAATTTTCTTATATTATAGATAAAAAATATCTTATTAATCCCATTGTTCTTAATCATTTAAAACATTACATGATGCTTGTAAAAATTTAGTGAAGTCTCGTGTTTTCTAAAAGATGGTTGTTATGTTACATCAGGTTGATCATGTTGATGGAATTTCAATTGGTAGAGGTGCTGCATTGATGATACCATTCTTGTTTCCTTTTCTTAATATTAGCACAAAGTTACTTAATATGTACCTCTCTAAATTTGAGAACACCTTCACATGTTCCATTGCACTTTGAATTGGTTTCGAAAAATTCAGTTTTTAGCCAATATAAAAACTGGTTTTACCTTCAATATGTTTAACATGATGCTTGTTGAAGCCATTGATCCAAAATTGTTCAAGAATTAAATGTATAGTCAATTTTCATTAAGAATTAGCTTATTTAGTTTTCAATTTGTATTATATTGATATGTTTAATTTTAACATGATTAATTTAGTCTATTATTAATGTTTATATTTTGTATTATTGATTAAGCT
The DNA here is from genome assembly GCF_029867415.1 of Vicia villosa. Classification (NCBI taxonomy): domain Eukaryota; kingdom Viridiplantae; phylum Streptophyta; class Magnoliopsida; order Fabales; family Fabaceae; genus Vicia; species Vicia villosa. The sequence goes on along the minus strand of NC_081181.1, from coordinate 64,079,170 downwards.
TTTAATTTGTGTTTTCTATTAATATATCTAAATTTGAGATAATTCAAAGTTGTGTGGGTCTCTTTTATGAGTTTGACTTGTTAACTTCTAATTCAAATCTAAGTAATTGGTGTTTGATGTATGATTTTAAATATTACTAGGAGAAGACGCATGCGTCCGCACGGGTAAATTAAATCTTAAGATGAATAATATATTACAAATGCAAAACAAGAAATTTAAAAATATGTTAATTTAAGATTCAGAAAACATAGTATAGATGAAATGAATCTATATATAGTAACTGTGTAAAAAAAATATGGAAATGCAATAGTCATTCATATCATACAAGTATGACTAATAACTATAAATATTTACAAATATCATGCATAATTATAAATATTTATAATATTTTGTTGTTTTAAAAAAATGTATTGTGATGATAGTGTCCCGTGAAAATAGTGAGTTTATGATAATTATAAATATTTATTTTGTTGATTAAAATTAAAAAAAGTATTGTGGTGATAGTGTCCCGTGAAAATTTCTTAGATGAATAGTTTTTAATTTTAATTGATATATAATTTATTTAAATGTAATTATAAAATATGAAATATAGTATTTTTAGATGAACAGTTATTAGTGAGATAGAGAAAGTAAAAAAGTAACTATATTTTTATCACAATAATTATTTTTCTTTTAAGATTTAAAAATAAAGTAATTATTTGACACATACAACCAATAAATACTCTTATATTTGCCATATCATTTCGGTATCGTAAAACAAATTGGAATTTATTATGATGTGCATGCTCCTCATTGAGTACAACTCTAGTTTTGCTTTATCATTTAACTATTAACAATGTTGGATGATTTGCCAACTCTTTTTTCCAATTTTTAAAGGCGTTTCAATTACAAGTTAAACTAATACTACAATTTAGTACTATATTATGCATATTGAAATTTAAGTTGTTTATGAGTGTGAACTTAAAGTAAAATATGAACAAAAACATAAATTGGTCTCAATAATACAACCAAACTAAATATTATAAGAAGCTGTATTCTCATGTCCCAAGAAAATTGTTTCTGCATCACTTTAATTATTCTCATGTCCCAAGAAAATTGTACTGTGATAGTAAGAAGCTATATGTTGGAGCTTCACTCTAGGTTCTATAAAGCAAAAGCTATAATTTTTTTATAATAATATAGAAAGAATCTATGATGTATAAAACATTTACCAAGATATAACTTGTCTTGTCAAACATGTGTCTAAGTTTCCAATATATATACCATTACAGGAAACACATAACTTATCTTGGATGGGCAAATATTCATCAATCTTGTATAAACAAATATATAGTCACCAACTTGAACAGTTCTGCAACCAAAGTTTTTTTTTTTTTTTTTTTTTTTTTAAGGCTTCTGCAACCAAAGTTGCCAAAGTAGAGTGATGACAGTAGGATATTATGTGAATGAATCAGTTATGGCTGTTATGCATATTTTTTACAGCTAAGTTCAGAATTTTTAACTTTACGTAAAATTAAATAACAAAAAGTAAGTAAAAGTACAACTTAGTAGAGAGTTTTAACATTTTAAGCCTTGTCACATAAAGAATAGCTCAAATGTACAATACTTTTTCTCAAAATCCCCTAAAATCTGGCTTTATAAGGCATAGATTTTTCACAAGTACAATAAATTTGTTCAAAATCCCTCTAAAATATGGCTTATTGTCCATTAGGTATTGTAATAATTTAGCTTTGTTAATAGTCTATTAGACAGTACTTTACCTAGTCCAGTGGTTTCTACAAGAAAGGAAACTTATTGATTTTATGCTTTTTTTAGTATATATAATAAGGTAAATCTACTCATCATAGCTAGGGAAAAAGGTTAAAATAAAAGACATATTAATCTTTAGATGACTACTTTATTTAGATGACTACTGTACTTTTTTATTGTTGCAAAATACTGTAATATATGTTTTTTCTTACAACCCCAGCAAAAGAAGCAAACTGAAGACTACATATCAACATTGGCATGTACTACATTAAACACTTATGCAGCTTTACCAAAACAACATAACCAATACACTTTCCTAGATAGCCAATGTACTATATCCTTAGGCCCTTCCACCAAGTTTAGAATCCATCAAAGCAATTGTAAAATATGTAACCTACATTAACATCAAGTTCAAAGACAGAGACAAATGAGCACAAGAATAACTGAATACAAAGTCAGGAGTGTCCATTTTGCCAAGATGAACCACTGCTAGCCAAGAATCTAGAGTATTTAGTACACATTCTTCCACTTTGTTTTCAATAGAAAATGGATAGAATTTTATAGTTTTGATATTAAAATTTGCTTTCTTTTAGTTGCAAAATAAGGAATTTGAATTGATGTTTTATTGCTTGGATAATCCTTTCAAGTTTTTAGTAGTTTCCAGGGGAGGGTCCCCATAAATCTGTGTGAACTACTTCAAATGGTTTAGAGTATACAGTGTGTGTCATTGGTGCAGCTTGTTTGTGTGATTTGCCTAAACAACAAGAACTACAAAAATGCACAGAGTCTTTGTGTGGTATTGAAACATTACATGTGTGTAAAACAGACCTAATAGCCTCAGAGTGAGCATGTCCAAGCCTTCGATGCCACAAGTGAAATTCTGGAATCAGATACGTGATGTCGAACAGAATGTCACGACATTAACTATCTGAATAATTCTGAAATAATGAACAGGAAATAAAACAAATAACACAAGTGATTTGTTAACCCAGTTCGGTGCAAATACACCTACGTCTGGGGGCTACCAAGCCAGGGAGGAAGTCCACTATAAGTAGTATCAATTCAGAGTAATACACATCAAGACTACACCTTTCACTTAATATCTACCCAATGCAACTTCAATCTAAGCTACTTAGACCAGAGATCCTACTCACTCCCCCTCAATCACAGCAGTGATGAATAACACTCAACAAATATGAAAAGAAGACACACTTCAAGGACACAACTTGATCTTGCTTAAAAGCTTCAATCAAGTACAATGGTACTCTTGCTTAAAAGCTTCAAGTACCTCTTACAACACAAAAACACCTAGACCAAGACAACCATCACGATGATTGTTTGGCTCACAAGAAAACTAGGACTCAAAGACTTAAACACAAAAACCTCTTAAAGCTTCACACTGTAACAACCCTAATTAGGTCTGCAGCTTCTTCATAATATATATATAGCCTTCAGAAAACACAGCAGCTGGGCCTTGGATCCAAATTAGTTTTAAACCTAATTAAACTAATTTCCATAAATCAAGGAACCTAAAATAAGAGCAAATAACGTCGTCCTTGAACAGATCATAATCCAATATTTCCAATTAAAGCGCATAGGATCTTAACAGATCACATAACCATAAATAGTAACAGAATAATGCGCAACAGCTACGAATGTCATGACATCGGCCTTGACATCAGGCAAAGGCCTGCAAAAGTAAAACTTCACAACAGTAGAATGCATGTCATGACACCAGACTTGACATGATAAAAACACAATGAGTTTTACCAAAAATTACAGCCAATCAACAACATCTACAAACTCCCCCTTTGGCAAATTTTTGGCTAAAACACAAATAGATGTAACCATATAAAATCAGAGCACAAGCAGCAGATCACAACACCAAGAAACCAGAAAAATAAATTTTGTGGCAAAATGGAAACAACAACCAGCTTGTTTTAATCATCAGACAACCAGAGAATCCAGAAAACATCTATTTAAACATCTGTTACAGGCTACCACTTATCATTGTCAAGGAGAACCAGAAAACATCCAAAATATCAGAAAATAACAACAACAAAAAAACAGAATATCCATCACTCCCCCTTTTTAGCCATAAAAGGAAGCCAAACACCACCAAGAGACCAGCAGGAAAGAACCACCAGAAGTAGAGCTAATTGTCAGAGCCATCAGTCTCTTCATCACTAGAGTCACTAACCTCTTCATCACCAGAGCCACTATTCTCTTCATCACCATCACTACTCCCAGCATCTTCAGTATCTTCACCATCCTCAGCCTCTTTCTCATCACCACTATCAGCATTTTTGTCTTCATCCATATTGTCACCATCACTACCACCAGCATGATCATCCTCTGCAGACTGCTCAAGACATTGAATGAGCTTTTCAAGCTTCATCTTCCTGTTGTCCAACTCTTTACAAGTCTCTTTCAGCTCAGCAATGAGAAAGGTTTTGTTCACAGACTTGCTGGGTTGAGATGTCCCAGCAGATGTCATGTCATCTGACCTTTTGAGCAGCTTATAGTGGAAAGATAAAGCACTCTCCCTCTTACATACAAAATCTTTAGCTTTCAGAATTCCAGGGTGTTGCTTGAGAATCATCCCACATATCAGGGATGGGAAAGCAATGGGAAGCTTGGTAGCAGAGGTACCAACATGCCTCATAGTTTGATCAAATATATAAGTCCCATAGTCAAATTTTGTCTTGGTTCCCACAGCATATATGAATCTTCCTAGGCCAACAGCAATGGTAGAAGTGTGATTGGTAGGCACCCAGTTAGCAGCACCAATTTTGTGTAGCAAGGCATACCTGACATTAAGAGAACTAGCAGACAGTTTACTCTTTATGGGCCACTTCTTAACCTTACCACCAGTGATCACTTTGCACACCTCATTATCAGTCACTTCAAGCTCAGGTTGAGCCTCACCATTCCTACCTAGATAAAGGTTAACAACAGTTGGGGAGAACTCAATACACTTTCTTCTAACATACACCTTATGAAAATCCCCAGCTTTTCCATCAGCACAATCTTGAGACAAATTCACTATAAACTCCTTCACGAGCATTTCATAGCATTTAGAAAAATGAGTAACAGTTTTAAGCAAACCTGCAGATTTGATGAGCTTCATGACCTCTTGACATTCCAGAGCATCATTTGCAAGTTCTCTTTCCAGAGCCAGCCTTCTTTGATAAACAAACTTCCACTGGATAGCATTTGAAGCATAGTGCAGATAAATGTTGTCCAAGGGAACATCACGGACCTTTGTGGAGGATTTTGTGACAGCAATCTTCTTCTTTGATGGGATGTCAGGGACATCACTTAGGACATTGTCCTCGGAGTCAGAAACACTTCTTTCTTTTCTTTTCTTCACAGCAACCTTGCTTCCAGTTCTTGAAGGTTCAGCAGGGACCTTCTTGAGCTTTTCTTTGGTGACATTCTTCAGAGGGGCAACCTTTGTCTTGGGAGGATGTTGATCATCAACCTGCTTTCCCCTTCGAGCCTTGACTCTGTTGGAAATGCTGGAGATGAGGTCATCATCAGCAATGTCAATAGGATCATCAAGATTATCCAGATCCACCACATCATTTACACTGTCAATAGGGCAAGTAGGCTTCTCTTTAGGAGAAGTAGCATTGACTTCTTCAGCTTTCTCCGTTTCAAGAATCTCAGCATCTTGAACTCCAGATGCATCAGCATTTTTAGCATCAAAAACCTCAACATTGTTGGCTTCAGATGTCTCAACATCAACATGATCTTTGCTAGCATCAACTTGATCATCTTTGCTGTTCTCAGGGGCAGGAACTTGGGCTAAAGGAACAGATATTCCTGCTACCTTGTGGCCTTCATTCAAGATTCTTGTGACAAGACCTGCGATCGCATTGTGGACATAAGCAGACCCTTCTTTATTCTGAGCAGAAAACGTTTCTGGAACAGACCCACCAGTTGATTTTCTTGCATGCATCTTTCTTGGAATACTGCCAACAGGATCAATGGCTGGGACCGAGTTCAATGGCGCAACATCCAGCACGACATCCTGATCACCTACCATACTTGGAGCCCTAGAGTCGGATGCAGTTTCAGAGCAAGGAGTAGTGTTCTTCGAGGGAGAAGACTGAGACATGTTGAGAGAGAAAGGAATGATGGAGAGAGGTTTGTGAATGCAGCGAATCAGAGAAGTAGCGTGAATGCTGAAAATAGGTTTTGTGGGAATGGGAACCGTTTGGAGAAAGTGTAAAAGAGGGGGAAAATACACTTTAATATGTAATGATGACAAATATTTGGAGAGAGAAATACTGTTGGCCCCACACCCGGTTAGTTGCTATAATTCCTCACAAAGACAGATGCCAAGCTTACTTCTTAGATTTTCAAATTGATTTGCATCCAAGGCTTTTGTGAAAATATCAGCCAGCTGAAGATTAGTAGCAACATGTTCCAAGGCAATTACTTTATCCTCAACAAGATCTCTAATGTAGTGGTGTCTAATATCAATGTGCTTGGTCCTGCTATGCTGAATGGGATTCTTTGAAATGTTAATGGCACTTAGGTTGTCACAATATAATGTCATGACATCTTGTGTGACATTGTATTCTGATAACATTTGTTTCATGCAAACAAGTTGAGAACAGCTACTTCCCGCTGCAATGTATTCTGCCTCTGCAGTGGATAAAGATACACAGTTTTGTTTCTTGCTGAACCATGAAATAAGATTATTTCCTAAGAAGAAACATCCTCCTGAAGTACTTTTCTGTCATCAGCACTTCCAGCCCAATCTGCATCACAATATCCAGTGAGAATAGGTTCACACCCATGAGAGTAGAGCATGCCATACTCACAAGTACCATTCACATATTTCAGGATCCTCTTGACTTGGTTTATGTGACTGACCTTGGGTTCTGCTTGATACCTAGCACATACCCCAACAGCAAAGGCAATATCAGGTCTACTGGCTGTAAGATACAGCAGGCTTCCTATCATGCTTCTATATAAACTTTGATCAACACTAGTTCCCTTTTCATCTTTGGACAGTTTTAAATGAGTAGGTGCTGGTGTTCTTTTGTGAGTAGCATTTTCCATTCCAAACTTTTTGACAATGTTTTTAGCATACTTGCTCTGAGAGAGAAAGGTTGAGTCTTCCATCTGTCTAACTTGCAGCCCAAGAAAATAAGTTAATTCTCCAACTAGACTCATTTCAAATTCTGATTGCATCTGATCAACAAAGTGTCTAGTCATCTTGTCTGACATCCCACCAAACACAATATCATCCACATAGATTTGAGCAATCAGGATCTTTCCTCCTTCATCTTTAACAAAAAGAGTTTTATCTATCCCTCCTTTCCTGTATCCATTGCTAGTAAGGAACTCAGTTAGTCTCTCATACCAAGCTCTAGGGGCTTGTTTCAGACCATAAAGAGCTTTTCTTAATTTGTACACATGGTCAGGATGGTTTGGATCAGCAAAACCTTTAGGTTGTTCCACATAAACTTCCTCATTCAAGTATCCATTCAGGAAAGCACTCTTTACATCCATCTGGTATAGTTTGAATTTTAGAATACAAGAAACTCCTAGCAGTAATCTAATTGACTCAAGTCTAGCAACAGGAGCAAAGGTTTCATCAAAGTCAATTCCTTCAACTTGAGTGTATCCTTGAGCAACTAGCCTTGCTTTGTTTCTGATAATAGTTCCCAGTTCATCTGACTTGTTCTTGTACACCCATTTTGTTCCAATGACATTAGTACCTTTAGGTCTTGGTACCAGCTCCCATACTTCATTCCTTTCAAACTGCCCTAGTTCTTCTTGCATAGCATTAATCCAGAACTCATCTGTCAATGCTTCCTTAACATTCTTAGGTTCAATTTTTGACACAAAACAAGAATTTGAAACTAGTTCTCTTGACCTTGTAGTAACTCCACTGTTGAGATTTCCTATAATAAGTTCACTAGGATGATCTTTTTGAACCCTTATTGATGGACCTTTGTTAGGAGGTTCAACTTCAGACTCTGTGATAGTAGGACTGCCATCATCTTCTTTAGTAGATCCTTCAGCTGTAAATTCCCAGAATGTTCCGACATCCTCTGTGACATCTGTTTGATTGTTGACATCATCAACCACAACATTTATAGATTCCATTATTACTCTGGTTCTTGAGTTGAACACTCTATAGGCTCTACTGTTTGTAGAGTATCCCAGAAAAATCCCTTCATCACTCTTGGAGTCCATCTTCCTTCTGTGATCTCTATCAGTAAGAATGTAACACTTACTACCAAACACATGGAAGTATTTTACAGTGGGTTTTCTTCCCTTCCAGATTTCATATAGAGTGGTAGAGGTTCCTTTTCTTAAGGTAACTCTATTATGAACATAGCAAGCAGTATTCATGGCTTCAGCCCAGAAGTAGATAGGAAGTTTCTTAGCATGAATCATAGCTCTGGCTGATTCTTGAATAATTCTATTTTTTCTTTCAACAACCCCATTTTGTTGTGGAGTAATAGGGGATGAAAATTCATGATGTATTCCTTCAGAGGAGCAGAAATCAGCAAATTTTTGATTCTCAAATTCCTTTCCATGATCACTTCTAATTCTCGCAACACCATTTTCTTTTTCCCTTTGAATTCTATGACACAGATCTTTGAAAACATCAAACACATCTGACTTTTCTCTTATGAAGTTTATCCAAGTGTATCTGGAGTAGTCATCCACAACCACATAAGCATATTTCGTTCCTCCGAGACTCTCAACTTGCATTGGTCCCATCAAGTCCATATGAAGCAGTTCTAGAACTCTGGAAGTAGTCAGATGTCTAACCTTTGGATGTGACATCCTGGTTTGTTTTCCTACCTGACATTCACCACATATTCTTCCTTCATCAATTTGTAGCTTAGGAATTCCTCTCACAGCTTCCAAAGAGACAATCCTTTTCATACCTCTTAGATGAAGATGGCCAAGTTTTTGGTGCTACAGCTTTGCTTCTTCCTCTTTAGTGCATACAGTTGAGTAGCTGGATTCATGAGACACCCACAAGTAGCAGTTATCTTTGGATCTGACTCCCTTCATTACTACTTCCTTTTCTTCATTAGTAACCACACACTCAGTTTTAGTGAAGTTAACTTGGTATCCTTGGTCACAGAGTTGACTGATGCTTATGAGATTAGCAGTCAGGCCCTTGACTAACAAGACACCCTCTAGATTTGGAACTCCTGAGCAGTCAAGTTTTTCAACTCCTTTGATTTCTCCTTTAGCTCCATCACGAAAGGTTACATAGCTAGTAGAATGATTTTTGATATCATCAAGCAGATTCTTGATTCCAGTCATGTGTCTGGAACATCCACTGTCAAAGTACCAATCTTCTTTGGCTGATACTCTAAGAGATGTATGAGCTATTAACGCCATATTTTTGGGTATCCATTGTTGCTTCTGGATGGGCATGATCTGTTTAGGTCTGTAGTATGGAGCTTGATCTGGGTATCCATATAATCTGAAGCAAAAGGGCTTAATGTGTCCAAATCTTCCACAGTAATGACATCTCCATCTTTGAAATTTTCTCTTCATTTTACTTTTGTCTTGATGTTGAATCGCATGTTTTGACATCGGGTTCAACACCTCAGTTTCAGGTTTAACCCTATTACCATCTTGGGAATGTTTCTTTGTACCAACAAAACCTATACCAGACATATCTCCTGAACTCTTTCCAATCTGCAGAATCTCCTCCAACATATCCGAGCCACTGTTCAACATTTTTACATATTTTGACATCTGATCAAGTTTGGATTGTAGCATGATAATTTCACTGTTTAGTTCAGATATTGTTTCACTAAGTCCTTTGTTGTCAGCCTCCAACTGAGCTATGTATTTCTTCTGTTTTTCACCTTGTTGACAGACTTCAGCACTTCTGATACACAGCTTCCTATAGGAGGCTGCTAGTTCTTCAAAGGTTAGCTCATCTTCACTAGAGTCTTCATCAGAATTACAAACACCAGTAAGAGCTGTGACATGTTTGGCCGATTCTTCTTCAAATTCACTCTCAGAGTCTTCATCAGACCAGGAGACTGACAGTCCTTTCTTTTGTTTCTTGAGATAAGTAGGACATTCAGCTCTAATATGTCCATACCCTTCACATCCATGGCATTGAATTCCTTTGCTGTGATTGTACTTTTGTTCTGGTTTAGCTCTTCTGCCCGAGTCATAAGATCTACTAGTGTCAGATGAGATGTTGTTGACATTAGGTCTTGGCTTGTGATCCATTCTTCTCATAATTTTGTTAAATTGTTTACCAAGCATAGCTATAGATTCAGATAGATTTTCTTCTCTACTTTCCTCTGCTTCTTCTTGAGAGTTGGACACAAAAGCTATGCTTTTGTTCTTCTTTTCAGAATTGTCACTGATCCCCATCTCAAAGGTTTGAAGAGATCCAATTAACTCTTCTACCTTCATTTTGCTGATATCCTATGCCTCTTCTATAGCTGTAACTTTCATATCAAATCTCTTAGGCAGGGATCTAAGGATTTTTCTCACCAGCTTTTCATCAGACATCTTTTCTCCCAAAGCTCCTGAGGTATTAGCAATATCAAGGATATTCATGTGAAAATCCTGAATACTTTCATCTTCTTTCATCCTTAGATGTTCAAACTTCGTAGTTAGCAGCTGAAGTCTTGACATCTTCACTTTGGAAGTACCTTCATGAGTGGTCTTGAGGGTATCCCAGACATCTTTGGCTAGTTCACAATGGTGTACTAGTCTGAATATATTCCTGTCAATTACATTGAATAAAGCATTTAAAGCTTTAGAGTTGCCAAGCGCCAATGCCTCCTCATCTTTGTCCCATTCTTCCTCCGGTTTAAGAGTTTTCTTGCCATCTTTATCAGTAATGACAGGATGTTCCCATCCTTTGTTTACAGCTCTCCATGCTTTACTATCCACGGATTTCAGAAAAGCCACCATGCAAGGCTTCCAATAATCATAATTGGAACCATCCAGAATCGGTGGTCTAGTCACAAATCCACCACCTTCCTTGTCCATAGTACCAGAAAATACTGTCCCTAGATCTCACCCAGAAAACCAAACAGGCAGGGTGCCTGCTCTGATGCCAATTGAAATTCTGGAATCAGATACGTGATGTCGAACAGAATGTCACGACATTAACTATCTAAATAATTCTGAAATAATGAACAGGAAATAAAACAAATAACACAAGTGATTTGTTAACCCAGTTCGGTGCAAATACACCTACGTATGGGGGATACCAAGCCAGGGAGGAAGTCCACTATAAGTAGTATCAATTCAGAGTAATACACATCAAGACTACACCTTTCACTTAATATCTACCCAATGCAACTTCAATCTAAGCTACTTAGACCAGAGATCCTACTCACTCCCCCTAAATCACAGCAGTGATGAATAACACTCAACAAATATGAAAAGAAGACACACTTCAAGGACACAACTTGATCTTGCTTAAAAGCTTCAATCAAGTACAATGGTACTCTTGCTTAAAAGCTTCAAGTACCTCTTACAACACAAAAACACCTAGACCAAGACAACCATCACGATGATTGTTTGGCTCACAAGAAAACTAGGACTCAAAGACTTAAACACAAAAACCTCTTAAAGCTTCACACTGTAACAACCCTAATTTGGTCTGCAGAAAACGCAGCAGCTGGGCCTTGGATCCAAATTAGTTTTAAACCTAATTAAACTAATTTCCATAAATCAAGGAACCTAAAATAAGAGCAAATAACGTCGTCCTTGAACAGATCATAATCCAATATTTCCAATTAAAGCGCATAGGATCTTAACAGATCACATAACCATAAATAGTAACAGAATAATGCGCAACAGCTACGAATGTCATGACATCGGCCTTGACATCAGGCAAAGGCCTGCAAAAGTAAAACTTCACAACAGTAGAATGCATGTCATGACACCAGACTTGACATGATAAAAACACAATGAGTTTTACCAAAAATTACAGCCAATCAACAACATCTACAACAAGGTCAGTGTAGAGGTGGTACCAGTTTGCACAGCATTATTAACAACTGGAAAAGCTAGGGGCAGAGGATCCTCATTGGAAGAAGGAGAGCTTCCTGCTAGGAGAGATGAAAACCTGTACAGTCCATGAGCATCTCGAACACCTTTGCATAAAATGGCTTTAGACACCTGAGATTTAATGTAGCAGTGATTAGGATAAAATTCGAAATAAGCAGCATTATCCTTGGAAAATTGTGACACAGAAAGAAGATTCCTAGTGATTTGAGGCACATGAAGAACATCTTTGAACACTAAAGTGGCTTGTGGTGTGATTGTGGAATGACTTTGTGAGGATCCAATGGCATGAATATCTTGGACATGACCATTACCTACACACGCTTTGCTTGACCCTGTGTATGCTTTACTACTATGTAGAAATTCAGAGTAAGGAGTGAGATGATGCGAAGCACCTGAGTCGGCAAACCAGGCATGGGAATCAAGATCAGATGGCACATGTAAGTGTTGAGTGGTTCCAAATGAGTGAGCCATCAGTGCAGTAGCATCTTTGGAAGAGTCATTCTGCGGAGGAGACACGGCTTGAGCAGAACTGCTACTGGGTGCTTCTTGTTGAGATTGCAGAGTGGGAGTGAATGTCTCATCAAACCTGTGCCAACAATCAAACACAGCATGGCCATACTTACCACAGAGCTGACACGTGGGCCTGTTACCTGAGCCAGATGGAGGCATCCCTCGACCTCTGGTTCTACCACGACCACCATAGCCACGACCTCGATAGTTCGAATTTCCACGATTAGGTGCAGTAGTTTGCTTTGAATTGGTATTAGACATGGCAAGGTTAGCATATACATTAGAGAGAGCAAGTTCTTGCCTAAATTTGTCCAACTGAGCCTCCTGAACATACAGCAATTCTTCAACATCATAAAGAGTCAAGGAATCGGATTTACCATACATTTGCATCACGAATGGACTGTATTCCTCTGGAAGTCCATCCAAGATAGCATCAATCTGCGTTTCTTCAGTGATAACATCCCCTACAGCAAGCAAAGAGTCAGCAATCGATTTGATCTTGAGAACATATTCAGACACTGTGCGATTTGCTTTCTTTGTAGTCTTGAGCTCAGATCGGAGTTGGCGAACTTTAGCCTTCATCATAGCATTAAAGTGCTTGTGAATCCGTTCCCAAATTTCAAACGAATGTTTGCAGGAGAGAACCCGAGGCAACACGGACTCAGAGATGGTTGACAAAAGCCAGATAAAGAGAGCTTGATCTTGAACCAACCATGCTTCATACGCATCAGAAGAAACAAGATTTTGACGATCAAGTTCAGATGCATACTTCGGTGGAATCTGAGGACTCACCACAAAACGATGCAACCGATTGGTGAGGATCACACCTTCAACTTGCTGGTTCCACAAGAGAAAGTTGTTGTCATTGAGTTTGATGGAGAGCTTCGGACCAAACGTGTTGATTCCAGATGAAGTGGAACGAGTTGAAAGCGAACCCAGAGTCTCAGAGACAGAAGGAGAAGATGGAGGTGAATCCATGGCAGCGAGCACAGTTTCAATCGATGAAACGAAGCGAAGAACGCAGAGCTTCTCTGAAGCTCAATGTGAGAGAAATACGCTTCTTGAACACGCGAAGAAAGAGATGCTTCTACGAAGCGAGAGAGATCTTTGATGAAGAACGTCTTAGACGTTTTCTTGATGCAAGAACAATGCTTCTCTGAAGTGTTCTTGATCAGCAGCGGAATGGATCAATAGGCGAATGATACCATAATGGAAATGTGAAAAACACTCTGTATTTTCATTCATACATTTCTTATCTTTTACAATTGCCACATGGCTTATTTATATAGGATAGTATATACCATACTAATACAGAATACAGTTATACATACTCCTACTATACAAGTCTACTATACTGAGTATTGTGTCTTCATTAGTTGTCAACTGGCATACTTTATACTAATTAAGAATATGTATTTATATTCTATGCATCTAGGTTTGACAACTCCTTCAACCATCTACCTCCGCTCTCATCTTCGCCTTTTGCTCAATTCCTTCAGCCTTCTTCGCAGGAGGTATCCTCACATTGCTAAAATTCTGTTCAATTTTTATGGTTTATTAGTTACTTATGTGAATGTTCAACTGTATGATCTGTATAGTGGAATATATGTTTGAGTGTGTATTGTACATTATTGTATGTTTAATATGTTATGTGTTACTTTATAATGGTTAAATTATTATTATTATGAAGTAATTGGACAAAAACTTATTGCATCTCCCAGAATGCTATGGATGATCTGCACCAACGGGTACAATATCTAAAGCTATCTAAAGCAAGTGGTGCAGCAGAAAAAAAGGTATCTTCGTCTAGCAGAGATTAAGGACAAGGAGGAGATATTGGTCCTCAAAGAGAATGTGATGATGGTGTTATACTAATCATGCTAACATATTCTATTCTTTACATCATTCTTTCAGAGGAACAATTTCGTGTTTGAGCGGATGCATAAAAAACGTGAGTTTCTTCCTGGTCACTTTCAAATAGACAGCTTAAGTTTCTATATTTTTTCTTACCAAAGCATGTTCTAATATTCTAAACATGCATAGAAGATCAATGATTTAAAATATCAGCAATAACCTGCACGTCACAATCAATGTGTTGTCTTCCTGTTCCCTAAATTTTACATGGGAAACACTACAATCAGGCTGTGTGTAGAAAAAATATCAGCAGAAATAAACTAGGGGTGCTCGCGGTGCGGTTTGGACGGTTTTGACGGAAAAAATCATCCGAACCGCAAGAGAAAAAATAGTGCGATTTGGTTTGGTTCGGTTGACTTTTAAAAAAAATCCGAACCAAACCAAACCAAACTAATGCGGTTTGGTTCGGTTCGGTTGGTTCGGTTTTTACAAATATTTTATTGAGCCATACATACACACACACACACACACACACACACACACACATATATATATATATATATATATATATATATATATATATATATATATATATATATATATATATATGACAACATAATTTTATATTTAGACACTCATACACTAATAAATAACAACAAAATTCGTCATATTTTGACAACAATTTTCCATGTAATATGTAAAAATTAAATTAGACAAAAGTGGAATATTAAACATAATATAATAGCATAAATCAATATAAAATTATTATAATGAAACAAAAAAATAGAAGAGACGAAAGATTAGTGAAGGTGAAAAAGAAAAAGAAAAAGTGTTGAGAGATTAGAGAAGAAGATGTGCGATAAAAATGAAACTGAAATTCGGAACATTTACATAAAAATGAGAAGGTGAAAAAGAAAGAATATAGGAGAGTGAAGATTATAGAAGAAGAGGGAAGATGTATGTGGCAAAGAAGGTGAAATAATGTTATTAGAGATTTGAGAAGATCGGGACTGAAATTATATGTGTAAGGATGAGAAAATTGTTCGTATTCATAAGGCTAATGTATAATAGGTTTAATTTTGGGTTGAATGTGAGTTAAGTAAAATTTAGGTTGTAACATAATGCGGTTTTATTCGATTTGGTTCGGTTTACAAAATACAAACCGCAAACCAAACCGAACCGTGCGGTTTTGTTAAAAAATGACCCAAACTAATCCGAACCAAATGCGGTTTTTTGCGGTTTCAGTTTGGTTTGGTTTGGTTTGCGGTTTTCTATTGGGTTGGTTTGGTATTGAGCACCCCTAAAATAAACCGTGAATTTTGTTTGACTAGCTAAAGAGTTACATAACCTACCATGACAGAAACGTGATAGTTAGAGAGAGAGAGAGAGAGAGAGAGAGAGAGAGAGAGAAATAGCTAAATTCCATGTCAGTCCAACAGGAAATTGGGCATTTAGCACCACTGGTATATTCATTGATAGTGACCAACTGGGAGAAACTTATTCCCCGCAAAATGTCACTACACTTACTATGGAAGATGCTGATTTGTACATGAATGCATGTGGTTCTGCTATTTCTTTGACTTATTATGGATTTTGCCTGGAAAATGGAAGCTACACAGTTAGATGCTAGTAAAAGTTTTTAATGTTTTTCTGTTTTTCTATTTTTCTATCTAAAGAAGCAGAAGAAGAAATCTACAAGATCAAATGCAAATGGTTGAAGAGAAAAATCTACAAGATCAAATGCAAATGGTTGAAGAGGATAAAGACATAGAAATGTTGCCAAAACAAAAGTCAAAGAAGAAGAACAAGAAAACTTATATATGAAGAAAGTGTTATGACTTAGTTAAAATATGATTTTTATGTGTATGATTTTATAGTACTTGAAAATATTATGACTGTACAAGATTTTGTATACTTTTTGGTTAATATTAAAAATATTTTGACTTAGTTAAAATATGATTTCTATGTGTATGATTTTATAGTATTTGCAATATTATGACTGTACATGAAATATAACTAAATGGTGCATATGAAATAGGGTGTAAATATATTTAAATATAATATAATTGTTCATTAATAAATGGCATATTTACACCCGATTTTTATAAAAATAGGGTGTAATTAAGAACGTATCTATACCCGATTTTTATTAAAATAGGGTGTAATTAAGAATGTATCTACACCCGATTTTTATTAAAACTGGGTGTAATTATGTTCTTAATTACACCCGATTTTTATTAAAATAGGGTGTAATTAAGAACATATCTACACCGATTTTTATTAAAATAGGATGTAATTAGAAACGTAATTACGCCCAATTACACCCGATTTTTGTTAAAATAGGGTGTAACGTAGAACATATTTACACCCGATATTTTTAAAATGGGAAGTAATTAAGAACGTATTTACACGCGATTTTAATTAAAATAGGGTGTAAACTAGAACGTATTTACACCCGTTTTAAACGGGTGTAAATTCGCTAGACATTTCTCACCCGATGGATATACACCCGATTTTTATTAAAAATAATGGGTGTAAATTTAATAAAAAACGGGTGTAAATTAATATTTTTGTACTAGTGACAATTTATCATACATAATGGCCTATAATAAACCATTTTGAGAAAGTTAAACTTTTGAAATAGAAATGCAACATTAGTAACGTGAAATTAAATACAAAAGCTGGAGTTACATGAACCAGCTAGGATTTGCAGGGAAAAGAAGAGAGGGAGAATAGAGAGAAAAGAGATAAATAAATAGGAAAGAAATGAGGAAGAAAAAGAAAGAGGATAGACGAGAAAAAATTGAAGGGGAATACTCACTCATCAATATGCGGATTAACTAACAATCATTATGGATGTGAAAAGAGAGTGCCACTTGGAGGAATAGATAAATATGATTGGTGGGAATAGAATTTTGATTTAGCAAATTACTATAAAGGGCTTTGTCAAGGGCAATTTTATTTTTCATTAAGGGTATATTAGGGTGTTTGGTGGCATGTATTATTATTAGCTAGGTAGTTGATTGAGCCCAAATACTCTTCCAAAGTAATTATCCGAACAACTCGATCAAATAAACCCGTGACCCGCATAGACCCCGTTCAAATCGAGTTTAAAATTGGGTGGAAATAGGCCTAGTTATTCAAATTGCGGTTTGGATTGGGTATCACTTTTGGACCCGAATCCGCCCAATCCAGCCTATTGTTCACCCCTATATATAATTACAATATTTTTTTATAAAAATGTTATATATATATATATATATATATATATATATATATATATATATATATATATATATATATATGAATTTTAAATTTTAGGCGAAATATAAGCGAAACTCGCTTTACCCCTCCAAATATTTTTTTTTAATTTCTCCTTGTAATATTTTTTTTATTACCCCTAAGCGTGAAAATTAAACACCAACTTTGAGGTGAAAACATTACACTTACGGAGTAAGAGACATAGTATATTTATATTTTAATGGGGTGTTAAAAAAAATTTACAGGAGAAAAGTGATTTTTGCCTATACTACATAGAGTTTTTGTATATTTAACTTAATATATACTTTAAAATTTTATTTATAACAAATAGATATGAATATCCAATTTGATTGACATTGTATATATCGATCCTTAAATCATGGAAATTTCTTTACCCACCTCCCTACTTTCTTGGTCACCTTTGGTGAAAAATCAAATATACCCCTTACTTCAGAAAAGCATTTCCCAAATGCAAGAAAATGCTGTTTTCGGAGATGCATCTCCGAAGGCGCCTTTTTTTTTTCCAAAATTTTTCTTATTTCGAAAATGCATTTCCGAAAACAGCACTTCGGAAGTGCATTTCTGAAATACTGCGCTTTTTGCAGATTAAGCAAAACAGCCCCCCTCCTCCATTCATTTTACCCTAAATCTTCTTCCAAACTTCCTCTCTTCAAAATTTCTGCAAAAGCAAGTGTGTGAACTAGTCAGAGATTGCCAAAGACGACCCAATCTCAATCTAAATCATCTCAATCTCTATTAGTGGTAAGTTTATCAATTTTTTCAATTTTTAGATCTGTTATTCATATCTCTATTAGGGTGTTTAGAACTTGCGAAAATTATATTGGGGTAGGTTGGTACTGCTATTTAGGTTGTTTAGATTGATTAAAATTAGTTTTGAAGTTGAATTTTGGGGGTCTGCCATGGAAGTTGCAGAAAACTGCTTCGCAGGGGTGGTCCAAAATTGATTTTTTTTTCTATTGTTTCGCATTCTTATTGATTTCAATTGTTTTCAGGAACATGGCAGGCAACCCAGCATGCATCAGACAGGGTAGAGAGACCCAGACTGCGCCAGCTAGACGCGAGCGGGCGGCACAGCTGGCGTCGACGCATGGACGGGGGCAGGGACGGGGACGTGTGCGAGTTCCCGTGCAGATGGACGAGGGTACTTCTGCATCTGGATCAAGGAGTCGTCTGGCTCAGGTATCTTCTTCCCGCCAACAGGAGGTACGAGAGGATGAGGAGGAGGAGGCAGTGACATACCACGAGGCGGAGGAGATACCGGATGTTGACCCTCCACACGAGGAGGAGGAGGAGCAGGAGGAGGGCTACCTGGGAGGGCCCAGTGACACTACCTTGCTGATTACCTACCACGAGCACGTCGCTCGGCGTATCTGGGGGGGAGAGGTATTTTTTATAATTTGCTCGACTTTCTTATTTAACCGTTTTTAATTTAGCAGTTTATTCAACATTTTCTTAACGGTCTAATCAACATACTTTTTTATTTGTTTTTGTTGTAACAGGAGAGAGAGACTTTGAAACAGGTGAACCACTCCCGGAAGATTTTCAGTCTCTTTAAACCGGAGGCTGAGTGGTTTAACGACGCGGTGAGAGCTTCAGGGCTTAATGGACTGTGCATGACAGGGTATACCACCATCAGCCACGGCATGCAGGGTGCCTTTGTGGAGAGGTGGCACAGGGAGACGTCTTCTTTCCACTTACCGATTGGGAAGATGACGATCACCTTGCACGATGTGCAGTGTCTTCTCAACTTGCCGATCAGGGGGTTGGTGTTGGGCCACTCCCGGATCCAGAGGATCGAAGCCAGTGAGTGGATGGCCCTCTATTTGGGTATGGAGCCAGAAGTTGCTGACTTTGAGTTCCAGACGACAAACGGGCATCATATCCGGTTCACCACACTGAAAGCTTATTTCGAGCACCACTTTGTGGCGGCGGCCGAATCCGAGGAGGCGGATGACGCCCTATTGGTGCAGTATCACCGTGATAGCGCTCTTCGGTGTTGGTACATGTTTGTGGTAGGCGATGCACTCTTTGTGGACAAGAATGCAAGGTACGTCAACGTGACCTACCTCCGCTATTTCATGGACTTGACTACCGTTCACCAGTGGAACTAGGGGTCAGCTATTCTGGCATACCTATACCAGAAGCTGAATGAGGCCTCCAACTAGAGGACCAGGCAGTTGACCGGGTCCTGCACACTACTTACGGTACGTTTCATTTTAATTGTTTCACATTTATTTATGTTTCGTATTTATTTTTAATACATTATCGTGTTTGTGTTTCAGAGCTGGATCATCTCCTACTTCCTCCGCATCCACGACTTTCACGTTGATTCTACGTACGAGGACGTCATGCCCAGGGTCAGCCGATATGTTCTCCAGAGAGGGAACAATGCAATGGGACCATACCGTGGGTACCTCAACCGCACTATGCACGATGACACTAGTTGGGGGCCATTCAACGACTACACTGATGTTTTCCCCTTTGACAGCATCTCGTTATATTCTAGCTGGTTGGCATGCAGGACCAACACCATGATGTGGTATCTCCCTGAGCGGTGCATGCGGCAGTTTGGATTTGTGCAGATGATACCCAGGTCACTTTTTGAGGCTGCTCCCGACACATTGACCTGAATGCAGCTCACTGGCATATTTGAGGATTGGGAGTGTCATGTGGTCCCGGAGGAGTATCGTCGCATTCGGGTCACCTAGGACTGGCACAGTGTGGAGGGGTATGTCACATGGTTCTATCGGGTGTCACATCCTCTAATGAGACCCGACGCTCCCGGCGCTCCTAGGCCAGCACACGAGGAGATCCTAGAGAACCAGCAGGTCGAGGATGACCACGCCATTGATCTCCTGCCGATCTGCCTACGGATAGAGATGCTTGGGTGTAGCAACCTGCCCTAAAAATTAATGTTTTAGAGTCGCCACCTATTCTGAAGGGCGAATAGGAAACCCTACGCAGCTATGAGATTCAGGGTAAGTTATTATAATCAGGTTGAGGGAAGGTATTATGCACCCTCAACCCTTTCCTAAAGGCTAACATTGCAAAGATAAGGGTTTATGGAAAAGATAAGGTTTATAGCTAATGAAATGAAAAAGGTAAAAATTATGATTTAAAACTCAATTGAGATTTTAAGGGGAGAGACTCGCCTTGTTACCAAGTGCCTACGTACCTCCTTATGGAGGATCAGAGTCAACGTAGTTCGGGCACAGGATTGTACGCCTTATAATTATAATTGATTGTTTGAAGGCTTTTTGAATGGCCTATCGCAGTTTTGAAATTGATTTGAAAGGCATTTTGAGTTGCCTAGGATAAAAATCCGTAGTATCGTGGTTTAGTGTGTTTAGATGTTTTGGGCGTACAACCCTAATTTGATATGGCACCGTTAGATGCGATGACCAATAGATTCGGTCAGTATAGCTAACGGATTAAGGGGCATTGCTGGTTACTCAGATCGATAGGTTGATCGTCGCTGGCAGCAAATTAGAGGTGTTTTAATTTGTGTATTTTTATCTCTCGTCTAAAGTGACTGATAGCTTCAGTCGGGTCAAGGAGAGAATTAATAAGAGTTAATTAAGTTGATTAAAAGGTCACTTTTCGTCTAATGCGACTAATGGGTTTAGTCGGTTCGAGGAGAAGATTAATTAAGGGTTAATGTCCCGCCCAATGGGCAATGGGATTGGGCGAACCCTAATATTTACACCTTTATAGGGTTTTTATGGTTTTTTTATAATTAATATTGATTAAAATAAATTAACTAGAATAATCGAGATAATACAATAATCGGAAAAAATATTATACTCCTAAATCCTAATTGACGTTCTAATCCTAATTAAAATAATTTAATTAACCTAATTACCTAACATTTAATCCAAATATTAACATAATAAAA
The DNA here is from genome assembly GCF_029867415.1 of Vicia villosa. Classification (NCBI taxonomy): domain Eukaryota; kingdom Viridiplantae; phylum Streptophyta; class Magnoliopsida; order Fabales; family Fabaceae; genus Vicia; species Vicia villosa. The sequence continues at coordinate 64,057,836 of NC_081181.1, read as the reverse complement.
TAAATGACAAAATGTATAAAACCTGGGTGGTAATCCTATGTGGCGCGTTTGAGAGGCTCACGGTGCGCCTTCTTCCCCACACACGTTGGATTTGCCTTGATGTAGATCCAATGGCCCAGATCTGAGGCTGCACCATGGTCCCATATTGATGCCATGCGCTGGAGACAAGTTATGAAAATAATAAGAAAATATACATGACCTGGGGAACGAACCCAGGTCTCTTGGCTTACCACCGACACACCTTAACCATCTGCGTTGCGCGTTTTTGATGTTTAGATAATATCTTCTAAATGTAATAAGGGAAGCAAACGCCGTTAAAAAAAAGAAAAAAAAGAATCACGCCCAGCACATCCACCTTCTCCAACCTTTGTGCCCTTCCCAAACACACAGACATTTGGCCACGCTTTTTTTGTGTGTGGCCGTATGCTTTTCTACTCCAAACCTGCAAATCAGCTCCGATAACCACAATAAGATAGCACAAATCAAATATATACAACCTCACAGATCCAATGAATCTATTAATTCGATGTGAAATCGACTCTAACAATTTATCCCCAAAATCAAGAACTCGAACCCTGACTATGGTGAATCACAATACCCGCAATTAAACATTAAATTGACGGCACAAAGAGCTTCTAAAGATCCTTACGAACACGAATATATATCCATATGTCATTTATGATGATCGTATGAGCATAATCGAATTCAAGGATTTTTGACACAAACCGTGGCCTTAATAACGACGCCTCTGGATGCTCCGGATGTTGATGATAACCCAATTCCCTTCAAAGAGTGCTGAGTTAGCTTCCAAGGTCCTCCGAATAGCTTGAATTGAACGAATTCTCAATCTGCAAAATTTTGGAATGTCACGGTTTGTTTCTTTTCTCACGCTTCTGTTAAGGTTCCCAGCCACCGCGTGTGTATTTGTGGTTTAGAATTTTTTTTGCCTCTATGTACAATTATGTAAGGGTTTTGTGAATGGAGTTGGCCTCCCCTAATTGACAAAAAAGCACCCTATTTATCTTAGTCAAATTAGGGTTTTCTAATCTAATGGGCCTATTGCCCAACTAATTAATTTAATAAAAATAATAAAAGGATAAAAATCCTAATAATACAAATATTAAAATTAATAGTAATGATTCTAATTATATTAATATTAAATAATAATATTAGTTAGTTAATAGAATTGTAATGGATAATAACAGTTAATAAAATTACCATAATAACAAAAAAAACAAAAAAATGTTAGTAAAAGCAATTATATTAAAAAACAATAGAACCCTTGTGGTAATTGGGCCCAATTGTTTAGATCCCAAAACACCTGTTAATTACGCCCTTGTTTTAACTCAATCTGATTCATAAGAGAGCGAGTTTGACAATAGAAATGTTAAACCCTATGGCTCTTAATTCTGAACCTTGATGGGTTAACGGACGTAGATTCGATCGGGCAAATTTTGGGGTATGACAGCTGCCCCTGTTCAATCTTCTTAAACCTGAAGAGTTAGATAGGTACGTCTGCCTATCGTGATCTAAAAGGTGGAAGATGATTGAACACTGAAATGCCCTGAAATTTGCCTTTGTTGGGAAAGAATTCCGCAGGAAATGGGCTTAAAGATGCCATCCAAGGTAAATGCCGTTTTCCAGAGTGTGGAGCAAACGCTTTTGAAAGGAACCACTGTGTCTTGGTTGTAGCACGGCCTATAAAGGCAACCTGAATTTTATGCAATGCTATGATGCATGCGATGTATGATGCAGTGAACTTCTCAAAATAAATGAAAGCGATGTATGTATATGCATTATGTATGAATGAGGTATGTTATTTAATGATGCATGACTGTTAGTTATGTTAATTGAAGTATGTTAGTGATTCTGAAAAGAAAGATAACACCTTTGATTGTTATTGATGATGTTTTGGAGAATATCACTGCCGAGGGACTAACGTGATAAACCCAATTGAGGAACCCTTTGAAAATCTAGTTGTAAAACCCTTTGTAAAACCCTGTTTGCCTAGAAAAGCTCCTAGAAAGGATGGAATACGTCTTAAAGAAGACTGCCTGGAAAGGCTGAAAAATGTCTTACAAGAGCTACCTAAAAAAAGTTCTTGAAGAGGGCAGTGAATGTCTTAGAAAAGACCACCTAGAGAGGTTCATAGAATGTCTTAAAGAAGACTACCTAAAGAGATTCCTGAAAAGGATGCCAATTTTTTTTGAAAAAGACTACCGGAAAAGATACTTAGAACAAGAATGTCTCGAAGAAGACTACCTGAACAGGTACTTAGAAAAAGAATGTCTTGAAGAAGACTAGCTCAAAAGGTACTTAGAAAAGGAATGTCTTGAAGAAGACTACCTCAAAAGGTACTTAGAAAAGGAATATCTTGAAGAAGACTACCTCAAAAGGTACTTAGAAAAGGAATGTCTTGAAGAAGACTACCTGAACAGGTACTTAGAAAAAGAAATGTCTTGAAGAAGACTACCTCAAAAGGTACTTAGAAAAGGAATGTCTTGAAGAAGACTACCTGAAAAGGAACTTAGAAAAAGGAATGTCTTGAAGAAGACTACCTGAAGAGGTTCTTAGAAAAAGAAATGTCTTGAAGAAGACTACCTGAAGAGGTTCTTAGAAAAAGAAATGTCTTGAAGAAGACTACCTGAAAAGTTTCTTGGAAATGACGATGACTGTCTTAGAGAAGGCTACCTGAAAAGGTTCGTAGAATGTCTTGAAAAAGACTACCTAAAAAGGTTCTTGGAAAGGACCGTAGGATTTGTCTTAGAGAAGACTACCTAAAAAAAAGTGTGGTGTAATGTATCGACCAATGTATGTAATGCATGATTTGTATGTATTTGCATGATGCCCCAATGATTGGTTGTTGATAACCAAGCGTATATAGCTCGCCGATGTTGGATGGTTGTTGGATGCTAGCGCGATTTCCCAATCCCTATTTTTGAGTTTTGAAGATCGTGGTTAGGAGAAAGATTTCTCGGATGTTTGTAAAGTGTGAGAACGCCCTTTTCCTTTTGCTGTGTGTCTTGCCCCAGTTTGACCCTTTGAATTACTCCACGCCTTTAACCTTTGGGGGTTCTCCACCTTTAACCTTTGAATTATTCACCTTATGGATTTGATATCCAATGCCTCAGCGTTTAGTGGGGAAGAGGCGCCTATGATCTCCAAGCCATGAAGGAAATGCCCCGAGAGATAACCTTGTCATATGCTTCGACGTTTAGATTGAAAGGTGTGCCCTTGGTTTCCAAGATATGGAGGGCTATCGTAGTGTTCTATACTTTTGAATTTGAATTCTTCCCATGTTTGACATGCCCCTGATTGCTGTTGCTTCGAGATGTGCCCCAGGTCGATTGAACCTTAGGAATAATGCCCCCAATTAATAGGATTTTTGCTCGTATGCCCTCTACGATCCTCGAGTTTTTTGCCCCTGTTAAGGGGAACCCCCTAGATGTGATTCCCCCTATTCCAGAGTCTTTATTAGAAAGATCACCTTTGATTAAACCAATTTCGAAGTCTCCTCGATGCTAAGTGTATACTTGTAGATGACGTTGTACCCTTTGAGAAGTAACTCCAATGCGATGCGTGTGCAAGTTTTGAAATCTAAGTCCGTTATGAATTAGGACTGGATGCTTGAAGAAGTGTAGCGATTTGAAATAGTTTTAACAAACTTTAGGAGTCAGTATAACAAAATCCCGCTTAATATGTTTTCATAGTTAACCTTGCCTCAATTAGGACTTTTGAATGTTGTATCTTGGCCTGGTTCATGTTTTAAGAAACAATGGATATAAGGCTCAAAATTTTATTTATCCCACCCCTTTCTCCTTGATGTTCTCCAGATCCTAAAAATTCGCCTAATCCAATGAATGCGCTTTGTTTGCAAGAGGATCGCTTCAGTTTTGATGTTGAGCAGAAGCCTTAGTAGAGATCCAACCATTAATGAAAATGTTGTGAAGATCCAAGCATTGATGTGAAGCTTTGATGGTTTAGCAGTCACAAGATTATCCTTTGTATTTCGCCTTCTTTTTCTTTTCTTCTATCCCTTATTTTTGCATGAGCCAATTCTTTCGAATTTGATTCATCGGGATGCCCTAATTTTTGCCTAAGTCGTTTTTGTTTTCTTTCATGAAATTTTCATTTTGACTTAGCGGGCGTTTTTTTCTTTTTGAAGGCTCCTTTTGAGATTTGATCCTTGGATATCGAATGTTGTGACTGCCATGTTGAATTTGATTTGTAAGATTCACCTTTGATACTTCCTCGATCTTGAGTGATGTAATGAGGAAGAAGATTGTTGTGAATGTTATCTCCATTGCTCCCTCATTCTAGGATGAATGCGAGGAAGAAGATATGCTTGAACATTTGCTTGATCCTTATGCTTGAACCCTTGCTTGGATTGACTGTTTCTCTTGACAACCAAAATACACCATTGAATTAATCGAAATCTACCCATGCCCCAGGTTAAAATCAAGGTTTATTTGAAAAAGTAAAAACAAACTCCAACTCCTGGATCGAGGGGGGTAACGAGGGATTAACATCCTTATATCTCCACTGTTTGGGAATTGCAATAATGCATGTACATCCTCGGCTCGGTCTTACCTTGAAAGCATATGTTTAGCTGGACTTAGTTATTTGTATTCTTCATTCTCCCTCAAGTTTGCTAATAACCCTAAATTTGAAATGGAATAGAATAGAAGTGTGCGAGTGAATCGATTCCAAAACCTGTGTAGTCATCCCATTAGAATTTCTAATCTGAAGGTACCACTTTTATCTTGAGTAACACTTAGCGATCGTAGGGATTGAAATTCTGAGCGTGGCAAAACCTATTGATCCTAGGGGTAATCTCCTTTGTAAATCCATCGACCTTGTTTTACTCCTTAGTTAATGAACTTGTAGAAGTGAGGGTAATCTCGAATTCTCCTTGGACATGTCAAACCTGTTGAGAATAAATTGTTAGCGGTGGGTTTTCGTCGTATCGGAACTTCATGAGTTTCCTTTGACTGAACCTCTTTTGCTTTCCCTAAGGATAGTATGACACCATTGCAACCTTTAAAGTTTGTAGATTGATAGAGAGAACGCCTATGACCCTTTTGCCCCTTGGTGTGGAGTTAACATACGTCTCCTTTCCTCCATCATAGTCATGCATCTTTGTTCAGGGTATTGCCCCAGTTGGACTGACCCTTGCCCCTAGGTTATCGTAGAGCGTCCTTGTAAGTTTGATATGTTCTAAGACGAACCCCTCTATGACTAGATACATCTTGAGTGTATCTATGAGGGAAATCTTTGTTGAACTAATCCTTGCTCGATGACAACCTTCATTGTATTTATAATTCTGTTATGACAAGGCATGGACATGCGGCTGGCATGGTGAAAGGCATCCTCTTTTCCTTAGTAAGACTAAGATCCTTCTCAATGATTTATTCTCCTTTCTCCATAGTCTATGATCCTTTCTCTTTGTGAGTCTCGGGAAATCGGCTAGCACAAAAAGTGTGGATGCGGGTGAAGATGCAAATGTAAATGTATGAAGGCATGAAAATGCAGATGCATGCGTATGCGAGAGACTCCTTGGATTGTAACTTTGTGTATGCAATGCAGATATGTGACGTATAATCCTAGGGATAGCCTTCGAGGCAACATTAGACCCTATTGAAATTCTTGCGAGATAGACGTTATGACATGCCAAGGAAAGTCCCTTAGATTAGGGAATATGAAGAAGGTAGCGGCTGGTGACCGTTCAAGACAGTCACCAAGTCTCATGGTCATCGAGAGGCCAATCAACGTGTACCAATGAAGTTGTCCTTAGTGGGGAGGTTCTCTATGCGGAACACAACCTATATAAGGACGATACTAGATGAAGTGAAATCCCTACAGGCTAGGGGTGAAAGATGTATAGATGGAAATCCAAAACCCTACAAGTTAGAGGGTGCGCGGAAACAAGAATGGAGTGACCGTTCGAGACAGTCACTAGATCTCGTAGCCATCGAGAGGCCAATCGAACACAAGCTAACGAAGTTGTCCTTCGAACGAAAGATGTGATTTTTTTTTTAGAAATAGAATCCCCACAGGCTAGGGGATATGTAGTTGTAAGCACTGGGTGACCTTTCAAGACAGTCACTGAATCGCATGGCCATCGAGAGGCCAATTGACGTTGTTAACAAAGATGTCCTTCGTATGAAGGATGCATCTTTAGAAATATAATCCCTACAGGCTAGGGAACGCGTAGATACAAGCGCGGAGTGACCGTTCATGACAGTCACTAAGTCTCATGGCCATCGGGAGGCCAATCAACGTGCGTAAATATAGATGCCTCTCGAGGGAAGGACATGGTCTTAGAAATAGAGTTCCTGCAGGCCAGGGAGCGTGTAGGAGTACCTGCAAAATTGACACGCAAGACATTCGCAGTATATCAACTGCACATATATAATAAGCACGTAAGCACATAAGCCCTAGGTTCATAGGTTCGACATAACAGCTTAGGATGCCTACCCTTCCCATAGGAATGTTCTAGAAGGTCTCATGGGATCGTTCGTAGCCGCCGAGACTTTTTGTCTCTTTGGATTTTGGAACAACTCATTAATCCATGAGGTTCGAGTTTTAGGGGTTGATTCCCAAATAGATCAGCCAAATACCAAGTCCAGCCCTCAACAAGGTCGAGCCTCGTATCAGACCTTTCCGGATATTCAACCCACTCTGGGTGGAATTATAATAAAACTCGTAGGCGATGTAATTCCCCTCTGGTCATTATTATAATTCTCACGCTTAGGTTTAACAACAGTTTATATATCCCCCAAATTTACAGTAAAACAAGTAATCATTTAAATAAACATTTATTTAAATTACTATAAATATTTACCGTAAATAAAAACCGTAAATAAATAAATAAATTAAATTAAATTTAAATATTTATAAGAACCTAATCCCCAAATCCTGCCATTTGTAGCTCCAGAATTGCAATACAGCAACAAATATTAAAGTAAACAAATATTCATTTAAATTACTATAATTACTGTGAATGGAAGGTGTAAATAAATAAAAAAATATAATTTAAATATTTATATTAAAACCATGAACCCTAAAATGGCGAATTCGCCAAACCCTAAAAATTTCGCCAAACCCTAATTGATTCGCCAAAACCTAAACCCTGCCAAAACCTATAGGAGCATAATAATTCACCATTTTTTTAGTTATCCCCAGCAGAGTCGCCAGCTGTAGCAACCTGCCCTAAAAATTAATGTTTTAGAGTCGCCACCTATTCTGAAGGGCGAATAGGAAACTCTACGCAGTTATGAGAATCAGGGTAAGTTATTATAATCAGGTTGAGGGAAGGTATTAGGCACCCTCAACCCTTTCCTAAAGGCTAACATTGCAAAGATAAGGGTTTATGGCAAAGATAAGGTTTATAGCTAATGAAATGAAAAAGGTAAAAATTATGATTTAAAACTGAATTGAGATTTTAAGGGGGGAGACTCGCCTTGTTACCAAGTGCCTACGTACCTCCTTATGGAGGATCAGAGTCAACGTAGTTCGGGCACAGGATTGTACGCCTTATAATTATAATTGATTGTTTGAAGGCTTTTTGAATGGCCTATCGCAGTTTTGAAATTGATTTGAAAGGCATTTTGAGTTGCCTAGGATAAAAATCCGTAGTATCGTGGTTTAGTGTGTTTAGATGTTTTGGGCGTACAACCCTGATTTGATATGGCACCGTTAGATACGATGACCAATAGATTCAGTCAGTATAGCTAACGGATTAAGGGGCATTGCTGGTTACTCAGATCGATAGATTGATCGTCGCGGGCAGCAAATTAGAGGTGTTTTAATTTGTGTATTTTTATCTCTCGTCTAAAGCGACTGATAGCTTCAGTCGGGTCAAGGAGAGAATTAATAAGAGTTAATTAAGTTGATTAAAAGGTCACTTTTCGTCTAATGCGACTAATGGGTTTAGTCGGTTCGAGGAGAAGATTAATTAAGGGTTAATGTCCCGCCCAATGGGCAATGGGATTGGGCGAACCCTAATATTTACACCTTTATAGGGTTTTTATGGTTTTTTTATAATTAATATTGATTAAAATAAATGAGTGAAGACTCATTTTGGTCCCTCACAAAAACTACAGAACCCAAATTAGTCCTCCACAAAAAATAGGACCCGATTTAATCCCTTACAAAATATAACCGGGTCATATTAGTCCTTTTGGGGATATTTTTTTCAAACCGGTTTTTTCTTCTACTTTTAAACCGTGACTGGACCGCCAAGTCGTATTTTATTTTTTATTTTTATTTTTTAAATACTAAATAGATTTTTATTTTTGATTTTGATTTTATTTTTAAACAATTCAGATTTTAAAATATAAAAAAGATAAGATTTGTTTTGAGAAGGAATAGAACTCAAGAATTTAGGTCACATCCTATGCCTTTACCACTATGTCAACATACATTGATGACAAATAATTGACATGATTTATAGTAATATTAAACAATTCTGAATTTAAAACAAAAAAATATAAATTTTGATACCTACGGGGTCTAACACCCAAGTCCCTTCAAATTAAATGGTAGTCACTTTATTGTAAATATGAAAAGTAATCTAAGAGGGGTTGCATGAATTAGATTAATTTATATTAGTGATTTTTTCTCGATAATGAATGTTAACAATGTTTTGATTTTTTTGAAACTATTATAACAATTTTGAAAAAATTAGAACAATATTGCTAACATTCATAATCGAGAAAAATTCACTAATACCGATTAATCTAACTGATTCACCCGCTCTTAAATCACTTTTCATATTTACAGTACAGTGAAGTGACTATCATTAAATTTGAAGGGACTTGAGTTTGAGACCTCATGGGTACAAATTTTATATTTTATATTTTAAACTTAGAATTGTTTAATATTACTATAAATCATGCGAATTATTTGTCACAAGTATATGTTGGCATAGTGGTAAAGGCATAGGATGTGACCTAAATGTCTTAAGTTCGATTCCTTCTCAAAACAAAACTTATCTTTTTTTGTATTTTAAAATCTGAATTGTTTAAAAATAAAATCAAAATTAAAAATAAAAATCAATTTAGTATTTAAAATATGAAAAATGAAAAATAAAATACGACTTGGCGGTCCAGTCACGGTTTAAAAGTAGAAGAAAAAACCGGTTTGAAAAAAATATCCCCAGAAGGACTAATATGACCCGGTTATATTTTGTAAGGGATTAAATCGGGTCCTATTTTTTATGGAGGACTAATTTTGGTTCTATAGTTTTTGTGAGGGACCAAAATGGGTCTTCACTCAAAATAAATTAACTCGAATAATCGAGATAATACAATAATCGGAAAAAATATTATACTCCTAAATCCTAATTGATGTTCTAATCCTAATTAAAATAATTTAATTAACCTAATTACCTAACATTTAATCCAAATATTAACATAATAAAATAAATGAATAAAACCTGGGTGGTAATCCTATGTGGCGCGTTTGAGAGGCTCACGGTGCGCCTTCTTCCCCACACACGTTGGATTTGCCTTGATGTAGATCCAATGGCCCAGATCTGAGGCTGCACCATGGTCCCATATTGATGTCATGCGCTGGAGACAAGTTATGAAAATAATAAGAAAATATACATGACCTGGGGATCGAACCCAGGTCTCTTGGCTTACCACCGACAAACCTTAACCATCTGCGCTGCGCGTTTTTGATGTTCAGATAATATCTTCTAAATGTAATAAGGGAAGCAAACGCCGTTAAAAAAAAAAAAAGAATCACGCCCAGCACATCCACCTTCTCCAACCTTCGTGCCCTTCCCAAACACACAGACATTTGGCCACATTTTTTTTGTGTGTGGCCGTATGCTTTTCTACTCCAAACCTGCAAATCAGCTCCGATAACCACAATAAGATAGCACAAATCAAATATATACAACCTCACAGATCCAATGACTCTATTAATTCGATGTGAAATCGACTCTAACAATTTATCCCCAAAATCAAGAACTCGAACCCTGACTATGGTGAATCACAATACCCGCAATTAAACATTAAATTGACGGCACAAAGAGCTTCTAAAGATCCTTACGAACACGAATATATACCCATATGTCATTTATGATGATCGTATGAGCATAATCGAATTCAAGGATTTTTGACACAAACCGTGGCCTTAATAACGACGCCTCTGGATGCTCCGGATGTTGATGATAACCCAATTCCCTTCAAAGAGTGCTGAGTTAGCTTCCAAGGTCCTCCGAATAGCTTGAATTGAACGAATTCTCAATCTGCAAAATTTTGGAATGTCACGGTTTGTTTCTTTTCTCACGCTTCTGTTAAGGTTCCCAGCCACCGCGTGTGTATTTGTGGTTTAGAATTTTTTTGCCTCTATGTACAATTGTGTAAGGGTTTTGTGAATGGAGTTGACCTCCCCTAATTGACAAAAAAAGCACCCTATTTATCTTAGTCAAATTAGAGTTTTCTAATCTAATGGGCCTATTGCCCAACTAATTAATTTAATAAAAATAATAAAAGGATAAAAATCCTAATAATACTAATATTAAAATTAATAGTAATGATTCTAATTATATTAATATTAAATAATAATATTAGTTAGTTAATAGAATTGTAATGGATAATAACAGTTAATAAAATTACCATAATAACAAAAAAAATAAAAAAATGTTAGTAAAAGCAATTATATTCAAAAACAATAGAACCCTTGTGGTAATTGGGCCCAATTGTTTAGATCCCAAAACACCTGTTAATTACGCCCTTGTTTTAACTCAATCTAATTTATAAGAGAGCGAGTTTGACAATAGAAATGTCAAACCCTATGACTCTTAATTCTGAACCTTGATGGATTAACGGACGTAGATTCGCAAATTTTGGGGTATGACATTGGGCGGGATGCGTTGGATCGAGGTATCATTGATCAGGGCGGTCCAGAGGCAGTCGCCGTGATGGAGAGGAACGTCACTGATGCGGGCCGTGCGGCGGCATACAGGAGGCAGAGGAGGTCCCAGGGAGAGAGGGTTAGGCATACCCAGTAGGGGTCCGGGTTTATTTTTTTTGTATTCAGATTATATATTTCGCACACTATGACTCGGTCTGTATATATTATTTGAATTTTATTTATTATATTAGTATTTTACGTTGATATGTCGTTTGTTTTGTTCGGCTTTTCCGTTTTGTATATATTATACGTTTTGTATATCTTTCGTACGGGACTATTAGAAAAAGCATAAAAAGAAATAGACTTCTGCATAATTCGGAAATGCACTTCCGAATTACACTAAAATCTGAAAAAAAGTTTTCGGAAGTGCATCTCCGAAAACACCTCCCATTTAGTGTTTTCGAAGACGCATTTCTGAAATCTGGAAAAATTAAAAAAAAAAACTTCGAAAATGCGTGTTTGAAACAGGGATAAACTGGGGTTTTCACTGGGGTGACCACCATAGGGAGGTGGGTAAATAAATTTCCTAAATTATAACCATTACGTTTGTGGGACTAGCTTTGTGGAAATAGTTTGATTTGTTTTATTCATAATTTCATGATTCGATTCCTGATGCAAGCATTTTTTAAAAATATTTATCAGTTTTGTATATTATTCAACTGTGCTGCAGCATTAATCTCCTATAAAACTTGAGAAAACTTATTACCACCAATAATATATAAACTTTTTACTTTATAGCTTTCTCATGCAACATGTGTATTGGTTTTAGGGTATTAGAGTCATTTGCTTTTGTTATTTATTTTTTTAGTAGAAAAAATTTAATTATATATGATTTTTTAAATGTAGTATCATAGAGCATATATTCAAAAAAAAAAAAAACAAACTACTGATATTAATTAATTATGAATTTATATTTATTAAAAAACCCTATGATATAAGTGTTTTTAATTAAACAGTTAATTAAGAAAATTAAATATTTCTATCACATATAATTTTGAAGTAAAAAACTCTTATAAATTATTTTTGTGTTCGTAATAATGCGGTTCGATTCGGTTTGCGGTTTGTATTTTTTAAATCGAACCTAACAAAAAAATTGCATTTGATTTGGATGTATTTGGACCATTTTTTAACAAAATTGTTCGGTTCAATTTATTGTTTGTATTTTTCACATCGAACCAAAGCAAACTAAATAACATTATATTACAAATTTTACTTATCATTACATATTTTTAAATTTGTTTTAGAAAGATCAACAAGTAATTTGTGTATGTTTTATGATATTAATTCTATAATATTTATTTTAATTTACATATCTATAAAAAATATATACTATTTATTTATAAATATTATTATTTTTATTTAAAATAAAATTGTTATATATTTATTTTTAATTTATTGAAATTGATAATAACAAGAAATAAGTGTTATTAATTTAGCATGTTCAATGTGTGCACTTATTTTTAACTATACAATTTAATATTTTAAATTTATTTAAAATGAAATTTCATATATATTATCCTTTAGACATGAATCAAAATTAGAAGATACAATTCATAATTTTCCATCAAATTATAAATTTATTTTATACTAATGTATGAATGATTAAAGATTAAATTATGTTATTTTTTGTATGAGGTTAAAGATAGTACACTGACAATATAAAATAATTTTAGACTGTCATCTAATTGAGATTCATCAATCAACCATATTATATAACTTCTTAATAAATAAATATAACTTGACAGATGTTTTATTGCTAATTACAAAAGAAATATTTGACATGGATAAGTAAAAAAAAATATTACAAATATACTATTAATAAATATTAAAGAAAGAAGAGACAAATATATGTAAAAAACATGGGAACACGTCTATTTTTAATACTTATAAAACACGAAACAAAATAACTCAAATTTACTTAAAATTGTACAAAATAATTTTAACAATTTAATACAAGTATTTAAAACTAAATTAGGATCATTACTAATACATTTCATTGCATTGCAAATGTATATCATTCAAATATAAAACTTATTTACTATTGTTTTACTTATTTGATTGTAATTATATAACTTAAATTTTATATATATTTTTTAATTACTCAAATATATTATTTATTATATATTTTACTACCATTAGACATGATAGATAATAATGATATTCAAAACAAACCCGTGGGATGCACATGTGATTGTCTAGTTAATTTATGAAAGAAATATACACGTCATTGAGTGCAATGAGAGAGACACTTGGGTCATTAAATGCAAAATGGTAGGTGTAATAACAAATTTTAAAGGGTTCAAATATCAAAATATAGAGAATATCAAATAACAGGAATATATGTAACAAATATGAACACGAATCACAAATTTGGCATCTAAACATAGTCACATGAACATAGTCACATGTTAGTATGTTCGACGCAGTTTCGGAACACCACATACAAACCACAAGTGACTAACGGAACCAGGAATATAGTTACCATCAAAACATAGTCACCATCAAAACAGAGTCACTAACAGTACCTGTACCTGTAAAATTGATCATTCCTTCTCAAACTCAAGTGTGTAATCTAAGTCAGGGTAAGATCAAGAGAAACACAGTATACGGTCCTCCTGAATGTAATTACCGTCACAACACGGCTATGGGTGAGGATAATACCCTCATTTGAAATCACTACTCTGCTCGTGGCACACATGGTTCATCTCATGAGAAGTACACCTCTAAGCAAACCATGACTCCACTCTATCCTAGTGTTCATATTGTTCACTTATAGCATGTGTATCGGGCCTTTTACTTCATGGAACAATCTCACCTGCCAAAGAAAATCCAGACAGTCTAGCAATATTTAGATGCAGGAAATAAACGCGCAAGTAGGATGCAATGCAAACAGATAAACATGCAAAGCAGTAAAGAAAATAAACACCCAAAGACAGTAAACAAGCAAGCGTTATGATTTACTTGCATAGGGGGTGTCCCCAGCAGAGTTGCCAATATAAAATTAGAGAAGTTATGAGTTCATTTGCATACTGTGAACCCTGTGTGGCTCCACCCTTGGCCTCGGGTGTAGCAGGTGTAATCTCATGGGCACTGGTGTAAAAAGCTTGTTCAGAAATGGTAGAATCGGGAGAAGCTTCTTGAGACATAGTCACGTCCTGGCTTAATTAAAAAGAAAATACAATATTAATAAGCCATGTCATAAACTACCCCAAATACCAATTCCGATATGTATGCAGCCATCTCTACCGCAATATTTAAACCACTTGATATGTTTTTTTTAATAAGCAACCGCTTGATATGTATGGGTTTGTTTCAAATTATTTATCAACAATATACATAGTCTCTTTTTCTCTTTCTCTATATTCACTTTCCGTGTGAGTTTTTTTACTACATAAATTTAAATGTGCATAATTATATATTTAATATTTAATAAATTGTAACAAAATATTTAAAAATAAAAGTATCATATTCTTTTTTTAGGGTACATAGTCCGACCAAATTCTAATTAAAGCTAATTTTTTTTGTTAAACTAGTTAAAAAGTTAATGGTTAAATATTTTTATGAAATGGTCTTCATTCTGTAAGTTGGAAAAAAAACAAAGAAACGAAAGGAGGGGTAGTGTGGTTAGCGGCGATTTAGACAATTTGGTTGACTAAAAACGGTATCATTTTCAACAACCAAACGTAGAATGTTTTGGATATCGTTTGGGAGATTAAGTATTTGGTGTGGAGATAATCTCACATAGGAAAAATTAATCATCCCAATTGCGATTTCTACAAATTTACTAGAAATCCTTTGTTGTATTTATCGTAGTTAGCAATTGGTGCGTAATTTTTCGATTTTTCTAGTGGTATGTAACTTGTATCATTGTGGCTGTTGGCTTTGGCAGACAATTCTTTCATGAATTTGACACAGGTTTTGCTGAATACTTGTCCGGATTCTAAAACTGCACTCCACCGCTCACCTCTTCTTGCGAAGAGAGAAGCCATCCTATATTAGGTTGCTTGCACCAATGCAGTAATCGGAAGGTGTCTGATACCCTTAAATACTCCTTTTGTGCGATATGTTCAACATTGACAAGAGTCTTCCGAAGAACCTTATCCCTTATCTCTCGCATGAAATTTTGTGCGATGTGTCGAATATAGTAAACTTGCGTTGAAGGTGGGGTTTGCCAACCGTTTGCTGTATTGTTGTACGCACTCTCAATGGAAGCATGCCTATATGAAATCAAACAGGGCCCAGGTTGGGGGGCAATTAATTATTTAATTAAATACTTTCAAATTATTTTGAATTTAATTGTTGAATTTGTGGAGTGTTGAGAATTGTTGACATGGGTTTTATGATTAATTAGTCGATTAATTAATTGATTAAGTTGTAGAAATCTAGTATTGAAGAAATACTAGATTTGTTATATGGACTTAATTAAGTGATGGTGGTAGTAAAAGGTGGGATGTGAATGTTAGGCTCAATAGGTTTAATGAAATTAGATTAAGATAAGGATTAGGTTAATTAGAAGAGAAAAAGTCTTGAGAACTTGGTCATGGGAAGTTGTAGAGAAGAGAAAAAAGAGGAGAGAAACTCATTCCCGTTTTTCTTGCAGCAGTCTCACTAAATCAAAGATCCCCGATTCATTAACCGTTGGATCGTCGCCAAAATTTGTGGGTAGGTTCGCAACACCTATATATAACTTTTGACCATTGGGATCTTTAAAATAAGGTCTGAGTTGCGAGATATCATCATCGCACTGTAGCTGCATATTTGGAAAAAAAATTCAGCTTTTGATTATGATTAAAAGAGGCAAGGGTTAGAAGCTAAGGCTAGAAGGCTTCTATCGGTAGAATTATAGAGTAATCTCTAATACAATGTAAGGGTGGGGTTCTTGCTCTATAAACGGAGATATGATAGACCGTATGTGGGGTTGGGTTATAATTTTATCGCCGTGTTTGGTATTATTTGGTGTTCGTTATTTTGTGATTTTCTGGAAAATTATATATGCTGTTATTGAGTGTGGAATATTGATTAATGGTGTTGGTTTGTGATGTGGTGATATTAAATTGTATGCCTATGGCCAGTGACGATGCAATGTTATGATTTGGCGATAACTGCGAAATGCAGGAAATAAAGCGACGTTGAGTTACCCTAATGATCGGTAACATTTGTGATATAGGTGAATGCCTCGCGACGTTATTTTGTGATATTTGTGATTTGTTGCATTTCATCAGTGTCTCATGATTTTCATGTTTTAGCGACGGCCTAGATTGGCAAACAGCGACAAAGGCTTATGCCTGTTTTGATGTCTCTATTTATTGGCAATTGGCGATGGGGGCTGAAGCCCTGGGTACCACATGCATGTGCATTTGTTAGAGTCTCATTTCATTTGTGTGATTATAAGTTTATGTGTTGTGATGTGTGAACTTATGTGAATTATTGTGAAATCTGAATATGAATTTATGTGAGATATGGTGATGTGTGTTGTTTTAATTTAAATAGTGAATTAAACTAGACGGTAATGATTATACCGCAAAGTGATTATTATTATGACTTAAACTGTATATACTGTTTATCATCACCCTGTTTATATTGTTTGATATCTCACCCCTTTTATTTGTTTTGCCGTTACCTTTAAACTGGCAACGTGCAGGTGATAGCCTTGAGGAAGATTTAGACGATGTGAGTCGAGTCGATGGTCGCTCTGATACGTAGCACTCAGGGGGATAAATGCGTGTTTTAATTTTTTGTTACTTGCTGAATTTTTAGTGATGTTTTATTGTTGAATTGTAGCTTAAAGCTATTTTGCGAAGATGTTATGATTAAATTGAAAATTGTGAAGTTTTGTGAATTCTGCTGCGAGATAAAATAATTATTTTGATAAAGTAATTTTTGAGGATTAATTTTAAATTCCTGTGCTATGTATCTATATGAAGGCAAGTAAGTCGAGAATTTTTTGAAATAACGAATATGTGATACCTCAAATGAACTTGTTTGAAATTTATACTCTGATTTTATTATATTTTTCGGGTAGAATTTGGGGTGTTATGTAACATCCCGATTTTATTAGCTATTTATTTAATTAGTTTAATTTGGTGTTTTACTAATTATTCATGTTATTCAATTATTTAGTATGATATTATTTAATTTGAGGTTTGTGCTAATTGGATTAACTGAATTATTAGTAATATTATGAGATATTAGTTGATGGGCCTAATTTAGTTAGAAGAATAGATTGTGGGTTAAGCCCATTAAGAGAAAGATAGTAAGAAGAGGAAAACTAGGGTTTTAGAGATAACACAATTTGGGGCAAAGGAAGAGAAAGAAGAGAATAGAGGAGAAAGAACATAGAAGAGAAGAAGAAGGAAATTGTAGATTTCTTGAAGAGGGTAGATTTAAGAGTTAGAGGTAAGGGTTTGAATACAAGTTCTTATAGACTATATGATTGGGTAATGTTTGTGTTGTGTGAATCTCTTCATTCCTTGCTATTTCATGAGAAATGTATGAACCCTAATTTCTATGATATTTCTATGGATTTACATGATTAAACATGATTTGATGATATATGTTGTTCAATAATGACGAATACTGATTGTATTTGATGTTTATTGATGTTTGGGAGTGATTTGGAGTGGTGGGTGTGTGATTTCGCAGTTCTGTATGTTGCTGAGTTTTTCTGCATAATCGCACGGCCGCTAAGCGGGACTCTGGCCGCTAAGCGGAGCTGCGAAGACCGATGTTACTGTAAAGCCCGCTGGCTGGCCGCTGGGCGGATCCTGCTGTAGGCAGATTTTTCCAAACTTTAAAATATCATAACTTTTGATCCGTAACTCCGTTTTATGCGCCGTTCGAAGCGTTGGGAAGCTAATGAGATTGTCTATATGATAGGATAGAATGGATTGACACTTGATTTATAAATTATGATGATAATTGAGAATAACATTTACCTATATGTGTATGTTATGGATGAACTATGCATGATCAATGTTCATGGATGTATTATGTGATATGATAACCATGATTTATGTGATTGAATGCTAAATGCTAGTTGATGTGGAATAGTTTGAATGGGATGTTAATATATGGATAACATGGGATTACTTATGTGTGTATTATGAAATAAGACTTGTGGTTAATATTCATATATGTGTTAAGTGATGTGATATCCATGATATGTTTTAATGACTATAAATATACATTTATATGCACTATTTGAATGTGTCTTGTTGATAATGAGCATTTAAAGGTGTATGTATTGAGATGTGGATTGTATACTTGTAAATGCTTTTATGTGCGTTACGTTTTGGTATGTAATGAATAACAACTATTGGTAAGATGTGTGGTAATATATGCATGTTGATTGTGATTGGATATATGATGGTTGTTATGCCTTGTTGTAATTGTTAATTGTGTTGTGAATGTTGTGTACAATTGGCGGATAATTCATAGAGTTGAATTATTGTGGTATGCGGTAAGTTAAGATTGATGAGATAATCTTAATTGCATAAGTTGTTGGTAATTGTACATACATTCATAGCATGGTCGGCTTTATGGTGGAAGCGGTGAAACTTGGGTTCACATGGTAAGAGACGTTGATCCTTGAATGGAAATAGGCGTAGCAGACGTGATCCTTAATTGGAAATAGGCGTGTTGGCTTTGATCTTGTCCGGATCGGGAGCGTGGCTTGGATTCTAAACATTGAATCGGAAAGCGGTGAAACATTGGATTCACATTGGGTACCACATGCATAGAGTCACATGTCTTGCATTGAGTCACATTGGAGTTATGTGATGTTTGAATGTATGCAACTATGTGATTGTTATGTGTATATGAGATGTGATAAGTGAATTTGGTGATTCATTTGATATGAATTGTTGTTGTGTCATAAATGTGATATATGTGATTTGGAACACATGTGATATAGATGTGAATTTATACGTATTAATGATATATGTATATATATGTGAATATGTGAATCATGTTTGATCACTTAGAATTGAATGAGCTATGTTGTATGACATGAACATGTGCATCTTGAATAATGACATATGATGCATGTTTATGTGAAGAGTGATGAATTCTTGAAATGTATTCTTAGTGTGTTTTACATTTCCCATTATCATGTTTTCTATAAGAAGTTGAATTCTCACCCTTCTGTTTGAATGTTATCCTTTGTTGGTAACGTGCAGGTTTCATGGATAGTGAAGCTTCGAAGGAGGCTTAGCGTCGAGATTTAGATCTCTAGTAGGGTGTCGTGACTAAGTTGTCACTTGTGCTCTGGTCATATGTAACACATGGGAGTTGGGTTTTATGTTTTTATGACTCGATGTTATGAGATGTTTGTTTACTCATATTGTATTTGTATTTGAATATGTTATTCTGGTTAATGTGTGGCCTTGAGCCAAGATGTTGAGACATGGTGGATGATGTATGGGAATCATCCTATTTTGCCATTTATTCGATGAGATGATTATTCCGCTGTGGTTTGCATGTTATATAAATTCCCGTGTTATTTGGAAATGACCATTGCATGTTTAAAGATAAAAATATTTGTTCTATTTTGAATTATGTGTAACGCCCTCGTGAGATGCATGCTTCTTTACTCTGATTTACGCAAATATATGCCTTATTTGCTTAGTATAGAACCGGGGGGGTGTTACATAGTGGTATCAGAGCACGGTCGGTCAGTTGGCCAGGTCATTTATGTTTTCCTATCCTTTTTGTATTGGATTTGTGTGTCTGACACGATCGATACTGTTTGTTTGTCGGTCGTTGGACGTCTTAGGACAATGGCTGCAGGAAGGAATGTTGATAGTAATGTTGAGGCGGTGATGAGGTGGACTGGTGCGATTGGACAAGTGCCGCAAGAGAATTCCGGTTATGAAGGGAAGGATGAGTTCTGTGATTTCGGAGAATTCCTAAGGTGCAATCCGCCGACTTTTGAAGGAAAGTATGGACCGGACAAAGCACATGCATGGATGAGAGAAATGGAAAAGATTTTTCAAATCATGATTTGTACGGATGTACAGAAGGTGCAGTTGGGTACTCATATGCTGACGAAAGGAGCCGACGATTGGTGGAGTAATACTGTGCAGAGATTTGAAAGAGAAGGTATTGAAGTCACTTGGAATCTTTTTCGTGATGCATTTTTGGAAAACTATTTTCCAGAAGATGTGCGTGGGAAGAAAGGAGTGGAGTTTCTAGAGTTGAAACGAGAAAGAGAACAATCCAGTGGGAGACCTTATGATGTCAAGAGGAAACAATCTGGTTTTGGCAAGAAGCTAAGTGGGGGAGGGACTCCTACTCCACTTAAGTGTTTTGGATGTGATGTTGAAGGTCATCGTGATGCTGAGTGTAAGAAAGAGGTTTCTACTTGTACCAAGTGTGACAAGCCGAAGAAGGAACAAGCGAAAGGAGAAGTACTTGTGTTGTCTGGTGCTAATACCATTGCTAAGGATAAGCTAATCTGAGGTACGTGCTTTATTATTGATAGTGGTGCAACGTATTCATTTATTTCTTTGGATTGTGCTAAGAGGTTGAATCTTGTGTTATCTGATATGCGTGGAAGTATGGTTATTGATACGCTTGCTATGAGTTTTGTTTCAACTTCTTATGAGTGTTTGAATTGTCTGTTGAGTATCTTTGGTAGAGATTTTGGGAATTGATTTGATTTAGTTTATTTTCGTTAGAGCAAGTTGATGAGAATTTTGGTATGAATTGTTTGGAGTTGAAGCAAGTAATTGTAATCTTAAGAGGAATTTTGGATCTTGGTGTTTTAAGTAATTTTGAGTGCGAGTTCGAAAGGAACACTATTATGGTTTTGTAACGACAGTTTATGTTTCACTATGATTTTCGATTGTCTATTGACAAATTGAGGACTTGATCACCCTTAATCTATTGTTGATAGAAAACGAGATCGTATTGGACGAGATAAACTTCTCTTGCTAATTTGGTATTTTGTAAAGTGACTAAGGAGAGGTTGAAGAGTCGAATTGAGGAGTTGTTGAGAAGAGGTTCATTTGTCTAAGTGTATGGTTATAGATTTGCACTTATTTTATCAAGTAAGAAGAAGGAATGTCCTAATGAGGTAATGTTTTGAGAATGTTTTGATTCTAAGAGTGAAGATGATCATGCTGAGCATTTGAGAATTGTATTATCAGTGTTGAAGGAGAAGAGGTTGTTTGCTAAGCTTTCTAAGTGCGAATTTTGGTTAAAGGAGGTGAGTTTTCTTGGCCATGTAATCTCTAGTAGAGGTATTTCTGTTGACCCGTCAAAGATTGAAGCTATATCTCAATGGGAAGCTCCTAAGTCTGTTTCTGAGATTAGAAGTTTTCTTGGTTTGGCTGGTTATTATAGGAAGTTCATTGAGGGATTTTCTAAGTTATCTTTGCCGTTGACGTTGTTGACTAGGAAAGGACAAGCTTTCATTTGGACTTCGCAATGTGAATCGAATTTTCAAGAGCTTAATAGAAGGTTGACTTATTCTCCTATTTTGATTTTGCCGGATCCGTTGGAACCATTTGTGGTGTATTGTGATGCTTCATTGTTGGGTTTGGGAGGCGTTTTGATGCAAAAAGGACAAGTGGTAGCTTATGCTTCAAGGCAACTTAAAGTTCGTGAGAGGAATTATCCGACACATGATTTAGAGTTGGCCGCCGTTGTGTTTGTGTTGAAACTTTGGAGGCATTATTTGTTTGGATCAAGATTTGATGTGTATAGTGATAACAAGAGTTTGAGGTATTTGTTTGATCAAAGAGAGTTGAATATGAGGTAAATAAGATGGTTGGATTCTTGAGAGAATAGGATATTGGTTTGAATTACCATCTTGGAAAAGCGAACATTGTAGCCGATGCATTGAGTAGGAAATCATTGTATATCTCTATGTTAAGGATTCAAGAGTTGAAAATGTGAATACAAGATTACACTCAAAGATGTTTTTGATTTATGGCAAACTCAAATGAGCATTCAAACAACAAGGAGGAATTTGATCACTCATGAAAGCACAAGGTGATCCACTATGCATATAAGTCGACTCAACACAAGCTGGACATGAAAAATGCAGAAAATCAGCAATTAGGTCGACCTACTGTCAACCTAGGTCGACCTAAAATGAAGGAAAATCCATATACCTCTGCTAGGTCGACTCACAGACCATTTAGGTCGACTCAAAATGAAGAAATCTTCATATCAGTCTGCTAGGTCGACCTACATGGCAACTAGGTCGACCTAATCTGTGAAAATGTCCCCAGAATGCACCAGAAGAGGATTCTGGTCGACCTACTCCTTCAACAGGTCGACCTAACTGGGAGCAAAATTCTGCAAGCTCTGTTAGGTCGACCTAAGCACCATAAGTGGTCGACCTAACTGATCAAGAAAGTTCAAAAATCAGTTTTTCTTGTTTCTAACTGTTATGCAATCATATATATTGCTCAAGGGTAATTATTCAAGTAACACCAACGACTGAAAGATACACAAACGCTTCTCATCTTCGTTCTTCATCATCTCCAACACAATTACACATAATCATTCTTGCGTTGCGGGTTAGTGATGAGTTCGATAACGTCCATGGAACGGAATTGAAGATTCCTAGTGGGTGAAGGTTTGTGGGGTTTGTTGGTGAATAAAATCTGCGGGTTTTGTCCTCCACGACGGGTGGTTCTTGGGGGTTTTTATCAAGAGGCGTTCATTGAGGATTCGGCTGAGTGTAACGATTGAGGAACGGGGAGTTCAAGGAATCAAGACACTGCAGAAGGGAATCAAAGTGAAGCTCTTGGATAACCTTGATCTGACTCAAGATTAAGGGGGAAGAAGATTCAAAGGATCGACATAATTGGTTTATCGTTTATCGCTTTGTTATCTTCTTTGTATATACTACTTTCAACATTAATGAAAGATTACCCAATTTCAATTTGGAATTGGGGGCAGACGTAGTCGTAGCGAGGACGATCGACGAACTGCCTAAACAAATATCGTGTTCTTGTCGCTTTTACTTTCTCTTTTACTTTCTGTTCATAATTGGTTATAAGTGCAAAATTGATCAACGATTCAAGTGTTAAAATTGTGAATTAAAGTTCTGCACAAACATCACAATTCACCACAACTTGAATCACTATCAATTTGAACCTATCACCAAGTGTTTGTGTTTTTTTGCTTAATCCAATCTTACTGCATTGCAAATCAAAGTTGTCAATCTAGAAGTTAATTGGATTTCAGTTGTTAAACGTATTGGTTAGCTATCATATTACTTCACCATCAATTCCACTTACGTTTTGGTTTTGAAACACATACGACCTTTGCAATAGCGGTCCAGAATAGACGCAAGTCGATTCAGAACCGCTTTCGCTCGAGTCTGTAGAAAAATCTGTAAAAACTTAGTGAGATCTATTCACCCCCCCCCCCCTCTAGATCTATAGGCCAGCGTCTAACAAGTGGCATCAAGAGCTCTGGTTTATTCCGTGCTACGTGAAACACTTATTGGAAAGATGGCTTCTGGACCTAAAGGGGCTCATAATAGAGCTCCAGTTTTCAACGGAGAAAACTACGGCTATTGGAAGGATTGTATGTGTGTCCATATCAATGCAATTGATAGGAACATCTGGACAGCTATTGTCAATGGTCCATTTCAGATCACTATGACAAATGCAGCTGGTGCAGTTGTTCCAAAACCAGAAGATACTTGGAATGCTGAAGATGAAAAGAAATATGCATACGATTGGAAAGCGAGAAACATTCTAATCTCAGCTCTAGGAGTTGATGAATACTATCGCGTTTCCCATTGTAGATCAGCTAAAGCTATGTGGGACACATTGCAAGTTGCCCACGAGGGAACGGATGATGTCAAACTAGCTAGGATCAATACGTTAACTCAAGAGTTCGAACTTTTCCACATGGAAGATGGTGAAACCATCGAAAGCATGCAGAAAAGATTCGTTCACCTGAAAAATCGATTAAATTCTCTTGATAGACCTGTTTCCAATGCAGTTGCTACTAACAAAATCTTAAGGTGTTTGAACAGGGAATGGCAGCCCAAAGTTACAGCAATTAAGGAAGCAAATGATCTCAACACTTTAGACATTACCACTCTCTTTGGTAAACTAGAGGAACATGAACAGCATCTTAAATGCCTTGACATGCATGAGAAGAGGACAAAGAAAGAAAAGAACATGGAGAAAGAGGTAGAGAAGAAGTCAATAGCTCTAAAAGCTTCGAGCTCCAAGACCTCAAAACGAGAGCCAAAGGATAGTGACACAAGTGATGACGAAGACTCCGATGATGAGGAAATGGGACTGTTTGTGCGAAGATACAACAAATATCTAAAGAAAAATGGAGCAAAACATTCCGACAAAGGATTGATCAACTATAGAAAGCAATCAAACATGTTCAAACAAGATGACGACAACAAAGGAAAGATCAAAGGTCTTTGCTTCAATTGTGGGAAAGCCGGTCACTACAAACCGGATTGTCCATACCTTAAGAAAGAAAGGGAGAAGAACCAAAGCAAAGGTCATAACAAATCTAAAAGAGCTTACATAGCATGGGAAAGTGATTCATCTAGTGAAAGCTCGTCAAGCGATGAAGAAGAATCAGCAAACCTATGTTTTATGGCTCATCAAAACAAGAAAAAGAAAGCTGTAAGTCATCTTAAACCTGAACTCGTAGATAAGGTTTCTCATTCTCAACTAAAACTTGCTTTTGAAGAATTACATAGAGATGCAATTAAAGCTTTCAAACTTTTGGCCTCAAATAAGAAAATATTTTCATATCTTGAATCAAAAGTTGAGAAAACCGAAAGGGATATGGAAGCTTTAAAACAATCTATGCTAGACATTCAAAAGGACAAAGTTGAAATAGATCCTACATCATGGTTTGGTTGTGAGACATGTCACATTTGGCAAAAAGAAGTAAGAGATCTAAAAGCCAAGTTAGACAAGGCTCTACAACCAAAAGTGACTTTTGCGGTTGATCCAAACAAGTTCAAAAGATCGTATACTCCTTTATATAGTAAATACACTTTTGTACCAAAAGTATCAACTAGCAAAACTCCATATTCTCATCATATTACCTGTCATTATTGTTGCAAAAAGGGACATACCATTGAAAAATGCAAATTTAGGAGAATTTTAGTTCCTAAAGGAGTATTTCAATGGTTGCCTAAGTGCAACAAATTGTGTACTCACTACCAAGGACCCAATGAAAATTGGGGACCTCCCTCTTTAAATTAATCTTGCAGGAAAAGTGTCTTGACATTGCCGAAAGGTTGTGGTTCCTTGATAGCGGATGTTCAAGACACATGACTGGAGACCTATCTCTTTTCGTTGAGTTTCAAGCAAAGAAAAAGGGGTATGTCACCTATGGAGATAACAATCGGGGAGCCATACTTGGTAAAGGAAGTGTAGGTAACCCTTCTACCACTACTATAACTGATGTGCTGCTAGTAGAAGGTCTTAAACATAATCTTTTAAGTATAAGTCAATTGTGCGACAAAGATTTTAAAGTAATGTTTACAAATTCTGGATGCACAATAGAACATACTAAGAAAAGAGACATTATGTTTAAGGGCTTAAGAGTAAACAACATCTACATGCTAAATTTGGATGAGGTATCTAAGTCTAGTACCAAATGTCTAGTTGCTCTAGGCGATGACTCATGGCTTTGGCATAGACGTCTCGCCCACATAAATTTTGACTTACTAAATAAAGTTGTCTCAAAAGATTTAGTAATCGGCTTACCCAAAATGAAGTTTTCAAAAGATCATCTATGTGATGCTTGTCAAAAGGGAAAGCAAACAAAAATCTCTTTTAAATCAAAGAACGTGGTTTCAACATCACGCCCTCTTGAACTACTTCACATGGATCTTTTTGGCCCTTCAAGGACTAAAAGCATAGGTGGAAACACCTATGGTTTTGTCATTGTCGATGATTACTCGAGATTTTGTTGGACAATCTTTTTACCTAGTAAGGATCAAACTTTTTCAGCCTTTACTCAATTTGCAAGATTATGTCAAAACAAAATGAACAACAAAATAGTTGCAATTCGAAGTGATCACGGTGGAGAATTTGAAAACATTCTTTTTGAAAAATACTGTGATAAACATGGAATTGAGCATAACTTTTCAGCTCCTAGAACACCTCAACAAAACGGAGTAGTTGAACGTAAAAATCGAGTTCTAGAGGAGCTGGCAAGAACAATGCTGAATGAGGGTAATCTACCAAAGTATTTCTGGGCTGACGCGATTAGTACAGCATGTTATGTTTTGAATAGGATAACAATACGTCCTATACTGAACAAAACTCCCTATGAATTACTAAAGGGTAGAAAACCAAATATATCTCATCTCCATGTATTCGGTTGCAAGTGTTTTGTTTTGAACAATGGTAAGGATAATCTTGGCAAATTCGATGCTAAAGCTGATGAGGGCATATTCCTTGGTTACTCACAATCTAGCAAAGCATATCGAATATATAATAAGAGATTACTTATAGTAGAAGAGTCAGTACACGTTTCCTTTGATGAATCTTATGCAAAATATGTCGAGAAAGGTCTTTCATTTAATGGTGCAGGCCCATCCACTGAAGACATTGTCAAGGATAAGGAAGATGAGGATGAAAGTATTATAAAGAAAGATGCTGAGAAAGAGAAAGATGAGTCTCACAATGAAAATGAAAAAGAAAGCATCTCAAACAATGAAGAACTTCCCAAGGCCTGGACAAACGTGAAAGACCATCCAATTGATAATATAATAGGAGACATCTCAAGGGGCGTTACAACACGCTCAAAGATAAGTAACTTCTGCCATCATTTTGCTTTTGTTTCACAAGTTGAGCCGAAAAACGCTAAGGATGCATTACTTGATGAGCATTGGCTAATGGCCATGCAAGAAGAATTAAACCAATTTAAACGGAATGATGTTTGGGACTTAGTCCCTCATCCGGGAGATCATCAAGTAATAGGCACTAGATGGGTTTTTCGTAACAAACTTGATGAAAACGGTGTTATTACTAGAAACAAAGCTAGATTAGTTGCCCAAGGTTACAATCAAGAGGAAGGTATTGATTATGAAGAGACATACGCTCCTGTAGCACGTCTCGAAGCTATTCGCCTCTTACTTGCTTATGCTTGTTCTAAAGACTTCAAACTATTCCAAATGGATGTTAAGAGTGCCTTTCTAAATGGCTATATAAATGAAGAAGTCTATGTTGCTCAGCCACCCGGCTTTGAGAATTACATGTATCCAACTCATGTTTATAAGCTGAAACGTGCTCTATACGGTCTTAAACAAGCCCCTCGGGCTTGGTACGAACGTTTGAGCAAATTTCTCCTTAGTCAAGGGTACTCTAGAGACTTTTCTAAGCTTATGCAGAGTGAATTTGAGATGAGTCTCATGGGTGAGCTAAATTTCTTCCTTGGCCTACAAATCAAGCAACTCAGTCATGGAACGTTTGTGAATCAAACTAAATATTGTACGGAGCTGCTCAAAAGATTTGGAATGAGTGAAGCAAAGGAAATTGACACACCTATGGCAACAAATACAAATCTAGACAAAGATGAGAAAGGTAAAGAGGTTGACGTGAAATTATACCGAGGTATGATAGGTTCACTATTGTATCTTACTGCCTCAAGACCAGACATCATGTTTAGTGTGTGTATGTGTGCAAGATATCAATCTTGTCCAAAAGAATCTCACTTGAAAGCTGTCAAAAGAATTCTGCGATACTTACGTGGAACTACTACATATGGCCTATGGTATCCAAAAGGAAATGAGTGTCATTTGGTAGGATTCTCCGATTCAGATTTTGCTGGCTGCAAATCCGATAGAAAAAGCACTAGTGGAACGTGTCATCTATTCTCAAACTCATTAATAAGTTGGCATAGTAAGAAACAAGTATCGGTTGCATTATCCACTGCTGAGGCAGAATATGTAGCTGCTGGAAGCTGCTGTGCACAAATATTATGGCTCAAGCAACAACTTCTTGACTTTGGTATTAAGCTTGATCACATACCTATCATGTGCGACAACACAAGCGCCATAAACTTGAGTAAAAATCCTGTCTTACACTCACGTACCAAACACATTGAAATAAGGCATCACTTTCTACGAGATCATGTAGAGAAAGGAGACGTTACTTTTGAACATGTAGAAAGCAAGAAGCAACTAGCTGACATCTTCACCAAACCGCTAGCAACGGAGCAATATTTCAACATTCGTAGGGAATTAGGGATACTCGATATCTCTAATTTGGGCTAATTACGTTTGTTTTCTCTTAATATTATATCTTTACTTTATGTATATATCTATTTGTCTTGCTAACATTTTTTTAGCATAAAGGTAGTTCATCATCAAGCCAGGCGTCATATTGAAAAAGCGGTAACGTAATTGTTGTTCACTTCCAAAAATATTATTGATACTATAATATGCTATCAATTAACATGCTTATAGTGACCTCATGCATAAAAACTGCTCCTGCTCACATATGTGTCTCATTCTACCATTAACTACCTTTTACCTTCTATACTATACATGCTAGCATTATTATCTATGGTTCTCTTGTTACTCTTCTATTCTCCTGTTTTCTCTTTTTGATGTTGACAAAGGGGGAGATAGATGCTGAGCGTACGGGGGAGCTTTGTTGAGAGATTGCCTTGGTGAGAGATAGATGCCGGATGTACGGGGGAGCCTTTTGAGTCCTTGTCACTTACTACCAAAGCTTTTGAGTATTGGTTTGCCATCATCAAAAAGGGGGAGTTTGTGAATACAAGATTACACTCAAAGATGTTTTTGATTTATGGCAAACTCAAATGAGCATTCAAACAACAAGGAGGAATTTGATCACTCATGAAAGCACAAGGTGATCCACTATGCATATAAGTCGACTCAACACAAGCTGGACATGAAAAATGCAGAAAATCAGCAATTAGGTCGACCTACTGTCAACCTAGGTCGACCTAAAATGAAGGAAAATCCATATACCTCTGCTAGGTCGACTCACAGACCATTTAGGTCGACTCAAAATGAAGAAATCTTCATATCAGTCTGCTAGGTCGACCTACATGGCAACTAGGTCGACCTAATCTGTGAAAATGTCCCCAGAATGCACCAGAAGAGGATTCTGGTCGACCTACTCCTTCAACAGGTCGACCTAACTGGGAGCAAAATTCTGCAAGCTCTGTTAGGTCGACCTAAGCACCATAAGTGGTCGACCTAACTGATCAAGAAAGTTCAAAAATCAGTTTTTCTTGTTTCTAACTGTTATGCAATCATATATATTGCTCAAGGGTAATTATTCAAGTAACACCAACGACTGAAAGATACACAAACGCTTCTCATCTTCGTTCTTCATCATCTCCAACACAATTACACATAATCATTCTTGCGTTGCGGGTTAGTGATGAGTTCGATAACGTCCATGGAACGGAATTGAAGATTCCTAGTGGGTGAAGGTTTGTGGGGTTTGTTGGTGAATAAAATCTGCGGGTTTTGTCCTCCACGACGGGTGGTTCTTGGGGGTTTTTATCAAGAGGCATTCATTGAGGATTCGGCTGAGTGTAACGATTGAGGAACGGGGAGTTCAAGGAATCAAGACACTGCAGAAGGGAATCAAAGTGAAGCTCTTGGATAACCTTGATCTGACTCAAGATTAAGGGGGAAGAAGATTCAAAGGATCGACATAATTGGTTTATCGTTTATCGCTTTGTTATCTTCTTTGTATATACTACTTTCAACATTAATGAAAGATTACCCAATTTCAATTTGGAATTGGGGGCAGACGTAGTCGTAGCGAGGACGATCGACGAACTGCCTAAACAAATATCGTGTTCTTGTCGCTTTTACTTTCTCTTTTACTTTCTGTTCATAATTGGTTATAAGTGCAAAATTGATCAACGATTCAAGTGTTAAAATTGTGAATTAAAGTTCTGCACAAACATCACAATTCACCACAACTTGAATCACTATCAATTTGAACCTATCACCAAGTGTTTGTGTTTTTTTGCTTAATCCAATCTTACTGCATTGCAAATCAAAGTTGTCAATCTAGAAGTTAATTGGATTTCAGTTGTTAAACGTATTGGTTAGCTATCATATTACTTCACCATCAATTCCACTTACGTTTTGGTTTTGAAACACATACGACCTTTGCAATAGCGGTCCAGAATAGACGCAAGTCGATTCAGAACCGCTTTCGCTCGAGTCTGTAGAAAAATCTGTAAAAACTTAGTGAGATCTATTCACCCCCCCTCTAGATCTATAGGCCAGCGTCTAACAGAAAATGGTTGGAACAGTTTTCGAGATTTGAGTTTGGTTGTGAAGCGACGTCTTCTTGTGGTAAGCTTAGTATTATTGAAGCTTACGTCTGGTGTTCTTAACGAGAGTAGAGAGAGTCAGAAATTGGATTGCAATTGGTTGGTGAGATGACATTGATTAATCAAGGTAAAGGTAATCACTTTCGGATTGACGAGATTAGAGTCATGAAAGGTCATGATCGAGTTTGCATTTTGATACTTCGAAGTTGGAAAAGAGAATTTTGAATGAAGGACATCGTAATGGTTTGAGCATACATCATAATGCTACTAAAATGTAACAAGATTTGAGGAAATGTTTAGTGGTAAAGTATGGAGAGGGATATGGTAGAATTGTGTATATGAGTTGGACTTGTCAAAAACCGTTTAGTTGGTACAACAATTATCTATTCTCGAGTGGAAGTGGGATCGTATTTCTAAGGATTTTGTTTCAGGTTTGCCGAGAACGTCGAGTAATTATGAAGCAATTCGGATTTTTATGGATAGACGGACAAATGTGTTCATTTTATTCCGATAAGGATGGATTATTTGATGGAAAGACTTGCTAAGTTATACATCGAGAAGATTATGTGTTTGCATGGTATTCCGTCAAGTATTGTTTTGGATAAACTCCAAGGTTTTCTTTTGGATTTTGAAAAGGTTGCGGAGTGATTTGAGATTAGAAGAGAAAGTACTTGAAGTTTGAATGAAGGATTTGTACTTGGGGTTAGTGCTTGAAGAGAATTTTCGAGGACGAAAATCTTTTAAGTGGGGGAGAGTTGTAACATCCCGATTTTATTAGCTATTTATTTAATTAGTTTAATTTGGTGTTTTACTAATTATTCATGTTATTCAATTATTTAGTATGATATTATTTAATTTGAGGTTTGTGCTAATTGGATTAACTGAATTATTAGTAATATTATGAGATATTAGTTGATGGGCCTAATTTAGTTAGAAGAATAGATTGTGGGTTAAGCCCATTAAGAGAAAGATAGTAAGAAGAGGAAAACTAGGGTTTTAGAGATAACACAATTTGGGGCAAAGGAAGAGAAAGAAGAGAATAGAGGAGAAAGAACATAGAAGAGAAGAAGAAGGAAATTGTAGATTTCTTGAAGAGGGTGGATTTAAGAGTTAGAGGTAAGGGTTTGAATACAAGTTCTTATAGACTATATGATTGGGTAATGTTTGTGTTGTGTGAATCTCTTCATTCCTTGCTATTTCATGAGAAATGTATGAACCCTAATTTCTATGATATTTCTATGGATTTACATGATTAAACATGATTTGATGATATATGTTGTTCAATAATGACGAATACTGATTGTATTTGATGTTTATTGATGTTTGGGAGTGATTTGGAGTGGTGGGTGTGTGATTTCGCAGTTCTGTATGTTGCTGAGTTTTTCTGCATAATCGCACGGCCGCTAAGCGGGACTCTGGCCGCTAAGCGGAGCTGCGAAGACCGATGTTACTGTAAAGCCCGCTGGCTGGCCGCTGGGCGGATCCTGCTGTAGGCAGATTTTTCCAAACTTTAAAATATCATAACTTTTGATCCGTAACTCCGTTTTATGCGCCGTTCGAAGCGTTGGGAAGCTAATGAGATTGTCTATATGATAGGATAGAATGGATTGACACTTGATTTATAAATTATGATGATAATTGAGAATAACATTTACCTATATGTGTATGTTATGGATGAACTATGCATGATCAATGTTCATGGATGTATTATGTGATATGATAACCATGATTTATGTGATTGAATGCTAAATGCTAGTTGATGTGGAATAGTTTGAATGGGATGTTAATATATGGATAACATGGGATTACTTATGTGTGTATTATGAAATAAGACTTGTGGTTAATATTCATATATGTGTTAAGTGATGTGATATCCATGATATGTTTTAATGACTATAAATATACATTTATATGCACTATTTGAATGTGTCTTGTTGATAATGAGCATTTAAAGGTGTATGTATTGAGATGTGGATTGTATACTTGTAAATGCTTTTATGTGCGTTACGTTTTGGTATGTAATGAATAACAACTATTGGTAAGATGTGTGGTAATATATGCATGTTGATTGTGATTGGATATATGATGGTTGTTATGCCTTGTTGTAATTGTTAATTGTGTTGTGAATGTTGTGTACAATTGGCGGATAATTCATAGAGTTGAATTATTGTGGTATGCGGTAAGTTAAGATTGATGAGATAATCTTAATTGCATAAGTTGTTGGTAATTGTACATACATTCATAGCATGGTCGGCTTTATGGTGGAAGCGGTGAAACTTGGGTTCACATGGTAAGAGACGTTGATCCTTGAATGGAAATAGGCGTAGCAGACGTGATCCTTAATTGGAAATAGGCGTGTTGGCTTTGATCTTGTCCGGATCGGGAGCGTGGCTTGGATTCTAAACATTGAATCGGAAAGCGGTGAAACATTGGATTCACATTGGGTACCACATGCATAGAGTCACATGTCTTGCATTGAGTCACATTGGAGTTATGTGATGTTTGAATGTATGCAACTATGTGATTGTTATGTGTATATGAGATGTGATAAGTGAATTTGGTGATTCATTTGATATGAATTGTTGTTGTGTCATAAATGTGATATATGTGATTTGGAACACATGTGATATAGATGTGAATTTATACGTATTAATGATATATGTATATATATGTGAATATGTGAATCATGTTTGATCACTTAGAATTGAATGAGCTATGTTGTATGACATGAACATGTGCATCTTGAATAATGACATATGATGCATGTTTATGTGAAGAGTGATGAATTCTTGAAATGTATTCTTAGTGTGTTTTACATTTCCCATTATCATGTTTTCTATAAGAAGTTGAATTCTCACCCTTCTGTTTGAATGTTATCCTTTGTTGGTAACGTGCAGGTTTCATGGATAGTGAAGCTTCGAAGGAGGCTTAGCGTCGAGATTTAGATCTCTAGTAGGGTGTCGTGACTAAGTTGTCACTTGTGCTCTGGTCATATGTAACACATGGGAGTTGGGTTTTATGTTTTTATGACTCGATGTTATGAGATGTTTGTTTACTCATATTGTATTTGTATTTGAATATGTTATTCTGGTTAATGTGTGGCCTTGAGCCAAGATGTTGAGACATGGTGGATGATGTATGGGAATCATCCTATTTTGCCATTTATTCGATGAGATGATTATTCCGCTGTGGTTTGCATGTTATTTAAATTCCCGTGTTATTTGGAAATGACCATTGCATGTTTAAAGATAAAAATATTTGTTCTATTTTGAATTATGTGTAACGCCCTCGTGAGATGCATGCTTCTTTACTCTGATTTACGCAAATATATGCCTTATTTGCTTAGTATAGAACCGGGGGTGTTACATGTTACATTAGTGGTATCAGAGCAGGTCGGTCCGTTCGGCCAAGTTGTCTAATGTTGTTTATTCCTCTGTACGCGACAAGTGTGTGAAACACTATCGATACTTGTTGCTTTCTGATTGTTGCAGGAATTAGTTTGAGCGAAGTGGGGGAGAAGCTTTGCTTCTCGGATGTGGTTCAGTTGCAAGTTTGCAAAGATGATTGTTGTCTTGGTGTTTCGGAAACTGAATTTCGGCGAAAGAATGTGTCTCTCGAGTTATAAAAAGTTTGGGAGCGAGGAGATATGTTAAGAGTTGTTTGGAATATGTTTAAGTTGAATAAAAATGAGTTCTGGAGTGAAATTTCCGTAAGCAAAACGCAGGAAATTGCTGAATTTTTTGTGAAACTTCAACAATTCATAACTGGAGTTCTGGGCATCTGATTCTAGTCCTGTTTGAAGCATTGGAAAGTTAACGAGATGAAATTTATTTAAAAAAATTGGTTCCAGCAGCTGTAATAGAATTATTTGTAACAAGATGGTGTTGGAAAGAGATGAAGTTTGCGGTTACGCTTGTCCTTGAGACCAGACTTGTGCGTTGGTGTCGCGCGGGACGTTAGTGTCAGAGTTGAGTGAACTGAAGGAGTAATTAAAAGTTTTGTTGAGAAGAAATTTTAAGAATTAAGTGTCCCATTTGAGAAGTTTTGGAGATACAGTAAAGAGTGTTGCGGCATGACGTTGATGTTCGCATTTTCGAATGGCGTTGGAATAGTTAACAAGTCAGTTACGGTTATGTTGAAAAAGTACCGGAATGGTCAACATATGCGTAGTCGATTTGAGATGTGTTAATTGGTTGTAATGTTGGATGGTTGGACGTGGAAGTGAAGTTGATGATGGTTGTATTGGATAAATTTTCGAGGACGAAAATATTATAAGTGGGGGAGAGTTGTAACACCCGGTATTTAATTAATTATTTAATTAAATACTTTCAAATTATTTCGAATTTAATTGTTGAATTTGTGGAGTGTTGAGAATTGCTGACATGGGTTTTATGATTAATTAGTCGATTAATTAATTGATTAAGTTGTAGAAATCTAGTATTGAAGAAATACTAGATTTGTTATATGGACTTAATTAAGTGATGGTGGTAGTAAAAGGTGGGATGTGAATGTTAGGCTCAATAGGTTTAATGAAATTAGATTAAGATAAGGATTAGGTTCATTAGAAGAGAAAAAGTCTTGAGAAATTGGTCATGGGAAGTTGTAGAGAAGAGAAAAAAGAGGAGAGAAACTCATTTCCGTTTTTCTTGCAGCAGTCTCACTAAATCAAAGATCCCTGATTCGTTAACCGTTGGATCGTCGCCAAATTTTTTGGGTAGGTTCGCAACACCTATATCTAACTTTTGACCGTTGGGATCTTTAAAATAAGGTATGAGTTGCGAGATATCATCATCGCACTGTAGCTGCATATTTGGAAAAAAATTCAGCTTTTGATTCTGATTAAAAGAGGCAAGGGTTAGAAGCTAAGGCTAGAAGGCTTCTATCGGTAGAATTATAGAGTAATCTCTAATACAATGTAAGGGTGGGGTTCTTGCTCTATAAACGGAGATATGATAGACCGTATGTGGGGTTAGGTTATAATTTTATCGATGTGTTTGGTATTATTTGGTGTTCGTTATTTTGTGATTTTCTGGAAAATTATATATGCTGTTATTGAGTGTGGAATATTGATTAATGGTGTTGGTTTGTGATGTGGTGATATTAATTGTATGCCTATGGCCAGTGACGATGCAATGTTATGATTTGGCGATAACTGCGAAATGCAGGAAATAAAGCGACGTTGAGTTACCCTAATGATCGGTAACATTTGTGATATAGGTGAATGCCTCGCGATGTTATTTTGTGATATTTGTGATTTGTTGCATTTCATCAGTGTCTCATGATTTTCATGTTTTAGCTACGGCCTAGATTGGCAAACAGCGACGAAGGCTTATGCCTGTTTTGATGCCTCTATTTATTGGCAATTGGCGATGGGGGCTGAAGCCCCTGGGTACCACATGCATGTGCATTTGTTAGAGTCTCATTTCATTTGTGTGATTATGAGTTTATGTGTTGGGATGTGTGAACTTATGTGAATTATTGTGAAATCTGAATATGAATTTATGTGAGATATGGTGATGTGTGTTGTTTTAATTTAAATAGTGAATTAAACTAGACGGTAATGATTATACCGCAAAGTGATTATTATTATGACTTAATCCGTATATACTGTTTATCATCACCCTGTTTATATTGTTTGATATCTCACCCCTTTTATTTGTTTTGCCGTTACCTTTAAACTGGTAACGTGCAGGTGATAGCCTTGAGGAAGATTTAGGCGATGTGAGTCGAGTCGATGATCGCTCTGATACGTAGCACTCGGGGGGATAAATGCGTGTTTTAATTATTTGTTACTTGCTGGATTTTTAGTGATGTTTTATTGTTGAATTGTAGCTTAAAGCTATTTTGCGAAGATGTTATTATTAAATTGAAAATTGTGAAGTTTTTGAATTCTGCTGCGAGATAAAATAATTATTTTGATAAAGTAATTTTTGAGGATTAATTTTAAATTCCTGTGCTATGTATCTATATGAAGGCAAGTAAGTCGAGAATTTTTGGAAATAACGAATATGTGATACCTCAAATGAACTTGTTTGAAATTTATACTCTGATTTTATTATATTTTTCGGGTAGAATTTGGGGTGTTACAGGCAACGTGTGTCCGAAGATTTCTGAGAAAGAAACCCCAACCTCCAGCAGTTTCTCCTTCCATAAGAGCGAATGCAACATGAAAAATGTTACTATTTCCGTCTTGTGCCACAGCCATCAACAAGGTCCCCTTATATTTTCCGTACAACCAAGTGCCATCTATTTGAAGAATTGGTTTGCAATACGCAAATCCTTGAACACATGGGCGGAAAGCCCAGAAAAACCTGTGGAATATCACATTTCCTTGAAGGCACGTTCCGTCTAGAGATTGCACCAGAAGGGTCTCTAAAATAGTAACGGTTCCAGGAGCATAAAGCTGAAGCGCAGATAAGAAACGTGGAAGTTGTTTGTACGAATCCTCCCAATTGCCATACACAAGTTCGATTGCTTTGGTTTTCACCAGCCACGCCTTTCTATAAGATGAAGTGTAATTGTAAGTTGAAACGATATGAGAGATTATCATTTTCACCTTTACTAACAGATCTTTGTCTACTAGAGGCAAGATTTCTTGACATATAATATCATAACTTAGCTTACGGTAATCTTGGAAAACATTTTTGTTAACATATGTGTTATCTTGGGAAATAGATCCTATCACCCATGAATCACTTCTCTTCTTGTATGATGCAGCCAACCTGAATCCACCAATCAGGGTTTCTACACTTAATTTTGTACCTCTCAATGTTGGCGCGATCAACTTTAAAATCAACATTGTTTGCCATATGAAATCTTTTTATGGCCACGATACATTCCTCCCTTGAACGAAATTTGTCTCCTTCTTTTAACCGTGCATCTGTTTAAGTGTATGGATCATAGGAAATATCAGACGATGGTTCAGCCCCATCCAATTTCAAGTTCCTCATGTGCGCTGGAGGCATATACACTTGATCTGGTGGCACAACAAAATCCTGTTCGTCTTCAGATTCCTCGTTGACCAAGTGATTAACTTCTATTTCCGGTGCTTCTTTTTCTTCATCAATGGGATCACGAAGATTATCGATCATTCGCACCTGAATTTTATGAGATGTGGAAGCAGCGTTACCGCCATCTGCTATAATTCCCCATTACCCAACTCCCGATGTATCCAACTGAAGAATACGTGAATTGATATAGATCAGTCACAACCCCTAAAATGTATGTGTCCGACCATTACTACTTACATGACCCCACCAACAGCAATACAACCAACAACCACCCCAAGAACCCCAACAGAGTCAACAACGCCAACAACGCCAACATCGTCAACCAAGCCAACCAATCCAACATAGCTTTCACCAAACACAGTACCAACACCATCAGACCTCCGAACACCCTTACCGTGAAGAATATCAAACGCCCTACCAAAATCAACTCATCCAACAATAGTCCTGGGCCTTCACCCAACAACACCACGACGCAGGCCCCTCCACTAGGCAACCCATCCAACAACATTCCTGGGGCTTCACCCAATAGCACCACGACGTGGGCCCCTCCACTAGGCAACCCAGCCCCGACATGGGCCTAGATGACGAATACAATCCAAACGAGCCAATGATCCACAATCCTCACTTTACCATATCTTCCAACAATCACAATAGCAACAATAATATGGCTACACCACACCCCAACAAATAATGCCTTTTTCCAAGGCAACTCAAGTGCTGGGTTTTACCAACCATACGAGGCGACCTCACCACAACGACAAATCTATAAGGGCATGGGGACCCGACTATTTGACATAAGAATTGAAGACTACATGTCCAACGAGCGTATCGAGGGGCTAATTCGAGGCCCACCTACCCAAACACAACGAGAACATCCAAGGACTAGGGGGTCGTCGACCACCTTCCCAACGGATCCGAACAACACCTTCTTGCGGAATTGACGATCATAAGGGTCAAGATTAGAATAATTTTAATGTTTTTTAAAAATATATTCCCGTATTTCCCGTATTTGTATTGTTTTTCCCGTATTTGTAATGTTTTACCCGTATTTCCAATTATAATGCACCGTCTTATATTATTAATATATATATTCCCGCAATTCTAATTATTTATTTAGTAGGTTTTCTTTTTTTAAAAATATTTAAAAAAAATGCAGCACATTGGCGCCACCCGAGGTGGCTTAAAAAAATCACCTAGCACTATGGCGCCACCTAGGGTGGCGCATATGAACAAAATTTTATACTATGGCGCCATGTGTAACACCCCAAATCTACCCGGTAATTATAATAAAAATCAGAGTATAAATTGCAAACAACATTCATTTGAGGTATCACATATTCGTCATTCAAAAACAATTATGGCTTAATTGCCTTCATATAGATACATAGCACGTAACTTAAAACGGACAATTAAATCATTATTAAAAAATCACTTTGTTTCAAATTAAATAGTTAACTCGCAGCGGAATCATCAAACTTCATAAATATTCAAATCAAGTCGTAGCATCATTGCATAGTAACTTTAAGTTGCAATTTAAAACATAATTCACTTAAAAATTCAGCAAACAAAATAATAAATAAAACAATCGTTTTATTCCCCCCGAGTGCTACGTATCAGAGCAAGACACCAACTCGATTAACAGCAATTAAAGACTTCATAAAATCACTTCAA
Source organism: Vicia villosa (assembly GCF_029867415.1). Taxonomy (NCBI): domain Eukaryota; kingdom Viridiplantae; phylum Streptophyta; class Magnoliopsida; order Fabales; family Fabaceae; genus Vicia; species Vicia villosa. The sequence goes on along the minus strand of NC_081181.1, from coordinate 64,018,939 downwards.
ATTTCCATCGCTATCTTGAGTACCTGTCAATTTCCCATGGTAGGGAAACATCATTCAGAAAGGGTGAGATATCTACCAATATAAACAAACGCATGATAAACAATATATTAGAATTTAATCATACGAAATTATCACGTTACATTAGAATTTAATCATACGAAATTATCACGTTACAGCTTTCAGACTACATTTATAATAACAATTAACCTGAACAGTTATAATTAACAAAAATCAATAACAACAATATATTAATAGTTATAACAACTATTTCTCATCTTCCAGACAATACCTGTCACAACACGTCATTAGTATAACAATTTATAATTACAACTCCATATTATCACAATTTAACAACAACTCAAGTCACATCACATCACAATTAAATCACACTCATGCCACATACAATGAGACTCTACAACTGCACATGCATGTGGTACCCAGGGCTTCAGCCCCCATCGCCAATTGCCAGTTAAACAGAGGCATCAAGGCATAAGCCTTCGTCACTAATTTGCCAATCCAGGCCGTCGCCAGAAATGCATATGTATATGAATGCAACAAACACACACAACAATCAACATCATAGTCACAAGGCATAAGCCTATATCGTCGCTATACTAATAAATAGAGGTATACATCGTCACTGAAACATCCTTCAACTTCGCATAAAACAACAACAATTATCACCACAACAACAACTAATTTCATCGAATCAACACGACAGAATCACAACAAATAATCAGGAATAATTTCCTACGAATTTAACCCCCACATATCATTCATCATGAGTCCGGTTATAGAGTTAGAACCCCACCCCTTACCTTGTATTCGGAGTCCGTTCTACAATTCTACCGATCGAAGCCATCTAGCCTTAGCTCCCAAACATTGCCTCTTTTCATCCGAATAAAAAGCTGAAAATTTTCCCAAATATGCAGCTACAGTGCGATGATCATATCTCACAACTCAGACCTTATTTTGAAGATCCCAACGGTCAAAAGTTAGCTATAGGTGTTGCGAACCTACCCACAAAATTTGGTGACGATCCAACGGTTAACGAATCGGGGATCTTCGATTTAGTGAGACTGCTGCAAGAAAAACGGGAATGAATTTCTCTCCTATTTTCTCTCTTCTCTACAACTTCCCATAACAAATTCCCCAAGACTTTTTCTCTTCTAATTAACCTAATTCTTATCTTAACCTAATTTCATTAAATCTATTGGGCCTAACATTCACACCCCACCTTTTACTACCACCATCACTTAATTAAGTCCATATAGTAAATCTAGTATTTCTTTAATACTATTTCTACAACTTAATCAATTAATTAATCAACTAATTAATCATAAAAACCCATGTCAACAATTCTCAACACTCCACAAATTCAATAATTAAATTCGAAATAATTTGAAAGTATTTAATTAAATAATTAACTAAATACCGGGTGTTACAACTCTCCCCCACTTAGAATATTTTCGTCCTCGAAAATTTATCCGATACAACCATCATCAACTTCACTTCCACGTCCAACCATCCAACATAACAACCCATTGACACATCTCAAATCGACTACACATATGTCGACCATTCTGGTACTTCTTCAACATAACCGTTACTAACTTGTTAACTATTCCAACGCCATTCGAAAGTGCGAACATCGACGCCATGCGGCGACACTCTTTACGGTATCTCCAAAACTTCTCAAATGGTACACTAATTCTTAAAATTTATTTTCAATAAACCTATTAATTACTCCTTAAATTCACTCAACTCTGACACTAACGTTCAGCGCGACACCAACGCACAAGTCTGGTCCCAAGGACAAGCGTAAACGCAAACTTCATCTCTTTCCAACATCATCTTGTTCCAAATAATTCTATTAAAGCTGATGGAATCATTTTTAAAATAAATTTCATCTCGTTAGCTTTCCAACGCTTCAAACGGGACTAAAATCGGATGTCCAGAACTCAAGTTATGAATTTTTGAAGTTTCACAAAACATTCAACAATTTCCTGCGTTTTGCTTACGGAATTTCCACTCCAAAACTCATTTTTCTTCAACTTAAACATATTCCAAAAAAACTCTTAACATATCTCCTCACTCCCAAACTTTTTATAACTCGAGAGACACATTCTTTCGTCGAAATTCAGTTTTCGAAACACCCAGACAACAATCCTCTTTGCGAACTTGCAACTGAACCACATCCGAGAAGCAAAGCTTCTCCCCCACTTCGCTCAAACTAATTCCTGCAACAACCAGAAAGCAACAAGTACCGACAGTGTTGTACACACTTGTCGCGTACAAAGGGATAAACAATAATTAGACGACTCTGGCCGGACGGACCGACCTGCTCTGATACCACTAATGTAACACCCCAAATCTACCCGGTAATTATAATAAAAATCAGAGTATAAATTGCAAACAACATTCATTTGAGGTATCACATATTCGTCATTCAAAAACAATTATGGCTTAATTGCCTTCATATAGATACATAGCACGTAACTTAAAACGGACAATTAAATCATTATTAAAAAATCACTTTGTTTCAAATTAAATAGTTAACTCGCAGCGGAATCATCAAACTTCATAAATATTCAAATCAAGTCGTAGCATCATTGCATAGTAACTTTAAGTTGCAATTTAAAACATAATTCACTTAAAAATTCAGCAAACAAAATAATAAATAAAACAATCGTTTTATTCCCCCCGAGTGCTACGTATCAGAGCAAGACACCAACTCGATTAACAGCAATTAAAGACTTCATAAAATCACTTCAAATTTCCATCGCTATCTTGAGTACCTGTCAATTTCCCATGGTAGGGAAACATCATTCAGAAAGGGTGAGATATCTACCAATATAAACAAACGCATGATAAACAATATATTAGAATTTAATCATACGAAATTATCACGTTACATTAGAATTTAATCATACGAAATTATCACGTTACAGCTTTCAGACTACATTTATAATAACAATTAACCTGAACAGTTATAATTAACAAAAATCAATAACAACAATATATTAATAGTTATAACAACTATTTCTCATCTTCTAGACAATACCTGTTACAACACGTCATTAGTATAACAATTTATAATTACAACTCCATATTATCACAATTTAACAACAACTCAAGTCACATCACATCACAATTAAATCACACTCATGCCACATACAATGAGACTCTACAACTGCACATGCATGTGGTACCCAGGGCTTCAGCCCCCATCGCCAATTGCCAGTTAAACAGAGGCATCAAGGCATAAGCCTTCGTCACTAATTTGCCAATCCAGGCCGTCGCCAGAAATGCATATGTATATGAATGCAACAAACACACACAACAATCAACATCATAGTCACAAGGCATAAGCCTATATCGTCGCTATACTAATAAATAGAGGTATACATCGTCACTGAAACATCCTTCAACTTCGCATAAAACAACAACAATTATCACCACAACAACAACTAATTTCATCGAATCAACACGACAGAATCACAACAAATAATCAGGAATAATTTCCTACGAATTTAACCCCCACATATCATTCATCATGAGTCCGGTTATAGAGTTAGAACCCCACCCCTTACCTTGTATTCGGAGTCCGTTCTACAATTCTACCGATCGAAGCCATCTAGCCTTAGCTCCCAAACATTGCCTCTTTTCATCCGAATAAAAAGCTGAAAATTTTCCCAAATATGCAGCTACAGTGCGATGATCATATCTCACAACTCAGACCTTATTTTGAAGATCCCAACGGTCAAAAGTTAGCTATAGGTGTTGCGAACCTACCCACAAAATTTGGTGACGATCCAACGGTTAACGAATCGGGGATCTTCGATTTAGTGAGACTGCTGCAAGAAAAACGGGAATGAATTTCTCTCCTATTTTCTCTCTTCTCTACAACTTCCCATAACAAATTCCCCAAGACTTTTTCTCTTCTAATTAACCTAATTCTTATCTTAACCTAATTTCATTAAATCTATTGGGCCTAACATTCACACCCCACCTTTTACTACCACCATCACTTAATTAAGTCCATATAGTAAATCTAGTATTTCTTTAATACTATTTCTACAACTTAATCAATTAATTAATCAACTAATTAATCATAAAAACCCATGTCAACAATTCTCAACACTCCACAAATTCAATAACAAAATAATAAATAAAACAATCGTTTTATTCCCCCCGAGTGCTACGTATCAGAGCAAGACACCAACTCGATTAACAGCAATTAAAGACTTCATAAAATCACTTCAAATTTCCATCGCTATCTTGAGTACCTGTCAATTTCCCATGGTAGGGAAACATCATTCAGAAAGGGTGAGATATCTACCAATATAAACAAACGCATGATAAACAATATATTAGAATTTAATCATACGAAATTATCACGTTACATTAGAATTTAATCATACGAAATTATCACGTTACAGCTTTCAGACTACATTTATAATAACAATTAACCTGAACAGTTATAATTAACAAAAATCAATAACAACAATATATTAATAGTTATAACAACTATTTCTCATCTTCCAGACAATACCTGTCACAACACGTCATTAGTATAACAATTTATAATTACAACTCCATATTATCACAATTTAACAACAACTCAAGTCACATCACATCACAATTAAATCACACTCATGCCACATACAATGAGACTCTACAACTGCACATGCATGTGGTACCCAGGGCTTCAGCCCCCATCGCCAATTGCCAGTTAAACAGAGGCATCAAGGCATAAGCCTTCGTCACTAATTTGCCAATCCAGGCCGTCGCCAGAAATGCATATGTATATGAATGCAACAAACACACACAACAATCAACATCATTGTCACAAGGCATAAGCCTATATCGTCGCTATACTAATAAATAGAGGTATACATCGTCACTGAAACATCCTTCAACTTCGCATAAAACAACAACAATTATCACCACAACAACAACTAATTTCATCGAATCAACACGACAGAATCACAACAAATAATCAGGAATAATTTCCTACGAATTTAACCCCCACATATCATTCATCATGAGTCCGGTTATAGAGTTAGAACCCCACCCCTTACCTTGTATTCGGAGTCCGTTCTACAATTCTACCGATCGAAGCCATCTAGCCTTAGCTCCCAAACATTGCCTCTTTTCATCCGAATAAAAAGCTGAAAATTTTCCCAAATATGCAGCTACAGTGCGATGATCATATCTCACAACTCAGACCTTATTTTGAAGATCCCAACGGTCAAAAGTTAGCTATAGGTGTTGCGAACCTACCCACAAAATTTGGTGACGATCCAACGGTTAACGAATCGGGGATCTTCGATTTAGTGAGACTGCTGCAAGAAAAACGGGAATGAATTTCTCTCCTATTTTCTCTCTTCTCTACAACTTCCCATAACAAATTCCCCAAGACTTTTTCTCTTCTAATTAACCTAATTCTTATCTTAACCTAATTTCATTAAATCTATTGGGCCTAACATTCACACCCCACCTTTTACTACCACCATCACTTAATTAAGTCCATATAGTAAATCTAGTATTTCTTTAATACTATTTCTACAACTTAATCAATTAATTAATCAACTAATTAATCATAAAAACCCATGTCAACAATTCTCAACACTCCACAAATTCAATAATTAAATTCGAAATAATTTGAAAGTATTTAATTAAATAATTAACTAAATACCGGGTGTTACACCATGGGAGGTGGCTCCTATGTGTAGGACACCTCCAAAACCTGGTTAACCAAGTAATGCTTCCCAAAACCTGGTTTTTTGGGTAATTTTTTTTTTAAATTGGTTATTTGCATTTTTTTCCCCATATCTTACATTTTGTCAGAATTTTTTAAAAAAATATTTACACCATTTAAGTTTTGGTCATACAATATTTTCATGGGAAAAAGAAAATGCACTGACAGTGTAAAATTTTCACACCGTCGACCAATGAGAGACATGCATCAGAATAAATCTAATTTTTTATTTTAAAAAATTGAAATTACATGGCAAATGAAAGCATTTTGATTGGTTGTACATCTAAAACTGTTTTAAACTGAAAATGCACTATCTTTAAACTCTATTTTCATACCTTTTATTTAAATACTAATTGAATATATTTACACCATTAAAATTTTGGTCATACAATATTTTTAAAATTTTTATTCTTTTTATTAAAATACAAATTGAATTCTTGAAAGAAATACATTAAATTTAAAAACTATATTTTATTAAATTTTAATAAAGATCTTTTATTAAAATTTTAAAATCCAAAAAAGATCTTGCAAAATTGGCAGAAACATTTCATGTGGAATTACCTTGGGACTTCAATACAAATTGTTTTATATTCAAAATTTATTTTCCATAGCAAAATCCGCAGGTATTCCTGCGGAATTTTCTGCAAAATCTTGATCCACAAGAAATTTTACTTTATTTAATTATTTCCTAGAAAAATTCATAGATATACATGCGGAATATTTTCCATAAAAAATTTGGCAGATAAATCATATATTTCTAATAGTGCAATCAGAAATTCGAAAATGTCGGAACTTATCACTTTCATTGTCAAACTACATATATTAAAAAATAGTTAAACAAGATTAGTACAAAACAATGACAACTAAAAAAGTTGTTAAACTAAAGGTCAGTTTTAGCGTACCTTAGACAAAAACCAGAACCAACAGAAATTGAAACCTATATAAAATGAAATAGCAACAGCCAGAAGCTTTACCACGAGAAAGCTGCTATACTATAGAATGGCCTAGGTTGAACCCATAGTGGATGTTACTAATAAATATGGCTCTCGTTTGCTCATATATTTTCCAATTCAACGCATTAATATTCAATCTAAGAATTTGCCATATTATTTTTTAATATTATTTTATTTTTAAAAAGTTTAAAATTTTAAATCAATTAAATACCGATACCCAACTAAAACTATTACCAAAGAATTTGTCTTAAAAAAAACTCACAAAGTTCCCCATTTTATAGTATTAATATTTCTATCAACTACAAATACAAATCAACTGCTCATCTACATACACATATTTATTTATATTTAGTATTAAGATTATATCTTTGTCTCACTATTGACTCAACAACAAGAAAACTCTAAAATAATTTTTTCTAGATAATTCAGTCAAAGAAAACTTAAAATAAAAAACAAAAATTCAACTGAAGTGAAAAAAAAAAGAGAGAAAGAAATGGTTGTACTAGATGTTCCTGGAACACCATTCGGTTCAAAATAAAGAGCGTTTTTGTAACATCAACCGTGCACAATAAACAAAGAGGTTATTGTTTTTGTCTTTTGAATAATCCATCAAATTTTCCGTTGAGTTGTTTTTGTGTCTTCCAAGTTCTGACAGAGTTTGAAACACCCACACACACAAGTAGAACAAAAATTTAAATAACCACCTTTTAAAAAAAATACCAAAAAAAATCATGTTTTGATATTTATCAAAGTGTCTAGGTTTGGCAGCACACCCTTAAGTATGTGTCAAACCATATGGCGCCTATGTGTAAATTTTAAGTGAATGCGCCATTTGAGATGGCGCCTATGTTCAACTTAATTAGGTTAGCCATTTTAAATGGCGTCTATGTACAAATTCTTACACATAGGAGCCGTTTGAAATGACTCCTATGTGTTAGGGTTTTTTCTGGAAAAAAATACCTCATTCCAGTTCATTTCACACACAGTTTTCAGTTCCGTTCATCGATTTTGTCTCTGATTTTTCTCTTTGTCGTTAACCCTAATTATTAATATTTTGGTATTTAAAAAAGTAAAATTCATTGCAAGAAAATATTTTACAAAGTTGTTACACAATAATTATCCTAGGCCATACAATCAAACATGCGTTGAGGTTGTTCCATGACTAGGACATTTGTTTTTATTGTGCCCGAGCTGGCGGAAAATGCTACACTTTCTTTCCATTTTGTCACGAACATCCATTTCGGTTCGAATATGAATACTGTTAGGGCGACCCTTTTTCTTTCGACGCAACATGTCATTATGCCAAACTACTTCCGCATCATACTCAGGCCAGTAATCCTCCTTCGCTACCACTAGAAATGCGACATTGTATACCTCAAACAAGGTGTCAATCTTGTAAATTGGTGAAAGTAGTGACAATGCATCTCGGTGCGCATATGCACATGTTGTAGGACATGTGAGCAAGACATACAAAATGCTTGAAACTTTCCACAGTCGCATCAATGGTCATCTAGTAGAACCCTATATTGTCGTCTCGGTAATCCTTAATTGTGGTCTATTGTTTCTCTAACACTGAATGTATGGTTGAATCAATCGAAAGCAGTAACATCATGATTGTTGGCCTTTGTTGATTGTTTTTTCAAAAATTTCATGCAACTCTCGTTGAATAGTTGTCTCGATTCTCTAACAGCACTCCACCTCTGACCTCTTGTTGAGAATAGCAAAGCCATCCTAAAGTAGGTTGCTTCAACCAGTGCGGTAATAGGGAGGTTTCGAATACCCTTAAAAACACCATTTAAGGATTCCACAAGATTTGTTGTCATGCCCCAGCGTACACCGTTGTCATAAGCCCTAGTCCATTTCTCCCTTGCAAGGTTATAAATCCAGCTTCCCGCATCCGGATTTGACAATACAATTTCACTCCAATAATGTTGGAATGTAGATTGAGTTAATGCATATCCTACATTCATATGTGTCTTCCGGAGGTGCCTATCCTTAATCTCCCGTATGAAATTCTGGGCAATATGTCGAATACAGTATACATGTGTTGATGTCGGGTGTTGCCATCCATTTGCCGGATTGTTGTAAGCACTTTCAATGGAAGCATGCCTATCAGAGATTAAACAAAGATCATGTTGAGGAGCAACATATTCTCGGAGATTCTTTAGAAAGAAACTATAACCCGCGGCAGTTTCACCTTCCACTATTGCGAATGCTATTGAAAATATATTGTTGTTTCCATCTTGTGAAACAACCATCAACATGGTTCCTTTGTATTTACCGTATAACTCAGTTCCATCGATTTGAAGTATCAGTTTACAATATGCAAACCCTCGTATGCAAGGTTGGAAAGCTCAGAAAAGGCGGTGGAATATTCTATTTCCTTGGACATGGGTTCCATCTGGCCATGCGTTGGCAATGTCTCTAGAATAGAAATGGTGTCACGAGCATATGTTTGAAGTGCAGTTAGGTAACATGGAAGATTTTTGTATGACTCCTGTAACTCGGTGGGAGAACTGACTTTTTATTTTATTCGCAAGAAAAATGTTGCGGTGAGCATGAGTCGCCACCGAATTTTATTTTATCCAATTATGGAAAGGAATAAAAGTACAGGAAAGACCTTTTTAAGAAAAGACTTGAGTTCGGGGGGTAAGTTATGAAAAGGGAAGGTGTTAGCACCCTTTTCATCTGTATTTATCTACGGGCTCTTAGTTTGCTTAACTCGTTTGTTTTGTTTGAAATTGAAGTGTGTGCAATTGATTTAGATTCAAATATTTTATCTGAGATTAGTGAGCTAATGATTAAAATTTGAAATCTTTTCACTCCCTAAATTACTAACACACGCAGATATATATTGCAGGAAAGTAAAAGCGGAAACAAAAAATCCTAACTATTACAAGACTTCGGGATGAGTGATTACAATAAAAAAAACTTGCAGGAAAATAAAGTGAAAAATAAAAGAATAATATATACGAAATATTAAGTAAAAAATCGCAAATGTCCACGAAAGTCCGATGTCTCAAATATAGTATCTCGCAATAAAAAAAAGTTAGTAACACAAAATAATATATGAGAAAAGTGGTAGCAATATAGACAAATATTAATGGAAGATTAAACAAAAGAAATTATAATTAGTACATAAAATAAATATTTTTGATGTTTTAAAATATGAGTTTAAAGGTAGTGCACTGACAGTGTAAACAAACTTTACACATACATTCAATCAAAAGCATTATACTTGCCATGTCATATTAGTTTTTTAAATTAAAATTGTGTTTTAATTGAATACATGGTTGTGATTGGTTGACAATATAAAAATATTTTACACTGTCAGTTCATATTCCTATTTCTCTTAAAATATTTAAGATAAAATAAATAATTTAGGTTAGTTTAATAACGACCTAATAATTGAATTGATGAATTGGAATGATCTAAAAATTAATAATCTTAATACACAAAAATAGAGTAACATTGTTGTCACATAGAAATCTAATCCTAAATAAGAAATGTTCATTGCACATAGTTATAAAAAATGAAATGAATTTTGATTTTTTCAAAATCCCACCATAACTAATAAAAACAAGACATGTGGCAGGTTTATTTAAATAAAAAAAATAGAACAAATTGTAAACCAAATGAAACAAAAAGGGAATACGTATTTCCCATTCAGTTTCTTGTCCTTTTTGTTATACCAACTTTCTCTTCCTAAGTGTCAAATTTTCTCTCTATTTTTTCCTGAAATCAAACTATAATCAAAAGCCAAGAATAAATCTTTTTCAATCATAACAAAACAAGATATCACAAAGTTATAACCATACCTTTATGAATCGAGATCTGAAAATTGAAAGAAAAAGAGTACCGTCGTGCGGATCCGGCAAGAGAGTGGAATCACGGTGGTGGTGGAGAGCGGAAGTGGTGGTTGTAGTGGTGGTCTGCAGGTGATGATGAAAGCGTCGATAGGTGCTTCGTGCGGACGGTTGGAGGTCGTCGGCTGTGTGGATCGAAAACGGCGATTTCACGGTGGTATTGGATGTTGTTCGCGGTGGACACGTGGTTGCGATTCCGTTGAAGATGATGAATACGTCAGTCACTGGTGTGTTGATTCGCCGATTCGTTGCGCGGCGGAGTGATGATTCCATGAATGCTTTGATTCTAATTTGGAGTTGTGCGGGCATCCGTTTCCAATTTGATCAATTACTTCTTTTCCTGTATAATTAACAAACAGTCAGCAGAACAACCTTTTATATTATGTTTTGCATTTGATTTTGGTTTTTTCTTCACCCACCTCCTAACCTTCTTGCCCACCTCTGGAGAATTTACCACAATACCCCTTGTTTCGGAAGTTTATTTCCGAAACTGTACTTGTTTTCTTAAAAAATGTGTTTTCGGAAATGTATCTCCGAAAACGTGTATTTTTTAATATAAAATATTGATTTCGGAGATGCATCTCCGAAATAAAGTTACTTTTTCAGAAAATGTGGTGTTTCGGAAGTTCATCTCCGAACGCACCCCCTTGGGAAATTCGGAAATGAACTTCCGAAAATATGTCTGGACAGAAGAAAATGAAAAACAACAACAATTCACTTTATTTAATCGGGTGAAAATTACAACGATAATATTACATAAAATTAAAGTTACATATTGTTAAACACGGGTAGGTGGGGATGAGAGAGTGGTGGGGAGAAAAAAAGGCTTCCAAATTTCAAAAGGTTTATTTATTCTTTAAATAAAAATACGTACTACTGTAAGTAACAAATGACGGAGGAGGTGTAACCGGGGCCGAAACATATGACGGAGGAGGTGGATGTCCGGAGGAAGAAGAACCGGAGCTACGTCCACCGCGAGACAAAGGAGCCAATCAATGTAAGCTATAATTTATCATTATCATCAGGGGACGTCATTACAAAAAATTGGGAAAATTTTTTTTATTATTTTTAATCTTGATTTTTAGAAATGACGTCCCCAGATGATAATGATAAACTATAGCTTACATTGATTGTCTCGCGGTGGACGTACCTCCGGTTCTTCTTCCTCTGAACATCCACCTCCTCCGTCATATGTTCCGACCCCGGTTACCACTTCCAAAAACTAACATGATAAATCCAATACAAAAACACTGTGCGATACAATCCGAAATCAGAACAAAACAAAACAAAACACGTCAAACAAAACAAAAACATGTTATTCTGCCCAACGAGCGTTACAAAATACACATCAAACAAAATAAAACACACGTTATTCTTCCCGACGAGCGAACTCCTCCGAATGAAGATAATTATACCAATCCTCATCCCACTCAGTATCAGAACCATCAGCGTTGATCACGCCTGAAGGTTGAGACTGCACGTCCGAGCCATGGACCCCCAGGGGACGAGAAGCAGAACCAGTCAAAAGCTTCTTCTTCTCCTTCACCTCCTTCACCTCCTTCACCTCCTTCTTTGAAGAACCCTTTCTTCCCTTAGTGCCCTCTTTAGAAGACGCAGTCCTGCGTGCTTGTTGGTTGTCTGACATGTTCCTGTAAACAATTGAAATTGATTAATATGCGAGACAAAATAAAATACAAAAAAAATTTGAACTTCTGATGCATTTCGGAAGTTCATTTCCGAAAACTAGGATGGAGGTGTTTTCGGAAATGAACTTCCGAAACACCCCTGCGATGGAGATTTCTGCAACTTCCATGACAGACCCCTAAACCAAACTTCAAACCAAAACAAATTGCTTCTAAACAACCTAAATACTACTAACAACCTAACCATATATCATTTATGCAATTAAAACCCTAAATAACATGCATTTCAATAATAGATCTAAAAATTTCAAAACTTACAAAGTGTTAGGATTGAGGGCTTTTGAATGTTGTTTAGCAGTGTGATTGGAGCCTTGATGCAGCTTTGGAATTCTGTTTGCACAAATTTTCGCCTTTGCCACTTTTTGTATTGATTTAGGGTAAATGATTGGGGGAGGGGGAGTGTTTTGATAAATCTGCAGAAATCGCAGTATTTCGGAAGTGCATTTCCGAAATAATGTTTTCGGAAATGAACTTCCGAAATAAGTCAATTTTTTCAAAAAAAGACGCTTTCGGAAATGAACTTCCGAAGCAGGGGTATTTTGGAATTTTCGCTGGGGGTGACCCCCATAGGGAGGTGGCCACAGAAATTTTCTTGATTTTTTTATGTGTGGCTTGAAGGTGATGATTTATGTTGTTATTTGTGGAGGAGATTCACTTGGATTAGTTGCTGAAGAAATAAATTTGAATAAAAATAGGAATGTGAGAAAATGAATATGGTGGATTGATTCTTGATTCATGTTTGGATCTGGTTTTTTTGTTAGAGAAAATAAATTAACAAATAATTAACAAATGATTAAAAACAATAAGAAAGAGATAATAGTAAAAAAAGTCTTTATAGAAGTTATATGTTAGAAATTAGGGTTTAATATACTTCACCCCCCTGCCATTATAGCGAGTTTTGGTTTGAGCCCCCTGAAGTTTTTTTTTTTTAAAAGCCCCTTATAAAATATAAATCCTGGATTTACCACACCCTTTTACCCTCTTTGCTGATTGGGCTTTGATGATGTGGCAAAATAAGACTTAATAATTGTATAAGACCATGGCTTTTACCCTTTTACCCCTTATATTCAATTAAAATATTAATTAAGAAGCAATTGAAATAGTTTCCTAGTTCTCATAACATCACAGCAACGCAAACAACATCATCATCAGGATTTATATGCAAACAGCAGCAGCATCATCATCATCAGCACATGGACACGTGCGCGCTTACTCATTTGCTGAATTACCCAGTCCCTGGTGCCAAGGACCCTCTCTGAACCATATTCCATTCCAACATACACGCCAGCTATAGTTCCTATAACCCTAGAAAAGAAAATACGTTAAACAGAGCTAATGCATTTACTAGTTGAACTTGCCATGCTACAAAATGCAACACAAAACTTACCCCAATATGCACCTTCCTTACACATCTTCTTCAGCTGCAACAAGACTAATTCTCATCAACAAGGAACCAAAGATGCATATATTCCAATATGTAAAATAGTTATAATTGCAGTATATACAACTGAAAATATCAATGTTAAATTGGAGAAATGAAATCCACCCAAAAGAATCAACCATTATACCAACAGTGTTAAATAATGGACTTACAGTTTTCTCAAAATCATTGCTTGAGACACTTCATGAATCATACAAGTTTAGTTAGTTAGACAAAGATCTTCACAAATGAAAATAATAATTTAAAAAGAAAAAGTATAATACATTGGTGTTGTTCTATTAGTATAATTTATAATCCAAATCTAAACAAGAAAGTAATATATATGATAATAACCCAAATCAAATTCAGCTGCACTCTTTTCATAGATATATACCAATCTTTTAAATATAGCTGGTTGTTACTTAAAAAATTGTCAAAATTGTTTAATATTTAAATTGAAGGTTAACTATGAACTACTACTTTCAAGTTATTATTACTATTATTTTCTATATTCTGTTAAAATATTGCCATGCAGTTATTTTCTTGACCCTGGTTTATCTATGCTTTAAAGATAGATTAGTTATGTTTATTGTGCTACCTTACAAAGGATTAAATTAAGAAATAAGAGTGAAACACGGGTGAATCATGCATATTGAATAATATTGTATAATATTGTCATGCAGTTATCTTCTACTTCATCCTAAGAAATAAGAGTGAATCATGCATGCATCTATACACATTGTATTATATCTCCTTGCTTCTTTTCAGGCATAGATCAATGATGTGAAACACCCACCTCCCATTGTTTCTTTTCAATGTTAAAGAAATAAGAATGAAATAATGAATGATAACATTCATTGTCACCTCATCACTAAAATCTCGCTTTCATATGATTTATTTATGTTTGATGGTTTATTAAGTTCCTATCTTTTTTCATTTCATTGTCTGGTCTTTGAATGAATATGATGTAATGCAAACACAAGCCATGGTTGGTGGCTACGAAGGGGAATGGCAGGAGTACCAGTATGCTGAACACGTAAGCCAAAAGTTGTTGGTGTGAAGATGCAAGAGATGGTCGGAAAACACGTAAGCAAAACAAGGACCAGAAACTCAATAAGTGAGAAGAAAATGATGAAATGCTGAATAACACATGGCTGTAGCGGCTTCATGCTTGCTCTGGTTTGTTAATGGCTGAACAATGGAAAAAAGAAGAAGGAAATGTTTTTCAACCAAGAAAATATAAATAATAAAGAGTTTCATGTTTTTTTAATTAATTAAATAGTTATTTTACTGCCACCTAATCAATATGACATTGCCCAGTCAGCAAGTGTGGTAAGAAGGAGTGGTAAATCCATGTTTTGGGTTTTATAAGGGGCGTTTCGTAAAAAAAAATCTTCAAAGGGGCCAAATCGAATCTCGCTATATTGGCAGGGGGGTGAAGTATATTAAACCCTAGAAATTATTAGTACATATGCATTGTCTTAGTGTAATGCCTATATACAAAATACGCGAAAATCTAATTTCTGTAAAATAAAAAAAGAAAGTCATCAGATAATTATCATAACATGGTGTAAACAAATAATAAATTAAAAAATATAAACAATGGAGGGGCCTGATATAATAATCATTGGCCGAAACAAGGTTAAAAACCGTAGAAAATGTTTATGTAAAAAAATTAAAAAAAGTGTTAATGAAATTGTGAGAGCTGTTGGTAATTGTTGTTAGAAAAATTGTTTAGAAAATTGTTAGTGAAGAATGAGGGTGAGAGATGCTCTTTTTATAGACTGAAATTTAGGTCAAAACAATCATAAAAAGGAAAAGATCCAACCCAAAGGTCCATGGACCTTCCTTGATGATCAAGATTAAGAAACACTTGTATTCAGGTGCGTCTAGGTGCTAAAAAAGATATAAAAAAATAGTTAAAAAACATGGAAAATGATCTTCTATTTGAAGGCCTTACTAATTGTGCTTTGTTATTTGTTTGAAATAAAAAACCAATTGAAAGATATGAGCATCGGCCATCATTTTGCTATTTATTAAAATATAAATAATTTAAGAAGAAACCATTATATTTTAAAATAGACTTTAAATCGAATACTTATAAGATTCAGGATATCATTGTAAATGAACCCGAGATTTTTATAAAACTCAATTTTTAAAATAGTTTCGAATTTTTGAAAAGTGTGGGCAAATTTTGGGGTATGACAACTCCTCCCAATTGCCGTACACAATTTCAATGGCCTTTGTTTTCGCTATCCAAGCCTTTCTGTAGGATGGAGTATAGTTGTATGCTGTAACGATATGCGAGATAATCGTTTTCACCTTCAGAGACGGGTCACAGTTGATAATAGGCAAGATCTCCTGACAGATAAGATCATAAATAAGCTTCGTATGATCTTGGGACATATTGGAGTTGACACATGTGTGTTTTTGTGAAATCGACCTTATGACCCAAGCATCACTTATCTTCCTATACAAAGCACACAGTTTGAATGCACAATCAGGGTTTTTACAAATGATCACATACCTTTCTAGGTTCGAGTGATCTACTTCAAAATCAACATTATGTGCCATGTGCCATTTTTTAATAGTTCTCAGACATGCCTCCTTAGAAGGAAAATTATCTTCACTCTTTAACACTTCATCACTTTGTATGTACGAGTTGAAGAAGATATCGGATGAAGGTTCGTCGTATAAGTATTCGATTTGTCAAGTTAGTCATATGTGCAGGAGGTTTGTACATATGACCTGGAGGCACCGATATGTATTGCTCGTCTTCAGATTCTTCATTGACCATGTCGCCAACTTTAGTTTCTTGTTCATCTTCTTCTTCGTCTATAACATCCACCTCTGCTTGCTCGTTGACGGGTGGGTGTTAGTTGAAGATTTTGACTAAGGAATTTTAATGCTTTAAAGTATTGGATTATAATAAATAAATGGTTTTCGTAGAGCTATTTAAGGGTTTTTCTCTTTGGAAGAGATGTTATTCGACCAAGGATAATTTTTATAATCTTTTACAAGTATCCTTCAATGGAAGCGCTGGCATAGTCGAAATGCTGAAGCGGGAAGATTTGAAATTCAAATGGAACAGCTTTGTCTAGCGGAAGAGCTATTTATAGTGTCCACTTCTCTGTTTCACTCCGCCTTGACTTGATAAATTAGATTTTGAATGTCGATAAGGGCTTCGCCTACATCAGCGGGGAAAATAGTGATGTTGATCTTGCCTATCAGCTTTTTAATGTTAAAACCAGCACCGGCTTCTATCCTCATTTTCTCAGGGAGGTCAACTTCGAAAATATATTATTTCACTTGCTTCAAGAGATCGTCATAAGATGCCTCAGATGCACTAGTTCCGAAAGGAGTCGAAACCCCATACATACTTTTATCAAAAGAAGACTCCCTCTGAGCCATCATTAGTTTGACGTATCTAAGAGGATCATTCTGCTTCAGAGCACTCATTTCCTCTTCAGTGAGTGGTGATGTTGGACTCTGGGTTGCAGTAGGTTCAACAGAGATGTGTTGTGTGGTGGTATCAGCAGCAGTTTTGCCAAGAGTATCCTTGCCCATTTTAGGCTTCATTCCTTCCTCAATCATTCCTTCATTTTGGTTAAGAGTTTGTTCAGTGTCTCCAGTGGATAGATGATCATCATAATCTCTGGGAAAACTGACATGAGGAGAAAGATTACTTGGAGTTTGTTCAGAATCTTCACCTCCTGAGTTTGCCTCTTCAGTGTGTGCCAAATCATTTCCCATGTCTTCGATAGGAGAAGAAATCTCTCGTTCTTGCTGAGCGTCAGTCGGTTCAAGTAGTGGTGCTCTAGTCGAAGATCCTTTGTTTTGAGCAACATTACTTGGGGGTGTGGTTGGGTTCCCATCATCTGAAGAATCTCCTTGATTGGTAGTAATGGGGATCATAGTTTTTTCCTAAAAAGAAGAATATTAAAATAGAAAGGAGATTCATCTTTTCGGCAAGCGGAAGATAGTGAGAAATTATTATCGGTTGAGCGTCAGTTTCAGAAGCATTGCTCCCAATGTGTTCTAGAATCAAGTTGCCAGAAGGTTAAGGCTGAGGCTTTTGGGGAGGGGGAACGATTTTGAGTTGAATATTGGCAAGGTTCGTATCTTGATAAGTAGAGACAGTTGCCTTATGTTTCTTTTGTTTCTTCTCTTTTGGTTTAGGAGAACCATTTTCCTCATGTTCTTCGACAGCGGCGACATCACCACTGGAGTTTTTTCTTTTGCTTGGCGTCAAAGGAGGTTTGCCACTACCCTGAAAAAGAAAAAGACAAAGGACTTTAGAAAAAAGGGAAAGAAATAAAAGATCATATCATTAAATACCTTTGATTTTTTCATTATTTTGGGAGCAACTTCGTCAACTAGAAATCCTTGACTTAAGGAAGTGGT
The DNA here is from genome assembly GCF_029867415.1 of Vicia villosa. NCBI lineage: Eukaryota > Viridiplantae > Streptophyta > Magnoliopsida > Fabales > Fabaceae > Vicia > Vicia villosa. Next base: position 64,000,829 of record NC_081181.1, on the reverse strand, counting down.
CATGCTAGAAGCAGTTTTCGCCGCAGGTTTGTCTTTTTTTGGCGTTTTCCTTTTGATGGATGAAAAAGAAGATAATTTGGTCGAAACATGAAATATAGAAAAGATTAGTAGGTTGAAAGGTTGTAAAACCAAGAAAGCCAAACATTCCGCACCTTGACCCACTGGAGAGGTAATCCTCACTCCATCCAAGTCGAAATGGTTGCAACCACTCTTTTAGCAGTTTTTGTCGATCATTTGTCAACTCTTTACAGAGATCCCTGAAGGATAGAAAAACACTTAGAAAGGGGGGGGATTGAATAAGTGTGACTTTAAATCTTGGGCGATAAAAATAAATTGCACAATTATTTTTATCCTGGTTCGCTGTTAACTAAGCTACTCCAGTCCACCCCCGCAGAGATGATTTACCTCAACCTGAGGATTTAATCCACTAATCGCACGGATTACAATGGTTTTCCACTTAGCCCACGACTAAGTCTTCTAGAGTATCCTGATCACAACTTGATCACTCCAGGAACAACTGCTTAGACAACTTCTAAGACTTTTCTAGAGTCTACTGATCACACTGATCACTCTAGTTACAAACTGCTTAGCCAACTGCTAAGACTTCCTAGAGTATACTGATCACACGATCACTCTAGTTCCTTACAACTTAATGTAATCTATTCAAGAGTTTACAAATGCTTCTTAAAAGCTATAATCACAAACTGTGATATTTCTCTTATCGTTTAAGCTTAATCTCACTAAGATATTACAACAGCAATGTAGTGAGTTGATGAAGATTCTGAGCTTTGATTGAACAGCGTTTCAGCAAGTTTGATATTCACAGAACAGGTGTAGAATTGGTAACCTTGCTTCTCATCAGAACTTCATATTTATAGGCGTTGAGAAGATGACCGTTGAGTGCATTTAATGCTTTGCGTGTTCCGTACAGCATTGCATTTAATGTTATACGCTTTTGTCAACTACCTCGAGCCTTGTTCACGCTGTGTCTACTGACGTTGCCTTTAATAGCTTTAACGTTCCTTTTGTCAGTCAGCGTAGTCTGCCACCTGTACTTCCTTCTGATCTGATGTTTGTGAATACGACGTTTGAATATCATCAGAGTCAAACAGCTTGGTGCATAGCATCTTCTGATCTTCTGACCTTGAAGTGCTTCTGTTGCGTGATACCATCTTCTGAGCTTCAGTGCTTCTGATCTCATGTTCTTCTGATGCTTCCATAGACCCATGTTCTGATTCTGCTTCGACCATCTTCTGATGTCTTGCCAGACCATGTTCTGATGTTGCATGCTGAACCATTTGAGACACATCTTCTAAGCGCTGAATTATGCATACTCTTTATATATTTCCTGAAAAGGAAATTGCATTGGATTAGAGTATCATATTATCTTAAGCAAAATTCATATTATTGTTATCATCAAAACTAAGATAATTGATAAGAACAAATCTTGTTCTAACAATCTCCCCCTTTTTGATGATGACAAAAACATATATAAATGATATGAATTTGCGATCAGAAAGAGTAGACGGCAAAAGACAAATTACACAGCTATAGCATAAGCATATGAATATGTCTCCCCCTGAGATTAACAATCTCCCCCTGAGATAAATAATCTCCCCCTGAAATAAATACTCGAAGAACTTTAATAAAAGACTTCCCTGATTATTTCGGTAGAGACGATCATATAAGCTTCTGCCTTCAGAGAATTCATAGCTTCTGACTTCTGCTTCCATTGGACAGCTTCAGAACTTGAATTTCTTTAGATCCTTAGAACACTCACAGCTTCTGATTTCTGCTTCCATTCAGGACAGCTTCAGAACTTGAATTTCTTTGATCTTCAGAACATTCACAGCTTCTGATTTCTGCTTCCATTCAGGACAGCTTCAGAACTTGAGTTTTCTGGATCTTCTAGAACATTCACATCTTCTGATTTCTGCTTCCCTCGGATAGCTTCAGAACTTTGAATGTTTACCAACATCACTTCATGCTAGATTTGTATCAGAACATTGTTGAATGTACCAGAGCATCATCAGAGCATCTCTACATCCTGAAATGTTACAGAACAAAAACTAAACGACAAAAGTCAGCATGAATGAATCAGAACATAAAATGTATATTCAAATACATGATATGTATCAGAGCCAAATGTATCAGAGCATTTATAGGCTAAAAACATGTATCAGAGCAAATAGAATTTTGTCAAAGCAATTAGACAGTTAAATATCAAATTCTATTATCCGTGCTTCTGATGTCTGAAGCTTGACAGCACTCAGCTTGCTTCAGTTTCCAAGAGCTTATTCTTTTTACAGAATAACGCTTCTTATGGTTTTGCTTCTAGTGTTTGCTTCTGAAGATTCACTTCACTTCTTTATACCTGCAAAACACTTAAACCATATAGAACTTGCAGTTCTGTTAGTGAATGTGTGGGAGCCTTTACCCAGCAACTGATAGATTTAATCAAATCATTTATCATTTATCTTCTCCCCCTTTTTGTCATAACATCAAAAAGAATATTTAAAAAGATTCAGATGTATAAAACGACAAAAAACATTTACTGGAATGTAAAACACAAGGAGACTTTTCATTGATCATCAAAAGATTACAAACTGGAATGCAGGAAAAAACAGATGCAACAAGGAAGGAAAACTACTAAGATAGAAAGACTAAGATCCTAGCCTACGCACAATCCGTGCCAGAGCATCATGAATCCCTTCAGTGCTCGCAGTTTGCCTTGCCATGAAGGAGCGAAACTCAGCATTGGCTGCTTCTTGCGCGTCCAAACGCGAAGCCAGCATAGCTTGATTCAGATGAAGAGCTTCCAAGGTCTCCAACCGAGTTGAGTTTCCACCAGAAGAAGAGGCACCCAAATTTCCGCCAAAGGGAACAGCAATCTCAGCAGGGTGATCTTGTGGAAGATCTTCAGCTTGAGCATCTTCCATTTCCTTATCTGAGTCTGACTCAGAAGCAACCTTAGCATATTCTGGTTCAGGCAGCTCAGAAGTTCCAGCTTCCAGTGCTTGAAGAATAGCTGCTAAGTTTGTTGGAGGAGTAGGACCAGCAACTCCAGCACGATAGACTACTACTGGAAAGACCATGTGAGGTGCTCTTTCAGAGGGGTTCATTCTGAACCAGTTAAACAGCCACTGAAAATCTCCAGTCAGCACAGGAAACCAGAGCACAGGAGACCGGGGTTTCCACACCACGATATCTCTGCAGAGATTTTCTTCTTCCAACTCATCTGCAGGTATCTTCTCTTCAAGAACGCTTCTGTTCCTGATGAGACAGTGGTGGCTGCTTTCACCCACTTCCAACTGACGACCACGAGGGCCAGGAGCTTCAGACAAGATCCTTCTTTGAGTGTCAGTAGCCTTCACCAGAAAGTCCTGAAGAAAGGTATCCCAGAGGTTGCTCATAGCATACACATCCAGATGGTTAAGGTAAGCAGCACCCAGGATCTCCAACCAGCCGTTTACATCAGAATGTAAACGCTCCAGAAATGATTGAGTGGTAGGGGTTGGAGGGATGACAGTGAATCTGGAATCGGGAAGAACAATACTATAGGGATTAGGTGTTCTGGTGGGAAAAGGGTGTGAGAGAGGTGAAGAAATCTCTGATGAGGGTGTTAAAGGAGAGGAAAGGTTGGATGAGGAGGAAGTTGAGTCAAAAAGGTAAAGAGATGAGGAAGAAGATGGAGATGAAGGAGGGCTTTCACCAGGGGGTTGAAACACACGTCTAGAATAATTTCCAGATAACTTGGCTTCTCTAGGGTTCACTTTGAGAGGGTCATAGGTGATTTTTATCTTTTTTTGGTTTGGTTTCTGATTCAGCAGTTGCTTTTCTCTTTTGTTTCCGATCATTGTCTTGATTTCCAGAGCTTGATGAAGGATTCATGATGAAGTTGCAGATATTGGAAACAGCTAGGGTTAATGATATGAATGCAAGGAGATAGAACGAAAAAAGAAACTGAATGCAAAGTGACGAATATAAGAGGGAAAAGAACCGTTTTGAAGAATATAAAAAGAAAACTGAAAGAGATTAAATGATGAAGAGCATTTAATGTTATGTGACGTGAGGAGAGATAATAATGACAAAAGACATGATTTGCACAGTTACCTAAGTAGACGTCCCCTCAACTGCACGCACGCTCGTCCAGAAATGGTGAACACGTGTTTACCATTTGGATGGCCAGTTATAGCTGTCTTGCTTTTAAAGAGATTCTGAATCAACTTAGACAATAAAACGTTAGTAATAACTGAATCACAATTTCTAATTGATTTCAACCAGAACTTCTTATAAAAGTAATTTCATTTCAGAAGATACTTATATATAAGAGTATCTTATCTTCTCATTCTGGGCTTGTTTCTGAAGACTCATTTTGTCCCGATTATATTAAATCCATCTGGTCTAGGAACAAGATCCCAAACATCATTCCTTGTAAACTGATTCAGTTCTTCTTGCATAGCAATTATCCAGTCTGGATCTTCTAGAGCATGATCAACAGAAGTTGGCTCGATCAAAGATACAAGACCTAATTGACAGTCTGCATTGTTCTTAAGGAATGCTCTTGTTCTGATTGGATCATCCTTCTTTCCAAGAATGACATCTTCTGAATGACCAGAAATGAGTCTGGATGATCTTCTGACAGATGGTTCTTCAGAAATGCTTAGATTGTCCAGAGAAGCTGATACTTGATCTTCAGATTCTTTGCTTCTGAGAAGCTCTGCTTCTGATGCATTGCTTCTTGGCTCAACAACTTCTGATATGTCAATATCATAACCTGCAAAATTATCAACCTGCTTTGGTTTTTCAGAACCAAGCTTATCATCAAACCTGATATTGATTGATTCTTCCACAATCAATGTTTCAGTATTGTATACTCTGTAGCCTTTTGAGCGTTCAGAATATCCAAGAAGAAAACATTTTTGAGCTTTGGAATCAAACTTACCAAGATGATCTTTAGTGTTCAGAATAAAACATACACATCCAAAAGGATGGAAATATGAAATGTTGGGCTTTTTATTCTTCCACAATTCATAGGGAGTCTTATTTAGAATAGGTCTGATAGAGATTCTATTCTGAATATAGCATGCAGTGTTTATTGCTTCTGCCCAGAAGTGCTTAGCCATATTGGTTTCATTGATCATGGTTCTGGCCATTTCTTGCAGAGTCCTATTCTTTCGCTCTACAACTCCATTTTGTTGTGGAGTTCTAGGACAAGAGAAATCATGGGCAATACCATTCTCTTTGAAGAATTCTTCAAAGGATCCGTTCTCAAATTCACCACCATGATCACTTCTGACCTTTATGATTTTACACTCTTTTTCAGATTGAATCTGAATGCAAAAATCAAAGAACACTGAATGAGTCTCATCCTTGTGTTTCAAGAATTTTACCCACGTCCAGCGACTATAATCATCTACGATGACTAATCCATATTTCTTTCCTCTGACAGATGCTGTTTTGACTGGTCCAAACAGATCAATGTGCAAGAGTTCTAATGGTCTTGAGGTAGAAACAACATTCTTAGACTTGAATGCAGGTTTGGAGAACTTGCCCTTCTGACATGCTTCACAAAGAGCATCTGATTTGAATTTCAGATTAGGGAGTCCTCTGACAAGATTCAGTTTGTTAATCTGAGAAATCTTTCTCAAACTAGCATGACCTAATCTCCTGTGCCAGACCCACTGCTCTTCAGAAACAGACATAAGACAAGTCACCTTCTGACTCATAAGATCTTCCAGATCTGTCTTATAAATGTTGTTCTTCCTCTTGCCTGTAAATAGGATTGAGCCATCCTTCTGATTTACAGCCTTGCAAGACTTTTGATTGAAGATTATATCATAACCATTGTCACTTAATTGACTGATAGATAAGAGGTTATGAGTTAATCCTTCTACAAGAAGTACATTAGAAATGGAAGGAGAGTTACCAGACTTTATAGTTCCAGAGCCAATTATCTTGCCCTTCTGATCTCCTCCAAACTTGACTTCTCCTCCAGATTTAAGCACCAGGTCTTGGAACATAGACCTTCTTCCTGTCATGTGTCGTGAGCATCCAGAGTCCAGGTACCATGACATGTTGTGCTTTGTCCTTCTTGCAGCCAAGGATATCTGCAATAGGAATAATCTTATCCTTAGGTACCCACATTTTCTTGGGTCCTTTCTTGTTAGATTTTCTCAAGTTCTGATTGAACTTGTGTTTGACATTATAAGCAATAGGAGGAACAGCATGATAATTTTTAACGTGAGTCTCATGATATTTCCTAGGTTGTGTCACATGCTTCTTGGTGTGTGTTATGTGAAAACTTTGTGCATGTGAAGTGTGCCTAATATCATGGGAGTGGCCATACTTGAACTGATCATACAATGGCTTGTATGTGAGTTTCATTTCATCAACAGGTTCAAGTTTGTATAGGGTTTCACCCTCATAACCAATGCCAACTCTTTTGTTTCCAGACACGGAATATATCATAGAAGCTAGCTGACTTCTGCTAATACTTCTAGATAGGAACTTCCTGAAACTTAAATCATATTCTTTCAGAATATGGTTTAGGCTAGGAGGGGATTTTTCTGAATCAGAAGGAGATCCAACATCATTGGATAATTTTAAAAGTTTTTCTTTTAATTCAGAATTCTCCAACTCAAGCTTCTTTGTTTCAAATTCAAATAGCTTTTTTAGCTTTTTGTATTTGATACAAATCTGAGACTTGGATTCCAGAAGTTCAGTTAATCCGGAAACTAACTCATCTCTAGTAAGTTCAGAAAATACCTCTTCAGAATCTGATTCTGATGTAGATTCTGATCCGTCAACTTCTGTCGCCATCAGCGCACAGTTAGCCTGCTCATCTTCTGAATCATCTTCTGACTCATCCCAGGTTGCCATAAGACCTTTCTTCTTATGAAACTTCTTCTTGGGATTTTCCTTCTGAAGATTTGGACATTCACTTCTGAAGTGTCCTGGCTCATTGCATTCATAGCACATGACCTTCTTCTTGTCAGATCTTCTGTCATCAGAAGATTCTCCATGTTCAAATCTCTTTGAACTTCTGAAGCCTCTGAACTTCCTTTGCTTGCTCTTCCAGAGTTGATTTACCCTTCTGGAAATCATGGGTAGTTCATCTTCTTCTTCAGATTCTGATTCTTCAGGATCTTCTTCTTTGGCCTGAAAAGCGTTAGTGCATTTCTTGATATTAGATTTTAATGCAATAGACTTACCTTTCTTTTGAGGCTCATTTGCATCCAGCTCAATCTCATGGCTTCTCAAGGCATTGATCAGTTCTTCCAGAGAAACTTCATTCAGATTCTTTGCAATCTTGAATGCAGTCACCATAGGACCCCATCTTCTGGGTAAGCTCCTGATGATCTTCTTCACATGATCAGCCTTGGTATATCCTTTGTCAAGAACTCTCAATCCAGCAGTCAGAGTTTGAAATCTTGAAAACATCTTTTCAATGTCTTCATCATCCTCCATCTTGAAGGCTTCATACTTCTGGATTAAGGCAAGAGCTTTTGTCTCCTTGACTTGAGCATTTCCTTCATGAGTCATTTTCAAGGACTCATATATATCATAGGCTGTTTCCCTGTTTGATATTTTCTCATACTCAACATGAGAAATAGCATTCAGCAAAACAGTTCTGCATTTATGATGATTTCTGAAAAGCTTCTTTTGATCATCATTCATTTCTTGCCTCGTCAGCTTTACGCCACTGGCATTTACTGGATGTTTGTAACCATCCATCAGAAGATCCCATAGATCACCATCTAGACCAAGAAAGTAACTTTCCAGCTTATCTTTCCAGTACTCAAAGTTTTCACCCTCAAATACCGGCGGTCTTGTATAACCATTGTTACCGTTGTATTGCTCAGCAGAGCCAGATGTAGATGTAGATGGATTTGTTGGAGTTTCACCAGCCATCTTTTAAATGAAGCGTTTTTCTCTTCCTGAATCTTTTCTAAACACGGTTAAGTGCTTGCACCTTAGAACCGGCGCTCTGATGCCAATTGAAGGATAGAAAAACACTTAGAAAGGGGGGGGATTGAATAAGTGTGACTTTAAATCTTGGGCGATAAAAATAAATTGCACAATTATTTTTATCCTGGTTCGCTGTTAACTAAGCTACTCCAGTCCACCCCCGCAGAGATGATTTACCTCAACCTGAGGATTTAATCCACTAATCGCACGGATTACAATGGTTTTCCACTTAGCCCACGACTAAGTCTTCTAGAGTATCCTGATCACAACTTGATCACTCCAGGAACAACTGCTTAGACAACTTCTAAGACTTTTCTAGAGTCTACTGATCACACTGATCACTCTAGTTACAAACTGCTTAGCCAACTGCTAAGACTTCCTAGAGTATACTGATCACACGATCACTCTAGTTCCTTACAACTTAATGTAATCTATTCAAGAGTTTACAAATGCTTCTTAAAAGCTATAATCACAAACTGTGATATTTCTCTTATCGTTTAAGCTTAATCTCACTAAGATATTACAACAGCAATGTAGTGAGTTGATGAAGATTCTGAGCTTTGATTGAACAGCGTTTCAGCAAGTTTGATATTCACAGAACAGGTGTAGAATTGGTAACCTTGCTTCTCATCAGAACTTCATATTTATAGGCGTTGAGAAGATGACCGTTGAGTGCATTTAATGCTTTGCGTGTTCCGTACAGCATTGCATTTAATGTTATACGCTTTTGTCAACTACCTCGAGCCTTGTTCACGCTGTGTCTACTGACGTTGCCTTTAATAGCTTTAACGTTCCTTTTGTCAGTCAGCGTAGTCTGCCACCTGTACTTCCTTCTGATCTGATGTTTGTGAATACGACGTTTGAATATCATCAGAGTCAAACAGCTTGGTGCATAGCATCTTCTGATCTTCTGACCTTGAAGTGCTTCTGTTGCGTGATACCATCTTCTGAGCTTCAGTGCTTCTGATCTCATGTTCTTCTGATGCTTCCATAGACCCATGTTCTGATTCTGCTTCGACCATCTTCTGATGTCTTGCCAGACCATGTTCTGATGTTGCATGCTGAACCATTTGAGACACATCTTCTAAGCGCTGAATTATGCATACTCTTTATATATTTCCTGAAAAGGAAATTGCATTGGATTAGAGTATCATATTATCTTAAGCAAAATTCATATTATTGTTATCATCAAAACTAAGATAATTGATAAGAACAAATCTTGTTCTAACAATCCCCACATACAAACTAATTTGGGTAAGGGGGAAAACGATAAAGCGAAATCTTCACTAGGTAATCTTGGAAATTTGGGTGGTTCAAACTCAAAGGCCAAGTCATATATGAACTCGGGTTTTAAAGCTTTGAGAGTTTTTCTTTTAGAAATTTGTTTTTCAAACTTTTCTTTTAGAATAGGGGCTACATCACAAACCGTTCGAAGAATTTAGGTTTATAGACAATTTCAAAGTACTGTTGGAATGCTTGGATTTCTTCGCAATGTGTAATTTTACCTCTGTAAGATTGATCCTACAAAGATGAAAAAACTTTCGTTAGACTAGCATCAATTTCTTCAGTGGTGTACATATTCCGAGAATAGAAGTCTGTCCACCATTGGTTGAACCTTGTTGTAGAATAGAATGTTGGTTGGTATGCTATCAATTGGAAGTCAGCAAAATCTGCATGACGTTTCTGGTGTGTTGCAATGTCTCGAGCCGCTCAAATAGTTCTCGCAACAAATAAATCACATTTTCGTCGAAAAGGAGAAATAGGGATAAGTTGGCATAACCCAAATTGTCGGGAAATGAGATTAGGTTGATAATCTAACAAGCATACATAACTTTTTACTGGCAGAATTCTGAAGACTAGCAATCGAGGAAGCAAGAATGCACACCATATATTTTCAATTGTGGCGTTGTTTTCTTTAATAGAATCTTCGAGCGAAGCTGTAAACCAAGAAGGACCATGAGTTCGATTGGCGAATGGAGCCATCGAAGGAGTGACTGTATGACGTTTCAAAAACATCCAAGTGTATTGGGTAAGAGAAGCTTGCAGATCTACATCCTCATCAGCAGGAGTCAATTGGAGGAGTTTAGTACCTTCGATTTTTATATCCTTTACACCTGGGCTATTTTCATTAACTTGTTCATGTGTTGACAAAGAAGGTTTAAAAGTGACATTGAGCCACAATTGAAGGAGCCAATAAGGTCCAGACAGGAGCAAGTTAGTGTCAGGTTTATAATTCTTTAATTTCTCACTCGCAAACCCTAAACTCTCATATAAACTTGTTAAGAGAAGTTCACTTAGGCATATTTTTAGACCAACATGCAATTGGTTATCAAGTGTTAGAAATCTCCTTGCAACATGCAAAGATTTACAACAAAAGACGAACTTATATAACCACGTACCTAGGAATACTATGTGTTCTGTATCAGAAACAATTTCTTCTCGAGTATGGTATAGAATGATGTAGGAACTGAAAGAAGCATTTTTGTCCCAATATTACAAGCTAGATAACAGCAAAGGTTGACAATAACTAAACCCTAGTTTGGAAATCTTCTCTCGTTTCCTTAGTGGAATCAATAGATTGTTAGGTTGAATCTTTTTTCTTGGAAGGGTTGGTTTTGTTTACTATGAGTTTTGTGTCAAAATGACATGGGAAAAATTCTACATATCTTTCCAAATGATCTTCTGGGGCTAACGGTCCTAAAAACCCTAATATACTGTCAGAAAGAAGGGATGGAAGCATTACCTGAGAAGCCATGATAATTCTTTGCTCTTTAGTAAGCTTTGGGGGTGTAATGTTCTCCCGATTCCCGGTAGTCACGATCTTGCTTGTTGGAATGATATGAAGATCGGAACTCTTTGAGGATCCAATGTCTTTGGTTTGCTTTGATTTATTTTGTTTCTTATCAGAAGGCATTGTGATTTTTAGGGTTTTTTTTATAAAAAAAAAAGAGTTTCTGGAAAGGAGTTTGTAGAAATTGTGAAATAGAGGAAGGTTGAAGATAAAGTTTGCGTGAAAAAAGAAGAAAGTAATGATGGGTTTTTATAGAGTTAGCCTGCAAGATAGTAGGTTACACTTGGCATAAGTATTGGGTCACGTTCCAGCCGTCTTAAAGGACAACTGTAAAATTACTGTTTAGTTTCCTCGGGAGTGGGAAGTTATGATGACAATAACTGCACGCATGTCTCGATGAGACATTTTGAGGAGTCAAACCATGATTGATTGACAGTTATTACTGTAGGACTATAAGAGGTATTCAGTCGAAATCTAAAATCACAAGAAATTCTTATCTCTGCATGAATTCGAAATAGCCATTTATTAGGGGCAATTATTTAGCTGAAGATTTCGACTAAGGAATTGTAATGCTTTGAAGTATTGGATTATAATAAAGAAATGGTTTTCGTCGAGCTATTTAAGGGTCTTTCTCTTTGTAGAGATGTTATTCGACCAAGGATAATTTTTATAATCTTTTACAAGTATCCTTCGACGGAAGCGCTGGCATAGACAAAATACTAAAGCGGAAAGATTTGAAATTCAAATGGAACGACTTTGTCTAGCGGACGTTAGGGAACATTTGAAGTGAAGTAAACGTTTGAAACGTCGAACGTGGCAGGAATCTATGTAGACACGGTTAGGGTCAAAATAGTATAAATATGAGTGCTATTGTTTAGATTGATATGTTCGAATCAATATACAGAAAATCCAAAAAAAAATACTCAAATTACCAGCGTGAGAGAGAAGAGTCTTTGCTGAAACATTATATGTGTGAAGAACATCATATTTATATTTCATGTTATTTGTTCTATGCAAAGTTATATTTAAAGTCGAAAGTCATGTTATTTATGAATTTACTTTATTTAGTTTTAAAGTCATTTACTTATTGCAATTTACATTAGAAAGTTGTATATATTCACAAACTAGAAAGATTATTGAATATGAATCAAATCACTGAAACACTATTTGACTATGTCCTAGGATCAATCTAGTCGATCATGCGAGTAACCGGATTGTTTAAACACTTTGGAGAACTAGCGGTTGTTTGTCAGAAATCACTGGTAAACAGTGGTTAAATAACTTGTGACTGAAGAATACGTGATTGTTGTGTATCGATCTGTATGGTAACATACAGCTCGATGGTTTTGTACCCAGAATATTCGTGATTAGCAAACATATTATGGAGGTCTTCGTCATTTTGAACCTCAACCTGGTAAAACTTAATCGGGTTGTTGTCACGGAAAAAAGGTTATTGGTAGAAATTTTGTGCAATATGACCCATTTCAATATTCGCCTCCAATCTCTTCTGGAAGTATGTAAAATTGGCTTTTTTTCTTAATGAAAATGTAACAACTTCAGTGTTTCTGATCAGAAAATCAATTGTTTCACATATGTATGTCTCACCATTTAGATGGGCATTGACTACGTATTAGGGTGGGGATTACATTGTTTTGGATAAGTGTTTGGTTGTGTGTGTTGGATTGTAAAGAGATATTGGCATTTTTAAGTAGCCTAAGATATTACTGTTACGTACTGTTTATCAACGTGCCAACATGATGGGACTACACTCAAGAACACTGATCAATGTATGTTGTAAAGATTCCAACATGATGGGACTAGACGAAAGCACACTGATAAATGTCTATTGTAAAGATTCCAACATGATGGGACTAGACGAAAGCACATTGATCAATGTCTGTTGTAAAGATTCCAACATGATGGGACTAGACGAAAGTACACTAATCAATGTCTGTTTACCTAAATACATTTTGATTCTGGTTTAATTTTTAGATTAGAAGTTTCAAAACTAGCACAACTACATTGTAACGATAAAACATCTATTCATTGATTAAAAAATACATTGAAAGTGACAATAAGCATTGAGCATTTGATTGAAACATACATCGAAAGTTCCAATAGAAATTAAGAAAACTATAAAATCTAAGAAACTACAACAGTAAAAACAATGTCATCTGTTCCATGCATCATTCGAGTGCAATCGATGTCGTATTCCACCTTATCCCACCAACATTCCCTTCCTCTGGTCACAACATCGACCCTTGTTCTAAGCCTCTTGATACTTCTGATCTCTTCGCCGGGTTTATACTCCCTATCCAAAAAACATAGGATAGTCATATTGAGTTGGTCCGTGGAATTGATATTCAAAAACATAACCAGCATGGGGGGTTTGACGGGAGAGAAAATGACATGCCAGTTCCTTGTGATACTCCAATTCATATTCAAAATGCTTCACTGTTGGACGGGGCTCTGATTTCCGGTGCGATCCATCTGGCCTAATGTGAGACATTGTTGTGTTTGTGTGTAGCATTTCATCCATAGGAACTCTTAATTTATAGAAATATTGGGTGACTAAGGAGTACTGTTGTGTGTTGTTTACAAACTCCTAAGTCGAAAAAAATTGAAAAATTTCTGATAAATGCAAGCACACTGATCAATGCCTGTTTTGAAGATTAAAAAATGACGAGACTAGACAAACGCATGTGTATTTTATTGTCCAAAACACACACTGACAGTATGGGGTATCAAGACAGCTTCACTACAAGACAAAACGGGAACCCTAATTTTCAAAAAACGATTCCTGGAAGGCGCCATTTCAAATGGCGCATATGTGTTAATTTAAAGTGAATGGCACCGGATGTGGAAATATTGTAGCGACCATGTCCTCAACTTGCCTGTTACTGTTAGTGATACTGAAATGAAATCATCAAGACAATATATGAGTTGGTACAGAACTGTTACCATCCCCGATTTATTTGTGGCAGACCCTTTCTACTTAATAGACCCCCGCCGACAAAACTACATCATCCCACAACAAGAACAACAGCAGCAATAACTACAACAACGATACCAACAACAACAACAACAACAATAATAATAATACCAAGAACAAACCTAATACCAAGAACAAAACCAAAACCATTACTCCGCCCAACAACCTAACTACCAACAATACAACCCATTTCAGACTCAGTACCAACCACTTTACCAAAAACAAAACCAATACCAACAACACAACTTATCTCAAACCTAGTCACAACCACTATTTCAACCACGCAGTCAACCACCTCGCCAAAATCGTATACGACCCACCCAATACCAAGAAGGGAGCTCCTCTAGATCATTCAGCCAACACAACGAGACTAGTTCCTCAAGAATCCAACTAAGTCCCGACTTTGGTCCACGGGATGAAAGTGATCATGGCGACCCACTCATATCACAAGCCTCTCACCACCGTAGCCCATATGGCTATGCAACACCATCCGAAACATTTGTCTTTTATCAAAGAAGTTCAAGTGTCGTCGGGTGCTACCTCTAACTCCTTCCCCACCACCATTTCAAACCTATGAGGTAATGGGTAACTGACTTTACGACAATCGGCTTCCGGGATGCTACGGTGGCCTTGACGATTTCCTTGACACCGAAATTATTGACGAAATACTTCCAGGCCCATCCACACAGACACAAGAGGAACCACAAAGGGGAAGGGGTGAGGCTCGCCGTACATGTAGCACCCCATAAATTTCTTTATTTAATTTAATTAATTTTTTTTAATTAAATATTAGAATTAATTTAATTATTTGAGAAATATGGATTGATGAGGCTAATGGGCCAGTGTCCCAAGTAGCAATTGGGGGGTGTGTCAGTTGCAAAGCCTTTTTCTAAAATAAGGTTATATTTTCATAAAATAGAAAAGAGGAGGATATTGTGAAAAGAGAACCAAGAAGGAGAAGAGAAGATTGAACGTGAAATTGGGAGAAGAGCAAGTGCGAAGAGCAAGAGCATCCAAGAATTCGACATCGAGGTAAGGGGGATTCTTCTCATTAACCTCTATTATGGGTATTATAAATAATTCGATTGAATTCGTATGTTAGGATTCTGAATTGGATTATATATTGGTGTTTGGGGTTTTGGGGTTTGTGGAACCTTAGGTTCAAAGTATGATGTGTGATGCAATTGAGTTGCCAATGAGTGATGTTTGATGTTGATTACTGATGTTTGTACCTGTTAGAAGTATGTATAAATGTGCATTTTCGTGCTGTGATGAGATTTCGGACGTTTTGGTATGATTGGGTTCGCATTGGGAATGAATGAAGTGCTGCAGAAAAGTAATTTTTCTGCTATATCAGTAATGTAACCGGTTACATGAGGGAGGTAACCGATTACATGGTCTCAAATAGGCGAAGAACTGCATTTCGCGATGATGTAACCGGTTACATCATTTAGGTAACCGGTTACCACTGGGCGAAATTGAAAAATAAAAGTTACTGTCAGTGATGTAACCGGTTACATCATTTAGGTAACCGGTTACCACTGAATCTTTTTGAAAAAAATGTTTATTTTAAATACCCGTAACTTTTGAACCGTTAATTCTTTTTGTACGCCGTTTCGAGGACCTGGTAGATGAATTAATTCCCTATTTTATGATATATATTAGGGGGTTATAACTTAAAAATCATTTTGTTGGCTTTGTGGATTGTAATTGGTGATACTTTGAGTAATGGTACGAACATGCTATGCGTTGTTTTAGCTAGTACGATTGTTGAGATGATAATATATTGTTGTGTTAAATGTATTATGTTGTGATGAATATCAAATGGTTGTGATATTATTATGCTTGTATGTTGTGACATGAATGATTATGAATTGTTGGTGGATGTTAATGATGAGCATGTAGTGGTTGATGCATGCATTTCATAATCATGTTATGGGTTGTATCCCTTATGGTGGTGGGACAGCGGTAGCTAATTCCCATCGTGTGGAGTTAGTGAGAGAAGTAGCCGAATCTTTATGGTGGTGGATCGGTGAGATGGGTTATCCCATGTTTGGTACCATATGCATTTAGTTGCATTGCATTAGGTTGTTGTGTATAATTGTAACATGAATGGAAGTTGTCAAATGTTACAATTTGTGTGTATTTTGGTATGAATGACTGTATTTGATGAATGTTGCTACACTATCTGAATATAATTGATTTGGGTGAATAATGTATGGATGAAGTTGTATTGTTTATATTCCTATAACATTTGTTAATGCGAATGAAACTCACCCTTACTGTTGTTATTTTTCAGATTGAGGAGTAGCTTGTGTACTTGGTGAGGATTAGCTCATCAAGTAAATCGTTAGAGTCGGTTGAGTCTGTGTCATGCTCTGGTCGTGTAACACCGGGAACGTTATTTTAGAATTGGCTGATAAACTTCTGTTTTGTTTATGGTTTATGGTGGAATTATGAGTTCCCGACTCCGGTTGTTTGAATATTCAGTTGTTAAGAATATTCCGTTGTGTTAACATGCTACCTGAATAATTTTTGGTTTATCGTTCCTTTTATGGCATGACATGAATATTTATTTATTTTGTTGGAGTTGTAATACCCTTTTCATGTTTTACTTAAATTTTCCGCGGGGTTTAGAAAGGTGTTACAATACACGTCTTCAACGTGAAATACACGCTCTTAGATGTGGAACCGACGACGTAATGGGATAAGATAAACAATTATGTGATTGATTGGTACATAAGGAGCAAGTAGAAAAAGATATTGAGAAAGCCATACAAGACAAAGATGCCAAGAAAAAACATATTGAAAAGACTAAACTCATACCTTACCAAATATGATTCACCTTAATATTATGTCATTTCCCTTTACCAAATTGTGATTTCTATTTTCAGGTAACTATTTAATCACTAAGAAATCACGCTTCAATAGCATCAATGTGAATGAGAACTTGAAACTGTATAAAAATTATACATACCTCACAGCTAAAATTGGTTTACGATTAAGAACGCGTCTTTTCAGAATGTCAGATGGCCAAACAAGTTCTGTAATTGATAACAGAAGCCTCATGAAGGAAGAAATTCAAGTATTTTTAATTATCCACTATCAAATAACTTATCAATTATCCACTAATTTATCCATCAACCACTACTTTTTTACCAAATGAAACTATTATCTTTCCCCTAAAAGGTAGTTCAATAACTTAATGTGAAGTTAGAGATACATGTATTCATTGTTCACAAGTTTTTCACAAATATCATTGTTCTGTGAAACAGATAATCATGTGAATGTTAATATCAGAAGGGTGGCTAATTACAGGTGGCAGGAAATGCCATGCTTAATGATCTGTCCGAAAATGTTTCAGATGTCCTATTCCATTTCTTTAACGAATTGCATCTATCAGTAAGTTGTTTGGGTTTCAGAGACGTATAGCAGATTTGAATTCAATGATGATTTCACCTTTTTTTTGTTCACGATTGTTAGTTCACATATCACAATTAAAAATTACAAACGGTTCAACTTCTGAACATCTGTACAAAAGAGTTTGTGCGTACAAATCACTTGGACGGTGTTTTGCCTATATATCATTAAAAACAACTTTTTATATATATTTTATGGAGAAAAAACCAACTCAGCACATTTATTTCTTAACATTAGTTTTTTTTACTATTATAGTTATATAAAGGAAAGAGACAACTTACTATTGAGTAAGAAGGAGACAGAAATTACAAGAAGATTATTGAAACGCCCATCATGAAACAACCCATAGCTACCCACGGATTTAATCGCTCACCTGCGTAAGTAACCATTCAAGCAGTGTCAAGATAATATCACCGACAAGTTCCACACCTCATGAAATATTTTGTTTCCCACGACAAATCCCAACATGCAACAATAAGATGAGAAATGAAATTCAAGAACTACAAGGCAAAACTAGAAAGGTAATAACTGATGTCAGAAACAACCTTATGGATGCCACTATAACGTAACATTTTGAAGCTTGCTGTGGATATGGAACATGCTTACTCACTATATCAAATTTGTCTTTTAGCAGCACTCCTACGAAAGCGCATTTAGGAAAAAGCGCTGGTATAGGCTTCGCTAAAAACAAAATTAAAAAACACGCTAAAAAAGCGCTCTTATAGGGGGGGGGGGGGTATGAAAGCGCTTTTAAAAA
Source organism: Vicia villosa (assembly GCF_029867415.1). NCBI lineage: Eukaryota > Viridiplantae > Streptophyta > Magnoliopsida > Fabales > Fabaceae > Vicia > Vicia villosa. Next base: position 63,982,898 of record NC_081181.1, on the reverse strand, counting down.
GCGCTCTGGTAGGCTGGTAGGGGGGGGGGGGGTATGAGAGCGCTTTTCAGAAGCGCTCTGGTAGGGGGGGTTACGAAAGCGCTTTTTAAAAGCGCTCTGGTAGGGGGGAGGAACGAAAGCGCTTTTCAACAGCGCTCTGGTAGGGGGGTTTAATGAGAGCGCTTTTTAGTCAAAAGCGCTGGTATAGACCAGGCTATGAGAGCGCTTTCCAGAAGCGCTTTAGTAGCCTTTATTAATAAAATTAAAACCAAAAACACGCTTCTACTGTTTCTCACTTTCTCTCTTTCGTTTTCTCTGCACGCGAAACAGAAACCCTCACCGTCTTCTTCATCATCCTCCATCGCCCCTCCGTCCACCACCTTCGGTCCTCCGTCCACCACCATCGGTCCTCCGTCCACAACCATCGGTGCCGTCCACCACCGTGAAGTTCTTCTCCGATTCTCACGACATCTTTCAATTTCGGTAATCTTCACAAACTTTGAATTTAGTTTTGATCATTGGATTTGCTTGTCGTTAGTTCTTGCAAATTTGTTTGAATTATCTGTTTATTACTCGAGATGCAATAGATTTGTTATAATGGAAGTGTTCATAATCTTGCTTTTGTGCATACTAACTGTTTGTGGAATGGATTGAACCAAGTATGTATCAAAACTGCCTTGCTGTATGAAAATGTATTGGAATTGCTTGCATCTCCCATAACTGAAAACAGAAGCAAATAAATTGAGTTATTTTAAATGAAGTAGAACTAGAATGACAAAATATAAAACTTACAGTGAGTTTAAATGTGGCAGTGAGATAATGGATTCTGGAAGCTGTCCCGTTAGATCATTGTATGAAAATGTATCAATAGATTTTCAATAGTTATGATCATTGGATTTGCTTGTCGTTAGTGCTCTAATTGTTTCACATGTAGAGATTAAGTAAGTGCTTATTGAGATAGGTGATTTTGTCTTGTTCTATTGCTACCAGAGCGCTTTTTCCTGAAAAGCGCTCTTAAAGGGGGGCCTACAAGAGCGCTTTTTCCAGAAAAGCGCTCTTATAGGGGGGGCTTACCAGAGCGCTTTCGGAAGCGCTTTCGTAGCCTATGCCAGCGCTGGCTTTGGCAGCGCTTTAAAGCGCTGTTAAAGGCCAAAAAAAGCGCTTTTAAAGCCCACGCGTGTTGTAGTGACTTGAGTATGAATGTTCCAAATTAACTAAAGGGTCTATAAAAGTGACAGATAAGAGTGAAGCATAACTACATAAAAGGTTGAGACTGAAAATAATATATAATCATGATTTAGTATATCAAAAAATTTACTTCCTCTGGTGGTAGAGGTCAAATACACAGTAACTATTCTGGTGTACAAATATAGGCCATAGTCTCACATTTCCTTTTTCCATCACATGGATCATTCTCGGCTACACATAAAAATTGTACTTCCATATATTTCAGAATGAGACCTTTTTTAAAAACAAATAAAATAAAAATCTAGTAAGGCATGTGTAATATAGTAACAGATGAAATTTCAACCTTCCCTCATCTTTCCTTGAAGCTCCCGTAGTGTTAGCCCGATTAATCCCTGACCTTCAGGGTATTTAACTCGGGTTATGTTTACTTTTGACATTCTTTTATCTGTCAAAGAAGAATATGATATGTGTTAGGTGTCCATGTTTGTGTCCGATCTTCATAACTAATAATACATAAAAATATCTTTAAAATCCTACTTCATATCAGACATCATTTCTTGTATATAAAATTTAGGTTATAAATATCATATAATGTAGGGTTAAATATATAAATTTCCCTTCAATGTTAGCGAATTCAGGTTTTAACCTCTCGTAAAGTATTTTTTTTATTTCCACCCTATCTTATGTTGATTCCATCAGATATACTCCCATTTTCCAGATCTCATGGAATCTTTGGAATTTTTTTAAAACTATATACAGGTGGCATTTCTAATTACACACATGGCCTTTTTTTTACTTGGTGGCTGATGAACTAAGTCCTAAACAAAGTCATCACTTCTTTTATACCCCCTTGCAAAATCAAAAATAAGGTTTGCGAAGAGAACGGAGGGTTTGCGAAGAAGACGACTCAGTAAATGATGAAGACGACAACGGAGCCTGCAATGTCCAAGGTATGTTGATTTTGAAACTTCATCATAGTTAAATTGTAATATGGTGTATCTGTTATGCTTAGTGATTTAGATATATGCACATGATTTCGAACCTTTTACTGTTACGTTTCTCCATGGGGGTGAATTTATTAGGGTTAATCCAGATGAAATTACTTACACAGGGGGGGTTGATTCGACTGTAAATGGGCTTGTAGTTACTAATTGGACAATGGATAGTATTCGGAAGTTGGTGAGTGGGTGGGGGTATAAGAAATGTAATTTTCATTTATGGACTAAAGTGTTAGAGATTCAAAAGGAATATATATTGATAAAAAAGGATGATGATGCATACGATTTTGCATCATTCTTTAGTGAAATGAATATTGTTGGACATTTATTTGTGGAACATGATCTAAGAAGCTTGGATTCTGATGTTAAGGAACCTAATTGTGTCAATGAGGTCAATGAAGGGATGGGTTAGAAGAGGAGATAGTTGAAGGCTTAGAAGATAGTGAAGAGGAGAGGGCTACTACTCTTCATGATGGCTTTGAAGGAGATGGACTTGAAGGACTTGGTTTTACAGTGCCATTGAATGAAGATGTAAGTCTTAGTAGGCTTTTTGGTAGGTCCAATAAGAAAATGGATGTGGATGAATACCATAGTGATGAGTTGAATAGTGATGACCCGAATGATTCTTGTGATGAGGAAAGGCCCAAGTATGAAAGGTTTAGAAAAGAACACATTAACAAATACTATAAGTTTAAGATGGGTATGAAATTTAATACACTTGTGGAATTTAGGGAGGCTATTCGTGAGTGGTCAGTCCTCAATGGGAGGAAAATTACCTTTGTAAAAAATGAAAGTTACAGAGTTAGAGTCCAATGTAAAGCTAAATGTGGCTTTTTGGTCTTATGCTCTAAAGTGGCCCACAAACACACTTTTGCAATAAAAACACTTGTGGATACCCACACATGTGCTAGGGTTTTGGATAACAAATCTATCAACTCTAGGTGGGTGGCTTAACATGTGGTAAAGAGGCTGCAAACTTCTGATAATGTTAGGATAAGAGACATAATGCAAGATATTAGGCAAAATTTTGTTGTTGGGATTACTGTAGCAAAGGCATGGAAGGCTAAGTTAATAGCTAAGAAGGTGGTTGAAGGTGATACAGATAATCAGTGTGCATCTATATGGAGGTATGCAGCTGAACTAACAAGAGTGAATCCTGGTAACACTGTCAAGATCAATGTTGAAAGACCCACTCCTTCCATACAGGCCAGGTTTGGATCCTTCTATTTTTGTTTTGATGGATGTAAGAAAGGATTTATTAATGGATGCAGACCCTTTGTGGGAGTTGATGGATGCCACTTGAAGACACAATATGGTGGACAACTATTAATTGTTGTGGGGAGAGATGCTAATGATCAATACTTTCCATTGGATTTTGGAGTGGTTGAGATTGAAACTAAGGAGAGCTGGAGTTGGTTCATACAACTATTGATGGAAGACATTGGTCAAGAGAGGAGATAAGTATTCATCTCTGACCAACAGGAGGTATGGATATTCTTAACTGTTATTAATGTTGTGATTTAGTTGTTATTATTATTGACAGTGTTACCATATTCTGATCTATAATTGTTTTTGTCTCTGTTGTAGGGATTAGTTGTTGTATTCGAGATGTTTGACAGGATAGAATACATATTGTGTCTCAGGAACTTATATGTCAATATCAAGAAAAAATTTGGTGGTGGATCCCTCATTAGGGACCTGATGATGAGGGAAGCTAAAGCCACATACTATCAAGCATGGTCTCAGAAGATGAATGAATTGAAGAAGGTGGATCAAAATGCTTGGTATTGGTTGATGGCAGTCCCCACAAAAAGTTGTTGTAAGCATGCCACTAATTTTTACCCTAAATGCGATGTTTTGATGAACAACATATCTGAATCCTTCAATGCTACAATACTAGTTGCTAGGGACAAACCTATATTAACTATGTGTGAGTGGATAAGGAAATATCTTATGAATAGGTTGTCTATATCTGCCACCAAACTAGAAAAGTGACAACATAAAGTCATGCCAATACCCAGAAGAAGGTTAGATAATAAGGTGTACAATAGTGCTCAGTGGTTGCCAACATGGTCCATATATGAACAATTCCAAGTCACTCATAGTTACAACCACCAAGAGCTTATTGTTGACATAACTAAAAAATCATGTAGCTGCAACTTCGGGGAGCTAGTGGGAATACCTTGTAGGCATGTTGTGGCAGCTTTGAGTTATAGGAAGCGAAACCTTGAAGACTTTGTTGATGAGTTTTACACCAGAGATAAATTTGCACTTTGTTATGGATTTTCATTAAGCCCTATTAATGGTCAGGATATGTGACCAGAAGTGGAAATGGAACAAGTTTTACCACCCTCATACAAGAAAGGTCTAGGAAGGCCTAGGAAAGCCTAGGAAGGTAAGGATAAGAGAACTTGGAGAGGAAGGTGCAAGACAAAGAAGACATAAGGTTGAATACAAGTGCACAAAATGTGACAAGTTTGGTCACAATGCATTGACTTGCAAGTCATTGACACAAGATCTCAATGCTCTGAAAAGAAAGGTATAAATTTTTGTAAACTTTGATCCAAATTCATATTGTTGTACAATAATCTTACATGGTATTATTTGTGCAGAGGAAAGTAAAAAAGTCTGCTGAAGCTGAGAGTGCACGGCATAATGATGGAGATAGTACAATGGATGGTGCAGATAATTCACTTCCTACTGATGGGCAGAGTACAATAGTAACTAACTCTGAATCGCCCAATGATGTTCAGAATGATACTGAAATAGCTGAACCAACTGTTATGAGTCTGTTTACCAATGATTTTTGACAAAAAAATGCTAGTCTTCCAAACAATGTATATTTGGTAACTTACAAGATCGACTAGATTGATCCTAGGACATGTATCTCTAATGTTAGGGTTCTTATAATCTGACTCATTGTTTTGATTTTATATTTAGATGATTAAGTTTATGTATGATGATAAATGACTTTGTAATAACTAGGGTTCGACAATGAACCATAAAATAAAGAAATATAAAGACTTTGACAAAAATTTATAAATTTCCTATGAAAATAAAAGAGTATAACATGAGAGTAAAGGATTTCAAAAGTAAAGATGACAAAGAGAAATGCAAATTTGACTGGAAACTAAATGACATTAAAACAATGTAAAGTAACTTGAATTTATATAAAGGCAATAAATTGACTTCGAATAAAATAAACAAGGTGTTCTGGCACATACATTTGTTCAGCAAAGACTCGTTTCTCTAACGCTGGTACTTTGAGTAATTTTGTGAATTTTTGTATATCTGTTTGAACACCCCTAATCTAAACATTTAGACTTCTATTTATACTAACTCGACCCTAACGGTCCCTACATAGACGATTGCCACGTTTATAGCCTCAAACGTTGCTTCTTTAAGATGTTTCCACGTGTTCGCCTGATCATATATTCCCATTTGAATTTCGAATATTTCCCACTCGAAACTTCAAGCTTGGGCGAACGCTGTTTTTGAAAATCTACTTATCAATATTTCAAGGCTTCTTCTAAGTTTATACTTCGACATAAGTATTATTCCTTTCGAAGACTATTTTCACGAAATAACTTCTTTCACACCAATTTCCATAACACCTCGAATACACAACATCAGATCACCCAACTTCAAAATCAAAATCTCCAGCAAACAGAGTCAGAATACTTCTAATGTGGCTAATTCAATTCCCATGCAACCAAAGAAACAGAAAGGAAAGAAACTTGTTAAAAAAAGAAGTCAGTGTGAAAGGATCAAGCTGAATTGGTTTAAGAAACCAATTACAGGCCTAGGGTCTAGTGAGCAACCAATCACCATAGAAAAATCTGGAGAGAAGTCAGGTTCAAAAGACTCCAAACTAGGAGTGAAAACAAAGTTTTTAAAGACATGGAAGACCACGAAAATTAGAGATTAATGCATCAAGTTTGTTGAAGTTGTTATCATGTTTTAGACTTATGCACCAAGTGTGCCTTTTGTTATCTTGTTTTAGACTTATGCACCAAGTATGTCTTTTGTTATCTTATTTTAGACTTATGCAACAAGTGTGCCTTTTGTTATCTTGTAACTGTTTGTAACAGACTTATGCACCTTTTTGTTAATCTAACTTACTTCAACTATGTTGTCAAAATATTGTTTGTATTACAATTACCATTGAAATGGACATAAGTTAAACTTGAACTAAATGAATGTAACTTGAAAATGAAATTACACCTAACATAAAATTTCATTCATCAAATACTGGTTTTTATTACAAACTTCAATTATCATTTAAAATTACAAATCATTACAGACCAATTGCTAACCATGACAAACCAAAAAGGTTTTACAAAATGATCACCTAACAACTACTTAAAACCATACACAACTGCAAAAAAAACATCCATGACAGAACAATTGCAATCATCATCCAGAAATTCTTTGTCCTTTCCAAAGCAACCTTTTCCTTCAATTTTTACAGCTTCTTTGATATATCCTCAACGTGACAATCGCAACATCTATGAAGGATAGAAAAACACTTAGAAAGGGGGGTTTGAATAAGTGTGACTTTAAAAACTTGTAAGATAAAAACAATGAACACGATTATTTTTTGTTAGACGCTGGCCTAAGGATCTAGAGGGGGGGGTGAATAGATCCTACACAGTTTTTCCGGGATTATTACAGACTATAGCGAAAGCGGTTCTGAATCGACTTGCGTCTATTCCGGACCGCTATTGCAAAGGGTTATATATGTTACAAAACCACAAAATAGTTGAAATTACAGATAAAGAGATATGTTATCGAATCAATACGTGTCACAACTGAATATCAATTAACTTCTAGATTGACAAGCTTTGATTTGCAATGCAGTAATAGTGGATTAAGCAAATGGACAAACACTTGGTGACAATATTCAAATTGATGCTAATTCAAGATGTGGTGAATTGTGATGTTTATGCATAACTTTTAATTCACAATTTTAACACCTGAATCATTAATCAATTTTGCAATTATACCAATTATGAACAAAATGTAAAGGAAAAGATAAAAGCGATAAGAACACGAAATTTGTTTAGGCAGTTCGTCGACCGTCCTCGCTACGACTACGTCTGCCCCCAATTCCAAATTGAAATTGGGAAAACTTTCATTAATGTTGAAAGCAGTTTATACAAATAAGATAACAAAGCGATAAACGATAAACCACTTATGTCGATCCTTTGAATCTTCTTCCCCCTTAATCTTGAGCAAGATCAAGGTTATCCAAGAGTCTCACTTTGATTCCTTTCTACAGTGTCTTGATTCCTTGAACCCTTGTTCCTCAATCGTTACACTCAGCCGAATCCTCAATGACGACCTCTTGATAAAAACCCCCAAGAACCACCTGTCGTGGAGGACAAAACCCGCAGATTTTATTCACCAAAAACCCCACAAATCTTCACCCACTAGGAATCTTCAATTCCGTTCCATGGACGTTATCGAACTCATCACTAACCCTCAACGCAAGAATGATTATGTGTAATTGTGTTGGAGATGACGAAGAACGAAGATGAGAAGAATTTGTGTAACTTTCAGTCGTTGGTGTTGCAGAATAATTAACCCTTGCACAATATATATGAGTGCATAACAGTTGGAGCCAAGAATAACTGAATTTTGGACTTTCTTGATCAGTTAGGTCGACCTGTTGACGAGCTTAGGTCGACCTAGCAGAAGTGCCTTTGTTTTGCTTCCAGTTAGGTCGACCTGTTGTAGAGCTTAGGTCGACCTAGCAGTGCTTGCAGAATTATGCTCCCAGTTAGGTCGACCTGTTGAAGGAGTAGGTCGACCAGAATCCTCTTCTGATGCGTTCTGGGAACAATTTCTTAGATTAGGTCGACCTAGTTGTTATGTAGGTCGACCTAGCAGACTGATATGAAGATTTCTTCATTTTAGGTCGACCTAGATGATCTGTGAGTCGACCTAGCAGAAGTATATAGATTTTTCTCCATTTTAGGTCGACCTGGGTTGACAGTAGGTCGACCTAACTGCTGATTTTCTGCATTCTTCTTGTTCTGCTTGTGTTGAGTCGACCTATATGCATAGTAGATCAACCTGTACTATCATGAGTGATCAATGCTTTGCTTTTCTGATTCCGCCTTGTTGTTTGGATGCTCATTTGAGTTTGCCATAAATCAAAAACATCTTTGAGTGTAATCTTGTATTCACATACTCCCCCTTTTTGATGATGGCAAACCAATAGTCAAAGCTTTGGTAGTAAGTGATAAAGACTCAACAAGGCTCCCCCGTACATCCATTATCTATCTCTCAACCAAGCAATCTCTTCACAAAGCTCTCCCGTACACTCAGCAAAGCTCCCCCGTACACTCAGCATCTATTGCATCTATCTCCCCCTTTGACAACATCAAAAAGAGAAACAAAGAAACAGAATAGGAGAGTAACAAGAGAAACATAGATAAAACTCGAGCATGCATAGTCGAATGTTTAAGATGAAACACATACAAGAGCAAGAGATATATGTGTATAAAGTCACTATAAGCATGTTAATTGATAGCATATTACAGTATCAATGAAATTTTTGGAAGTGAACAATAAACATGTTACCGTCTTCTCAGTGTATAGGTGTCACCGTTCATGGAAGTCCTTAGTCATTGACTTGATAAAGAGCTACCTTTAAGAAATGATGTTAGCTTGAGAGTAAACAATATATATAGAAATAAAGTAAAGGAATAACTTTAGGAGGAATAAGCGTAGTTAGCCCAAATTAGAGATATCTAGTATCCCTAATTCCCTACAAATGTCGAAGTGTTGCTCCGTTGCTAGAGGTTTGGTGAAAATGTCGGCTAGTTGCTTCTTGCTTTCTATATGTTCAAGTGTAACATCTCCTTTCTCTACATGATCTCTTAGGAAGTGATGCCTTATTTCAATATGTTTGGTTCGTGAGTGTAGGACAGGATTCTTGCTTAAGTTTATTGCACTTGTGTTGTCGCACATGATAGGTATGTGATCAAGCTTGATGCCAAAGTCAAGAAGTTGTTGCTTGAGCCATAATATCTGCGCACAACAACTTCCTGCAGCTACATATTCTGCTTCAGCAGTAGATAATGCAACCGATACTTGTTTCTTGCTATGCCAACTTATCAATGAATTTGAGAAAAGATGACATGTTCCACCGGTACTTTTTCTGTCGGATTTGCAGCCAGCAAAATCTGAGAATCCTACCAAGTGACAATCATTTCCGTTTGGATACCATAGACCATAAGTAGTAGTTCCACGTAAATAGCGCAGAATTCTGTTGACAGCCTTGAGGTGAGATTCTTTTGGACAAGATTGATATCTTGCACACATACACACACTAAACATAATGTCTGGTCTTGAGGCGGTAAGATATAATAGTGAACCTATCATACCTCGGTACAGTTTTACATCAACCTCTTTACCTTTCTCATCTTTGTCTAGGTTAGTGTTTGTTGCCATAGGTGTGTTGATCTCTTTTGCCTCACTCATTCCAAATCTCTTGAGCAGCTCTGTACAATATTTCGTTTGACTCACAAACGTTCCATGACTGAGTTGCTTGATTTGTAGGCCAAGGAAGAAGTTTAGTTCACCCATGAGACTCATCTCAAATTCACTCTGCATAAGCTTAGAGAAATCTTTGACAAGTTTTGCATTAGTCGATCCAAATATAATATCATCTACATATACTTGTACTAAGAGAACATCTTTATCCTTTCGTTTAATAAAAAGAGTAGTGTCAACTTTACCTCTAGAGTACCCTTGACTAAGAAGAAATTTACTCAATCTTTCGTACCAAGCCCGAGGGGCTTGTTTAAGACCATAAAGAGCACCTTTCAGCTTATAAACATGAGTAGGATACATGTAATTCTCAAAGCCGGGTGGCTGAGCAACATAGACTTCTTCATTTATGTAGCCATTTAGAAAGGCACTTTTAACATCCATTTGGAATAGTTTGAAGTCTTTTGAACTAGCATAGGCAAGCAAGAGACGAATTGCTTCGAGACGTGCTACAGGAGCGTACGTCTCTTCATAATCAATACCTTCCTCTTGATTATAACCTTGGGCAACTAATCTAGCCTTGTTTCTAGTAATAACGCCGTTTTCATCAAGTTTGTTACGAAAAACCCATCTAGTGCCGATTACTTGATGATCTCCCGGATGAGGGACTAAATCCCAAACATCATTCCGTTTAAATTGGTTTAATTCTTCTTGCATGACCATTAGCCAATGCTCATCAAGTAATGCGTCCTTAGCGTTTTTCGGCTCAACTTGTGAAACAAAAGCAAAATGATGACAGAAGTTACTTATCCTTGATCGTGTTGTAACGCCTTTTGAGATGTCTCCTATTATATTGTCAATTGGATGATCTTTTACATTTGTCCAAGCCTTTGGAAGTTCTTCATTATTAGAGATGCTTTCCTCTTTATGTTCATCATGAGACTCATCTTTCTCTTTCTCAGCATCTTTCTTTACAATACTTTCATTTTCGTCTTCCTTATCTCGGACAATGTCTTCAGTGGATGGACCTACACTTCCTTTACCGAGTATGGCTCCCCGATTGTTGTCTCCATAGGTGACAAACCCCTTTTTCTTTGCTTGAAACTCAACGAAAAGAGATATGTCTCCCGTCATGTGTCTTGAACATCCGCTATCAAGGAACCACAACCTTTCGGCAATATCAAGACATTTTTCAGCTTTCTTTTTCTTGTGTTGATGAGCCATGAGACATAAATTTGCTACTTCTTCTTCATCGCTTGATGAGCTCTCACTAGATGAATCACTTTCCCATGCTATGTAGGCTCTTTTAGATTTGTTATGACCTTTGCTTTGGTTCTTCTCTTTTTCCTTCTTAAGGTATGGACAATCCGGTTTGTAATGACCGGCTTTCCCACAATTAAAGCACAACCCTTTGATTTTTCCTTTGTTGTTGTCATCTTGTTTGAACTTGGTTGATTGCTTTCTATAGTTGATCAATCCTTTGTTAGAATGCTTTGCTCCATTTTTCTTTAGATATTTGTTGTATCTTCGCACAAACAGTCCCATTTCTTCTTCATCGGAGTCTTCATCATCACTTGTATCACTATCCTCTAGCTCTTGTATTGAGGTCTTGGAGCTTGAAGCTTTTAGAGCTATTGACTTCTTCTCTACCTCCTTTTCCATGTTCTTTTCTTTCTTTGCTCTTTTCTCATGCATGTCAAGGCATTTAAGGTGTTGTTCATGTTCCTCTAGTTTACCAAAAAGAGTGGTAATATCTAAAGTGTTGAGGTCATTTGCTTCCTTTATTGCTGTAACTTTGGGTTGCCATTCCCTATTCAAACATCTTAAGATTTTGTTAGTAGCAACTGCATTGGAAACAGGTCTAACAAGAGAATTTAACCGATTTTTCAGGTGAACGAATCTTTTCTGCATGCTTTCGATGGTTTCACCATCTTCCATGTGGAATAGTTCGAACTCTTGAGTTAGCGTATTGATCCTAGCTAGTTTGACATCATCAGTTCCCTCGTGGGCAACTTGCAATGTGTCCCACATAGCTTTAGCGGATCTACAATGGGAAACGCGATAGTATTCATCAACTCCTAGAGCTGAGATTAGAATGTTTCTCGCTTTCCAATCGTATGCATATTTCTTTTCATCTTCAGCATTCCAAGTATTTTCTGGTTTTGGAACAACTGCACCAGCTTCATTTGTCATAGTGATCTGAAATGGACCATTGACAATAGCTGTCCAGATGTTCCTATCAATTGCATTGATATGGACACACATACAATCCTTCCAATAGCCGTAGTTTTCACCGTTGAAAACTGGAGCTCTATTATGAGCCCCTTTAGGTCCGGAAGCCATCTTTCCAATAAGTGTTTCACGTAGCACGGAATTAACCAAGCTCTTGATGCCACTTGTTAGACGCTGGCCTAAGGATCTAGAGGGGGGGTGAATAGATCCTACACAGTTTTTCCGGGATTATTACAGACTATAGCGAAAGCGGTTCTGAATCGACTTGCGTCTATTCCGGACCGCTATTGCAAAGGGTTATATATGTTACAAAACCACAAAATAGTTGAAATTACAGATAAAGAGATATGCTATCGAATCAATACGTGTCAAAACTGAATATCAATTAACTTCTAGATTGACAAGCTTTGATTTGCAATGCAGTAATAGTGGATTAAGCAAATGGACAAACACTTGGTGACAATATTCAAATTGATGCTAATTCAAGATGTGGTGAATTGTGATGTTTATGCAGAACTTTTAATTCACAATTTTAACACTTGAATCATTAATCAATTTTGCAATTATACCAATTATGAACAAAATGTAAAGGAAAAGATAAAAGCGATAAGAACACGAAATTTGTTTAGGCAGTTCGTCGACCGTCCTCGCTACGACTACGTCTGCCCCCAATTCCAAATTGAAATTGGGAAAACTTTCATTAATGTTGAAAGCAGTTTATACAAAGAAGATAACAAAGCGATAAACGATAAACCACTTATGTCGATCCTTTGAATCTTCTTCCCTCTTAATCTTGAGCAAGATCAAGGTTATCCAAGAGTCTCACTTTGATTCCTTTCTGCAATGTCTTGATTCCTTGAACCCTTGTTCCTCAATCGTTACACTCAGCCGAATCCTCAATGACGACCTCTTGATAAAAACCCCCAAGAACCACCTGTCGTGGAGGACAAAACCTGCAGATTTTATTCACCAAAAACCCCACAAATCTTCACCCACTAGGAATCTTCAATTTCGTTCCATGGACGTTATCGAACTCATCACTAACCCTCAACGTAAGAATGATTATATGTAATTGTGTTGGAGATGACGAAGAACGAAGATGAGAAGACTTTGTGTATCTTTCATTCGTTGGTGTTGCAGAATAATTAACCCTTGCACAATATATATGAGTGCATAACAGTTGGAGCCAAGAATAACTGAATTTTGGACTTTCTTGATCAGTTAGGTCGACCTGTTGACGAGCTTAGGTCGACCTAGCAGAAGTGCCTTTGTTTTGCTTCCAGTTAGGTCGACCTGTTGTAGAGCTTAGGTCGACCTAGCAGTGCTTGCAGAATTATGCTCCCAGTTAGGTCGACCTGTTGAAGGTGTAGGTCGACCAGAATCCTCTTCTGATGCGTTCTGGGAACAATTTCTTAGATTAGGTCGACCTAGTTGTTATGTAGGTCGACCTAGCAGACTGATATGAAGATTTCTTCATTTTAGTTCGACCTAGATGATCTGTGAGTCGACCTAGCAGAAGTATATAGATTTTTCTCCATTTTAGGTCGACCTGGGTTGACAGTAGGTCGACCTAACTGCTGATTTTCTGCATTCTTCTTGTTCTGCTTGTGTTGAGTCGACCTATATGCATAGTAGATCAACCTGTACTATCATGAGTGATCAATGCTTTGCTTTTCTGATTCCGCCTTGTTGTTTGGATGCTCATTTGAGTTTGCCATAAATCAAAAACATCTTTGAGTGTAATCTTGTATTCACATTTTTATCCTGGTTCGTTGTAAAAGAAACTACTCCAGTCCACCCCCTTAGAGTGATTTACCTCAACTGAGGATTTAACCCACTAATCCAACTGATTACAATGGTTATACACTTAGAAAACTTCTAAGTCTTCTAGAGTATACAGATCAAAACTTGATCACTCTAGGAATTCACCACTTAGAAAACTTCTAAGTCTTCTAGAGTCTACAGATCACAACTTGATCACTCTAGGAACTCACCACTTAGAAAACTTCTAAGTCTTCTAGAGTCTACAGATCACAACTTAATCACTCTAGGAACCTTTTACAAACAATGTAAAATAATGTTTACAAGAGTAAGATTGCTTCTTATAAAGCTATAATCACAATAGTGATATTTCTCTTAAGTTCTAAGCTTAACACTTACTAAATATTACAAGAGTTTGTGAGGTTGAAGATGAAGTTCGTGAGCTTTGAATTTGACAGCGTTTTGGTATAATGCGCAAGAGTTATCTAAGTTGCTTCTAATCAGAACTTCTATATATAGGCGTTGAGAGAAGATGATCGTTGGGTTGCATTTAATGCTTTGCGTGAATAGTACAATGCTGCATTTAATGTTTCACACTTTTGTCAACTACCTCGAGCCATGCTTTTACTGCTTTTACTGACTTTGCCCTTTGTAGCTTCTAACGTTCCTTTTGTTAGTCAGATATTAGACTTAATAGCCTATCATTTTGTACTTGCTTCTGAACTCATATTTGTAGATAACAACGTTTGAATATCAGAGTCAATCAGCTTGGTGCAGAGCATCTTCTTGTCTTCTGACTTTGAAGAGCTTGAGCGTGATACCATTCAGAACTTCAGTGCTCCTGCTTCTGACTTCATGTTCTTCTGATGCATCATAGTCCATGTTCTGATTCTACTTGACCATCTTCTGATTTCTTGCCAGAGCATGTTCTGATGTAGCCATCCAGAACCTTCTGAGTCAGTGCTTTTGAGCGCTGAATTGTGCATACTCTTTATGTATTTCCTGAAATGGAAAATGCAAAGGATTAGAGTACCACATTGTCTTATACAAAATTCATATATAATGTTATCATCAAAACATAGAATATTGATCAGAACAAATCTTGTTCTAACAATCTCCCCCTTTTTTATGATGACAAAAATATATATAATTGATATGAATTTGTAACCAGAATATCAGATGACAAAAGACAATTACACAGATATAGCATAAGCATATAATCAGAGTGTGTGAATATGTCTCCCCCTGCGATTAACAGTCTCCCCCTGAAATTAATACTAGAAGAATTTATAAATAAAAGACTTCCCTGAGTATTTTTCCATTTCAGTCGAGACTTTCACTTTGCATAGAACTTCAGAACATTCAGAGCTTCTGCTTCTTGCTTCCATAGGACAACTTTAGAGCATTGAATTTCCCTTTGTAATCAATTGAATTTGATCATACTTGATTGTACCAAAACATTCTTGAATGTATCAGAGCACTCTTACATTCTGGAATGTATAAGAGCATTCTTAAAAAAAGTGTATTAGAGCATGAATGTATCGGAGCATTCTTCTTGCTTCTGATCTTGAAGCTTCACAGTACTAAGCTTGCTTCAATTCTCTAAGAACATGCTTCTTCTTAGAATTTCTTTTCCTCATGTATTTGCTTCTCATGTTGAGCTTTTTCAGAATATCTTCAATCCTGAAAAAATCTCAAAGACATAGAACTTGCAAATAATGTTAGGAAATGTTGAGACTTAATCTCAGCAACTGATATAATAAATCAATTCAATTATCATGTTTCTCCCCCTTTTTGTCATAACATCAAAAAGCATAAAAGATTCAGATGAAAAAGACACACAGAGTGAAGAAGATAAAATTTCATTGATAAAATATCAGAAGATACAAAATGATAGAAGCAGATGCAAAAAACAAAGACAACAAGCTAAGACCAAAGACAGACTACGACTGGCTAAGCCTAGAAGCTAAGACGACTAGAAGGTTCTTAATCTCAGTAGTGTCTTCCTTATGATTCTTCATGAATGATCTGAACTCATCATGGGTATCCTCGTGCTTGTCCAGATGGGTAGCCAAATCAACTTGATTCTGTTGAAGAGCCTTCATAGTGTTCAAGAGAACAGAGGTAGAAGGTCAAGCAGAAGAAGCATCAATTCTATTTTCCATAACATGAGGATTCTCAACATTTGCTTCAACCATGAGAACATCATCTTGATTTTCCTCAGTAGGAGTTTTCTCAGCAGGATGATTCTCAACATCAGCTTCAGACACAAAAACATCTTTAGGATACACAGGAGCAGGGATTTCAGCATCAGAATTTTCAAGAGCTAAAAGTATCTCAGCCAGATTCTCTAGAGGTGTTGGAGCAACAGGTTTTGATGGGTTTTCAACTTTTGGATATACCATATTTGGTGCTTTAACAAGGGATTCTCCCTAATCCATGTTGGCATTATGTGCAACCTTCAGTGCATCTAAACCTGCCTGTACCTTAAGTTTTAAAAATTCAAAACGAACACCAACAGAAAGTTCAGAAGGTTTGGTTTGGAATTTGGTGGTTGAAGAGGCTGGGTTAAGAATGAAATAGGGTTCAGGTTCTCTTGAGAACAAAACAGAGGTGAACGAAGAGGATAGGGAGGATGAAGAATCCACGGTGGAGGTGGTTGAGGGATCAATTAATGGTGAGATTGCAGAAGGAATGGATGTGGTTGAGAATATTTTTTTAGAGGGGATTTGAGGAAAAACAAAATTTAAACGTTGGGGGTCAAGAGTTGGTAGTGAATGGAGTCTTTTAGAAGTGGTGGAAGAGGATGGAATATCAGAAGAAGGTGGTCTTTTCTGAGGGGAGGGGTCAAAAGTAGACTGTAAACTGGAGGAGTCTACATTGTCTATATCTTTTATGGGCTTCTGAAGTTGTTCAGAAGTTCTGGGTATTTTCAAGGATTATGTTGACAGCAATACCTGGAGATTTCTTCTTCTTCTTTGCTTTCTTAGCATCAGGTCCTTCTTCTGTGACCTTTCTTTTCAGCTTCTTCTCTTTCTTCTTCTTATCCTTCTTCCTTAACTCATTCAGAGATGGAAGAGTTCTTCCACGAATCCAAGCAGGATCAACAGTAGATTGTGCTTTAACACAAGATTTCAGATAGCGTATAACAGATTTGTCTAGCTCCTCTTTGAACATATGAGAGAAACTCACAAAAGGAGTTCTTCTAGTCAGATATATGGAAATACTTTTGGAGGATTGGTCACCTTTTCAATCAAGTTCATCCTGAAGGATAGAAAAACACTTAGAAAGGGGGGGTTTGAATAAGTGTAGCCTTAAAACTTGTAAGATAAAAACTATTTGCACAATGATTTTTATCCTGGTTCGTTGTTAACTAAACTACTCCAGTCCACCCCCTTGGAGTGATTTACCTCACTTGAGGATTTAATCCACTAATCACACGAGGTTACAATAGTTTTCCACTTAGACAACTGCTAAGTCTTCTAGAGTATACTGATCACAACTTGATCACTCCAGGAACAATCTGCTTAGACACCTTCTAAGACTTGCTAGAGTATACTGATCAATAACCTGATCACTCTAGTTCTTACAACTTAATATAAACAAATTCTTTTAAGAGTTATAATGCTTCTTATAAAGCTATTATCACAACTGTGATTTTCTCTTAAGTTTAAGCTTAAATCTCACTAAGATATTACAACAGCAATGTAGTGAGTTTGATGATGAAGTTTGAGAGCTTTTGAATTTGACAACGTTTCTGTATAATGCGCAAGTGTTGTGTTGAGCTTCTCATCAGAACTTCATATTTATAGGCACTTGAGAAGATGACCGTTGGGAGCATTTAATGCTTTGCGTAATCCGTACAGCATTGCATTTAATGTTTCACTCTTTTGTCAACTACCTCGAGCCTTGTTTTCGCTGTGTCTATTGACGTTGCCGTTAATAGCTTCTAACGTTCCTTTTGTCAGTTAGCGTAGCCTGTCAGTCTAGTACTTGCTTCTGATATGATGTTTGTGTTAACAACGTTTGAATGTCATCAGAGTCAAACAGCTTGGTGCAGAGCATCTTCTTGTCTTCTGACCTTGAAGTGCTTCTGAGCGTGATACCATGAGAACTTCAGTGCTTCTGCTTCTGATCTCAAGTTCTTCTGATGCTTCCATAGACCCATGTTCTGGTTCTGCTTAACCATCTTCTGATGTCTTGCCAGACCATGTTCTGATGTTGCATGTTGAAAATTCTGAGTCAGTGCTTCTTGCGCTGATTTTGTGCATACTCTTTATATGTTTCCTGAAATGGAAATAGCATAGTATTAGAGTACCACATTATCTCATACAAAATTCATATGCTTGTTATCATCAAAACTATGAATATTGATCAGAACAAATCTTGTTCTAACATTCTCCCCCTTTTTGATGATGACAAAAACATACATAAATGATATGAATTTGCAATCAGAATAACAGACGGCTAAAGAAAATTACACAGCTATAGCATAAGCATATAGACATTGTGTGATTATGTCTCCCCCTAAGATTAACAATCCCCCCTGAGATAAATAATCTCCCCCTTAAATAAATACTAGAAGAATTTTATAAATAAAAGACTTCCTTGAGTATTTTCCATTTCAGTTGAGACATTCACATATGCTTAGATCTTCAGAACATTCACAGCTTCTGATTCATGCTTCCATAGGACAGCTTCAGAACTTGAATTTCTTCTAGAATCATTGCATGCTAGATTGTATCAGAACATTGTTGAATGTACTAGAGCATCATCAGAGCATCTCTACATCCTGAAATGTTACAGAACAAACTAAATGACAAAAGTCAGCATGAATGAATCAGAACATAAAATATGTATCAGGAATAGTTTCACTAGGATGATCTTCAGCATCTGCTTCTTCCATAGAAGCATCTCCATACTCTGCAGCAGGCACATCAGAATCTCCATTCTCAAGAGCCTGAAGAATGGCAGCTAGATTCCGTGGAGCAGAAGGACCTTCAACTTCTGGAGGATCAGCAACTTCTGGGATGACCAAATCAGGGTCTTCTTCAGAAGGATTCTCCCTCAGAAAGTCAAAGAGAGATCTAAAGTCTCCAGTTAGAACCGGATACTGAGGTCTCCAGACCACAATCTCCCTGCAAGGGTTGTCCAACAGCTCATCAACAAACGGATTCGCCTCAAGAGCTCTCCTGTTTCTAATGGGGTGATAGTAGACACCATTATCAACCTCCAGAAGATAACCAGCATAACCAGGAGCAGCAGCCACTAGTCTCTTCTGAACAGCCATAGCTCCTACTTGAAAATCCTGACGAAAGCTTCTCCAGAGGTTTCTTGTAGAAACATCATCAAGACCTTTGAAGAAAGCATCCTTCAAGAGGTCCAGCCTACTTATCACTTCATTTCTGAACAACTCCAGATATATATGGGGTTCAGGTTCAGGTGGGTTGAAGGTGAATTTGTAGTCAGGGTAGAGAAGGCAGTAAGGGTTGGATTTTCTGGTGGTTAGGGGATGGGATAGAGAAGGTGGAGGTGCAGTGGTTGAAGAAGATGGAATATCTGTGGGGATGATTGAGGAGGAAGGAATATCTGTGATAGGGGTTGATGAGGATGGGATATCTATGATGGGGTTGATGAGGAGGGCATATCAGAAGGAGTTGGGGGATGGATATTTAGTGGTGTAGGGTTTAAGACAGGTGTAGAAAGAGATGGTTGAGGAGGAGGTGGTATGGTAAAGGTGTTTTGAGGTTCATAAGGAGGAGTAAAAACATGCCTGGAAACATTTGCAGTTCTTGAAGCACGAAGAGATTCTCTTATGCGCTGTTGTTGATATTCTGGAGTGTTAACCTTATCAGGATCATAGGTGACCCTCTGCTTCTTGGCTTTCTTGGCCTCATCTTCTTGAGCCTTCCTTTTTAGCCTCGCTTCTTGCTTCTTCTGATCCTTCTTCTGAAGATCAGCCAAAGAAGGAAGCACTCTTCCACGAATCCACGCAGGATCAACAGAAGATTGGGTCCTAACAAAATCTTCCAAGTAGTGCTTGACAGCCTTGCGAAGTTCTGCTTGGAACAAAGTAGCAAATCCTGCAATATGAACTCTCCTAGACAGAATATCTGGAAAGCTTGTACCAGCAGAAGTTACTTCTTTGATGAGATCAATTCTGAATAGATCAACACCATTAAAGACAGGACCTTGAACAACTCAAAGGAATTAGGAAGCTCCAGTGGTCCTTATAGAATCCAGCAAATCACTTTCGATCATAATATCTGAGATCATTCTGGCGAAAGGAATAGTATTTCTTGGAAGATGAGGACACTTCGCAAGTTCTTCATCTCTAGACTCTACAAGAGATGTCTTCAGATTCTGAAAGAGAATGTGAGAAATGTTGAGTTCCATTCTTCTTCCAATGAAGAAGAGAGTGTATTTGTGATCAGGACTGATGTAGGAGGAGGAGGAGGAGGAGAATAACTGCTTTCTGTGGTGAAGAGAACCCAGAATAATTTCAGCCCACACTTGATAAAACGGCCTCAAAGTACCAGTTTTATGAGATTCAATACCGGTAGCAAGTGAGATTTATTGTTCAACCTGAAACCAGTTAACTCTTCCAAGAAGAGGACCAGTGCAACCTTCTTCATCATCCAGGTTGTATAACTTCCTTATCATCTTTTCAGTAACAACAACTTCATGCCCTAACACGAAGGAGATGATTGCAGTTGGAGTAACCGTTGCATGAACCCAGAAGTCTTTCACCAGATCAGGATAAATTGGTCCAACCAATCTATCTAGATAGTTTTACCATCCTTGTACCAAGATCCTTGCATCAGGATGGAAACCATTTGCTCTTAGGTTTTCGAAGTCCACAGCGGACTCACACAGAACTTCCAAATCTTCAGTGGGTATCATGCATGTCTTCAATGGAGCATACCCATGCTTTCTTAGAAGTATTTGAATGGAGGTGAGTCTTTCTGCAGGGCTAGAGGAACTTGATGAAGAATACGTGATGATTTGCTTAGTTACAGATCAAAGCTACGGTTTGAGCGAAGAATGCAAAAAGAGAGACACAGAATAGAGAGAGAGCGAAAAAGATGAAATGAAGATGAAGCGGGTTATTTAAACGGTTTGAATAAAAGAAAATAATAAAAAAACTGTTTAAATGAAATGATTACAGAAAAACATGACATCAATATGCATTTAATGAGAAATGACGTTAGGAGAGATAAAGTGACAAAATGAAATGATTTGCACAGTTACCTAGGGAGGCATCTCCTCAACTGCACGCATGCTTGTCCAAAGATAGTGAACACGTGTTCATTTTCTGGAAAGACTGGTGACAGCTGTTTTGCTTTAAAAGAGCTTCTGAATTAACTTAGATAATGAAACGTTAGTAATAACAAAATCAGAACTTCTAATTGATCATTGTCAGAACTTTTTATAGCCACTTAGTCCTAACACATTTTAGAAGTTATCCATACAAAGATCTTCTCATCTTCTCATTCTGGGCATAAGTCCATACTGATATTCTTCAGAATGAACATAAACCTATCTTCAGCCAGGGGTTTTGTAAAGATATCAGCCCATTGATGGTCTGTATCCACAAAGTTCAAAGAGAGAACACCCTTCTGAACATAGTCCCTCATAAAATGATGTTTAATCTCAATATTTTTAGCTTTGGAATGTAAGATAGGGTTCTTGGATAAACATATAGTTGAATTATTATCATAGAAAATAGGAATGTTACTCTCATATATCTGAAAATCTTCTAGCTGACTCTTCATCCAGAGCATTTGTGTGCTACACCCAGCAGCAGCAACATATTCTGCTTCTGTTGGAGAGGGCTATGGTAGCTTGCTTCTTGCTGTACCAGGAGATCATATGACTTCCAAGAAACTGACAGCTTCCAGAAGTACTTTTCCTTTCAACTCTATCTCCAGCGTAATCAGCATCACAATATCCTACTAAGTTGTATTCTTCAGATCTTCTGTAGACTAAACCAACATTAGTAGTACCTTTTAGATACCTCAAAATTCTCTTAACAGCAGTTAAGTGAGATTCTCTAGGATCTGACTGGAATCTTTCACATAGACAAACACTGAATAAAATACCAGGTCTAGAAGTAGTGAGATATAGAAGAGATCCAATCATACCTCTGTAGAGCTTCTGATCTACCTTCTTACTTACCTCATCCTTACCTAGAACACGCGTTGGATGCATAGGAGTCTTTTCTTCTTTGCTTTCTGAAAGATTAAACTTCTTCAGAAGTTCTTTCACATACTTGGTCTGATGAACGTAAGTTCCTTCAGAAGTTTGATTGATCTGGATCCCAAGGAAATACTTGAGTTCTCCCATCATGCCCGTTTCAAAATCTGCCTGCATAAACTTAGCAAACTTCTTTCCAAGTGTAGCATTAGATGTCCCAAAGATAATATCATCAACATATATTTGACAAATTAAAATATCCTTTTTAAAGGTTTTGCAGAAGAGAGTTGTATCCACTTGTTCTCTAGTGAAACCATTATCCAGAAGGAAAGAACTTAATCTTTCATACCAAGCTCTAGGAGCTTGCTTCAGGCCATATAATGATTTCTTTAATTTGAAAACATGTTATGGAGACTTAGAGTCTTCAAAACCAGGAGGTTGGTGGTGTCATACCCCAAAATTTGCCTTCCTCTTTTCATCTCCAATGCCTCAAGGTTCAAGGATAAACTCAAGTCTCTCTCTCCTAATCAAAGCTTTGTCTCTCACAAGCCGAGGCTAGAAATGCTTCATTTGAGAGATATGGTGCAAAAAAATTATAGGTCCTCCAAAAAATCAACAAAAGACACCTTTCGAGTCAAAGCTCATAACTCGGGCATGGAAGATTCAATGGAGATGAAACCAAAAAGGCCATTTAGAGGACTCATCAAGCTTTCTAAAAAGTCCTAGAATGCATTCATATGATTAAAATTGAGAAACTCATGGCCTCGCGAAGTTGACAAACTTTGAGAAGATGCACAAGGGTTATATTGAGCAATTTCGAAACTTTTGACTTATGGGCCTAAATTTTGATTTCTAAACATGATTTTAATCTCACCAAAGGCCCATAAGTTCATTTACTTATATTTTGTGGTTTTATTTCATTTTTATTTTTGAGATTTATTCATTTAAATTTCAAATTAAAATAAATAAATCATGACTTAAAGTTGGGAATCACATAATTGATACCTTTTATATTCAAGCAATCCAAATTGGATTTTAAAGAAAGAAACATATGAAAAAGGTTGGAAAAGATATGGAATCAAAAATAGAAATTTTTGGTTCAAGAAAGCAAATAAGATTTTCTCATTGAAAGTTTAATTCTAAAGGCTGAGATTTTGACCTAAGAGGCCCATATATATATCAAAACACACATGCTGAAGGAGGGACCAATAGATATTCACGCACAAACCCTTTTTATTTTTTTGCGGCCGACACTCTCTACCAGGTCCTCACAAAAGGAATTCTGATTGACTTTAACAATTTCCAACTACAGCTTTTACAACCCTTGCACGGAACAGTCAAATGAATTCAATACATTCCAATATATACTTGCTAACATTGATACAAGAATTTAAAACTGGGTCTCTTTCTTTGCTTCCATTCTGTGGTTGTTTCAATTTTGTTTGCAGGTTGTGGTTAAAAGAAAAAAGAAGATTTCAAGGTGAAGGAAGAAAAAGTTGTTCCGATTGAAACGCCGCCGTCGCAAACGGATCCTGCATCTCCATCAAAGAGGAGCCACGACGTCTCCCAACAACAGCCGCGATTCCGACACCGCACGACGCTCTTCCTCCTCATAGCCACGCCGCCGCCCCGCCGGCGAATCACACGGCAACCATTTAACAACACCGCCGGATCGGATCCGCAACGGCTTCGTAATCATTGTGATGCGATTGAATCCGAATTCGTTCGTGGGAGTTTTATTTGTGATAATCGAAATTTGCTGTTTGAGACGCAGAGGTAGATTTTTCAGAAAAAGAACCCACAAGGGAGACAGGGGCGTGGATCCCCTTTTCAGTTTTATTCTCTGGCTTTATTTGTGTTAAATAAAATTTGCATTGTAGATATATCAACTTGTCATCGCAGCACAGCTGGTAAAGACGTTTCATTGTTAAGCGTGAGGGCCTGGGTTCGATCCCTACCCTCCATGCTGTATATTTTATCCCTTTGTATGTTAAGTTTATTTCAGATTCAGTGCAACGAGGCTACGCACGTCCACGATGTTCCTCCACCCAGCGGCCTTCTGATCCAGCCAGCTGAGATCCAATGCTCAGAAAATGCAAGCCTACCCTACACCTTCAAAGGTCAAACCATGCAGGATCAACATCCAGGTTTTATTTAGTATATTTATTTTATTAGTTAAATATTTAGGTTAAATATTAATTAATTTTTGTTTAGTTTAATTGGTTTATTAAATTAATAGTAGAATATAAATTAGGATTAGGGTTATAGTTAGGGTTTAGAATCATTTATAATTCATCCCAATTATGTCGATTACTCGACTTAATTGATTTAATTATTTTAATAATAAAAATCATAAAAACCCTAGGAGTGTATAACCAAAATATTAGGGTTTGCCCGACCCCCTTACCGTTTGGCAAAACATTAATCTTAATATTAATTTTCTCCCCGAACCGACTATACCTATTAGTCGCAGTAGGCGAGAAATAATTTTGATTAATTTAATTTATTTATTAATAATATAATTGAATCTAATTTATTTGTTAAATAATAATTAATTCTAGTTTAATCTTCTCCTCGAAACGACTAAACCCATTAGTCACATTAGACGAGAAGTGACATTTTAATTAATTTACTAACTCTAAATCAATTCTCTCCTCGACCCGACTAAAGCTATCAATCGCATTAGACGAGAGATAAAATTACAAATTAAAACACATTCAATTTGCTGCCCGCGACGATCAACCTATCGATCTGAGTAACCAGCAATGCCCATTAATCCGTTAGCTATACTGATCAAACCTATTGATCACCGCATCTAACGGTGCCATATCAAATCACGGTTGTACGCCCAAAACATCTAAAAGACACTAAACCACGATACTACGGATGTTCATCCTTTTCAATTCACAACTTTCAAAACTACGACAGGCCATTCAAAAAGCCTTTAATCAATTTCAAACCACAAATTCAAACTCTAAGGCGTACAATCCTGTGCCCGAACTACGTTGACTCTGATTCTCCCTAAGGAGATACGTAGGCACTTGGATAACCAAGGCGAGTCCCCCACCCTAAAATCTCAATTTTCCCCCTATTCAATTCATTAGCTATTAACCTTGACTTTTAGCCATAAAACTTGACCCTTAGATTCAAAGCCAATAGGAAAGGGTCGAGGGTGCCTAACACCTTCCCTCGACCTGATTATAATAACTTACCCCGAATCTCTAAACTACGTAGGGTTTCCTATTCGCCCTTCAGAATAGGTGGCGACTCTAAATGTCTAAATTTTTAGGGCAGGTTGCTACAGGTGGACATATACTTCCTCATCTATATAACCATTTAAGAAGGCACTCTTAACATCCATATGATACAGAGTGATGTTATGTTGAGTGGCAAAAGAAATTAATAAGCGAATAGATTCTAATCTGGCCACTAGTGCAAAGGTTTCAGTATAGTCAGTGCCTTCTTGCTAACTATAGCCCTGAGCAACCAGTCTGGCTTTGTTTCTTACAACTTCTCCTTTTTCGCTTAGCTTATTTTTGAAGACCCACTTAGTTCCAATGATGTTAAATCCTTTTGGTCTTAGAACTAGATCCCAAACATCATTCCTTGTAAACTGATTTAGTTCTTCTTGCATGGCAATTATCCAGTCAGCATCCTCCAGAGCTTGATCAACAGAAGTTGGCTCAATTAGATATACTAGACCAAATTGACATTCTGCATTGTTCTTAAGGAATGCTTTTGTTCTGATGGGATCATCTTTCTTCCCAATGATCATTTCTTCTGGGTAAGCAGAGTTGAGTCTAGAATATCTTCTGATAGTTGGCTCTTCAGAAATTCTGAAATTCTCTAGTGAAGCAACAACTTGAACTTCTGAAACTTTGTTTATGGGTTCTTCAGAGTCTGACTTAGAGATTTCTATATCTGCAAAATTCTCAAACTGCTTTAGCTTTTCAAGACCAAGCTTATCATCAAATCTGATATTGATTGATTCTTCAACAACCAATGTTTCAGTATTGTATACTCTGTAGCCTTTAGAGCGTTTAGAATATCCAAGAAGGAAACACTTATATGCCTTAGAATCAAACTTATGCAGATGATCTTTAGTGTTCAGAATATAACATACACATCCAAATGGATGGAAATAAGAAATTTTGGGCTTTCTGTTCTTCCATAACTCATAACGAGTCTTATTTAGAATAGGTCTTATAGAGATTCTATTATGAATATAACATGCAGTATTAATTGCTTCTGCCCAGAAATGCTTAGCCATATTGGTTTCATTGATCATGATTCTGGCTATTTCTTTTAGAGTCCTATTCTTTCGTTCTACAACCCCATTTTGCTGTGGAGTTCTAGGATAAGAGAAATCATGGGCAATACCATTTTCTTTGAAATAAATCTCAAAGAATCTGTTCTCAAATTCACCACCATGATCACTTCTAACCTTTATGATTTTACACTCTTTCTCAGATTGGATCTGAGTGCAGAAATCAAAGAACACTGTATGTGACTCATCCATGTGTTTCAAGAACTTTACCCACTTCCATCTGCTATAGTCGTCTACAATGACTAATCCATATTTCTTCCCTCTGATTGATGTTGTTTTGACTGGGCCAAAAAGATCAATGTCTAGAAGTTCTAGCGGCCTAGAGGAAGAGACAACATTCTTAGACTTGAATGCAGGTTTTGAAAACTTCCCTTTCTGACATGCTTCGCAAAGAGCATCTGATTTGTATTTCAGATTAGGGAGTCCTCTGACCAGATTAAGTTTGTTAATCTGAGAAATCTTTCCCAAAATAGCATGACCTAATCTTTTGTGCCAGACCCACTGCTCTTCACTAACAGACATAAGGCAAGTAACCTTCTGATTCTTAAGATCTTGAAGATCAATCTTGTAAATGTTGTTCTTTCTCTTGCCTGTAAATAGGATTGAGCCATCCTTCTGACTAATAGTTTTACAAGACTTTTGATTGAAGATTATGTCATAACCATTGTCACTTAATTAACTTATGGACAATAAGTTATGAGCTAATCCATCTACTAGCAGAACATTAGTTATAGAGGGAGAGTTATCAATGCTTATGGTTCCATAGCCAATGATCTTTCCCTTCTGGTTCCCTCCAAACTTAACTTCTCCATCAGATTTAAGCACCAGGCCTTGGAACATAGACCTTTTTCCCATCATGTGCCGCGAGCACCCAGAGTCCAGGTACCATGACATGTTTTCCTTTGTCTTCTTGGCTGCCAAGGATATATGCAACAGGAATTATCTTTTCCTTAGGTACCCACATTTTCTTGGGTTTAGCATGAAAATTAACAGGAGGTACAACATGATATTCCCTATTCTGAATAGCATGATATTTTCTAGTGTGTGCAACATGCTTCTTGGTGTGTGTTATGTGGAAACTCTTAGCATGTAATGTGAGCCTAATATCATGGGAGTGGCCATACTTGAATTGATCATACAGAGGTTTGTATATGATTTTCATCTCATCAACAAATTCAAGTTTATATGGGGTTTTACCCTCATAGCCTATGCCAACTCTCTTGTTTCCACTAACTGCATATATCATAGAGGTTAGCTGACTTCTGCCTAATCCTCTAGATAAAAACTTCGTGAAACTCAAGTCATATTCCTTAAGAATATTATTCATGCTTGGAATAGACTGTTCTGAACTAGAAGATGATTCAACATCTTTATATAGTTTTAAAACTTTTTCATTAAGTTCAGAATTTTCTAATCCAAGCTTCTTAGTTTCAGATGTAAAGAGCTTCTTCAGCTTCTTGTATTTGATACTAAGTTGAGCCTTGATTTCCAGAAGTTCAGTTAGACTAGAAACTAACTCTTTGTAAATGCAAGCTTCTCAAGCATAGTGTGTTTTGATGAAGACAATATGGACATCAAGCTTTTATAAAGGATGTGCAAAAAGAATTTCAAGTATCAAGCAAAAATACATCATTTCAAAGTCTTGAAGAAATTGTGAAGATTCAAGAATCAAGCTAAAATGTCAAAGGTATAAACAATACTCACTTTGACATATAATTGTTCACAAATATATTTTCATGCATATCATAAACATACTACAAAGTGTCATCCCTCAAAAGAACATCTAAAACCTTTTTCAAAGTTAAATTTCAAAATAAAGGTTTTAGGAACCGGGTTGTCCCTATGGGGGAACCGGTTCCCAACATTCTCAGTTTTCAGCTCTCTGTAGTTTACTATGGGGAACCGGGTTGTCCCTAGGTGGGAACCGGTTCCTCAGTTCAAAATTTGAAATTTCTGCTGTAACGTTCAGCAGGAACCGGGTTGTCCCAGGTAGGAACCGGTTCCTACTGAACCAATGTGTTTTTTCATTGCATGATCTTATTCAAACGAATCCATTTTCTTACCACTTGATCATTGCATTGTTTCATGGAAAAATAACCATTCAAAGAGGTGTTTGACACATTATAAATACTACATATTTCATAATCATTATTCACCTTCTTCATTAACAATTCATAAACCATATATTCTTCATCTTTCAATATTTTCAAGTGTCCACAAACCAGAATTTTTATATGAAACTTTCTACACACATTTTCATTGAGAATTCATTTAAAGTTTCATGCATACATTGTGAACACTTATATTCATTTTGAGAATTGTTTATTTGAAGAAGAAGATCAATCCAAGATTGATAAGTGCTATACAAACTTCATCTAAATCTCTTGTAAAAATTCAAAGAAAATTATCTCCTTACTATCCAGGATTGTTGGAAGTAAGTGGTGTGTTTGTAGAGGATTGTTCTTCATCCACATTAGTGTTGATTGATCTTAAAGGTGTTAAGAACCTTTGATCACCCTATAGGTTAGATAGTAGGCATAGGCTTGTACAATAATTCTAACTATAGTGAAATCTCTTTCGTGTTTGAAAGGGGACTGGAGTATTCTCGGATTGTGAGGGGAACCAGTATATATCGTTGTGTTCTTTATCTTTCCGCACTTTATTGCTTTCATCACCATTACCAAAGAAAAGAAAAGAACCTTACAAAAACCTTCAAACACTTAACCAAAAATTATTAGAAGTATTCTCATAAAACCGATTAAATTTTTGAAAACCTAATTCACCCCCCCTCTTAGGCATATCTGATACTTACACTCTTCTCTAGAAAGTTCAGAAAATACCTCTTCAGAATCTGAGTCTGATGTAGATTTTGATTCATCATCAACAGTGGCCATAAACGCTATGTTTTCCTGCTCATCTTCAGAGTCTGACTCTTGATCAAAAGAGTCTGAGTCATCCCAAGTAGCCATAAGGCCTTTCTTCTTTTCAAACTTCTTCTTGGATTTTCCCTCTGAAGTATTGGAAACTCATTCTTATAATGTCCAGGTTCCTTGCATTCATAGCACGTCACCTTCTTTTTGCCAGATCTTCTGTTTCTAGAAGATTCTCCTCTTTCAGGCATTTTGGAACTTCGGAAGTTCTTGAACTTTCTTTGCTTACTCTTCCAGAGTTGATTTACTCTTCTGGAGATCATGGAAAGTTCATCTTCTTCTAATTCTGATTCTGACTCTTCAAAATCTTCTTCTTCAGCCTGAAAAGTGTTAGTGCATTTTTTTATTATTATATTTTAATGCAATTAACTTACCTTTCTTCTATGGTTCATTTGCATCCAGCTCTATTTCATGACTTCTTAAGTCACTGATCAGCTCTTCAAGAGAAACTTCATTCAGATTCTTAGTAATCTTGAATGCAGTCACCATTGGTCCCCATCTCCTGGGCAAGCTTTTGATGATCTTTTTGACATGATCAGCCTTTGTATATCCCTTGTCAAGCACTCTTAATCCAGCAGTCAGAGTCTGGAATCTTGAGAACATTGCTTCAATGTTTTCAACTTCCTCCATCTTGAAAGCTTCATACTTATGGATTAAATAAAGAGCTTTTGTCTCCTTGACTTGGGCATTACCTTCATGAATCATCTTCAAGGATTCAAAGATGTCATAGGCAGTTTCTCTGTTTGTTATTTTCTCATATTCAGCATGAGAAATAGCATTCAGCAGAATAGTCCTTGACTTGTGATGATTTTTGAATTGTTTCTTTTGATCATCACTCATTTCTTGTCTTGACATCTTTACTCCACGAGCATTTATAGGATGTCTATAACTATCCAAGACTAGATCCCATAAGTCACCATCTTGACAAAGAAAGTAACTTTCGAGTCTATCTTTCCAGTACTCAAAATTTTCACCATAAAAACTGGTGGTCTATTATAGCCATTGAAGCTACTACTTCCATTACCATTGTTGTTTTGTTCAGGTGTAGGAGTAAATGTAGCTGTTTCAACCATATTGACTTTGTGTTTTTCTCCCTGAATCTTTTATCTAACACGGTTAAGTGCTTGCACCTAGAACCGGCGCTCTGATACCAATTGAAGGATAGAAAAACACTTAGAAAGGGGGGTTGAATAAGTGTGACTTTAAAAACTTGTAAGATAAAAACAATGAACACAATTATTTTTATCCTGGTTCGTTGTTAACGAAACTACTCCAGTCCACCCCCTTAGAGTGATTTACCTCAATTGAGGATTTAATCCACTAATCCAACTGATTACAATGGTTATCCACTTAGAAAAATTCTAAGTCTTCTAGAGTATACAGATCATAACGATCACTCTAGGAATTCACCACTTAGAAAACTTTTAAGTCTTCTAGAGTCTATAGATCACAACTTGATCACTCTAGGAACTCACCACTTAGAAAACTTCTAAGTCTTCTAGAGTCTACAGATCACAACTTGATCACTCTAGGAACCTTTTACAAACAATGTAAAATAATGTTTACAAGAGTAAGATTTCTTCTTATAAAGCTATAATCACAACAGTGATATTTCTCTTAAGTTCTAAGCTTAACACCCACTAAATATTACAAGAGTTTGTGAGGTTGAAGATGAAGTTCGTGAGCTTTGAATTTGACAGCATTTTGGTATAATGTGCAAGAGTTCTCGATGTTGTTTCTGATCAGAAAATCTATATATAGGCGTTGAGAGAAGATGACCGTTGGGTTGCATTTAATGCTTCGCGTGAATAGTACAACATTGCATTTAATGTTTCACACTTTTGTCAACTACCTCGAGCCATGCTTTTGCTGCTTTTACTGACTTTGCCTTTTGTAGCTTCTAACGTTCCTTTTGTCATTTAGAGATTAGACTTAATAGCTTGTCATCTTGTACTTGCTTCTGAACTCAAATTTGTAGATAACAACGTTTGAATATCAGAGTCAATCAGCTTGGTGCAGAGCATCTTCTTGTCTTTTGACTTTGAAGAGCTTGAGCATGATACCATTCAGAACTTCAGTGCTTCTGCTTCTGATGCTTCATAGTTAATATTTTGATTCTGCTTGACCATCTTCTGATGTCTTGCTAGAGCATGTTCTGATGTAGCCATCCAGAACCTTCTGAGTCAGTGCTTCTGAGCGCTGAATTTTGCATACTCTTTATGTATTTCCTAAAATGGAAAATGCAAAGGATTAGAGTACCACATTGTCTTATTCAAAATTCATATATAATGTTATCATCAAAACATTGAATATTGATCAGAACAAATCTTGTTCTTACAATCTGAACAATGAAACTTCGGCCTCTCTAACCATGTCTTCCTAGAGAAACAATCTGCAACCATTCTGCAATTTTCCCCCAATATTATACACCACCAATAACTGAAACCCTAAATTAGTAGAGGAATTACAATCTTGAATAAAGCTCCCCATGGAATTTTTGCATTTCCATAATTTTCTGTTTGGATTTTCGAGGGTGTTTGATACCAACAACTTCATGGATTCGTTGCACCCAAATCTTGGCAAACCCTTACTCGTTGATGATCACTTGCTTCCATCCATTGTCGTCTTCTTCTCAAGCCTTCTTCGTTCTCTTCACCCTTTCTTCGTTCCCTACACCCTAATTTTAATTTTGCCCCAATTGTAGGTATATATAACTTATGTCATCATCCAACAAGTAAAAAAATATGCCATGTGTGTAATTTGAAATGCCGCCTGTATATAGTTTTAAAAAATTTCCAAAGATTCCATGACATCTGGAAAATGGGAGGATATATGATGGAATCAACATAAGATAGGGTGGAAATAAAAAAAACTTTACAAGGAGCTAAAACCTGAATTCGCTAACATTGCAGGGAGGGTTATATATTTAACCTTATAATGTAATTAATAAATCAAGCAAAGATAAAATTTGGCTATATAAAACAAGAAACAAGGAAAGTTTCCCCTAATTAATTTATGAATTTGTGAAGCTGAGAATTAAAAAAACAACCTTTTAATAGTTTGGAGCAACTGCTGCTATTAGGTTTCCAAATGTAAGATTTGTAAGAGTGGTAATTTATAGTGTAAGCTAGTATGAGGAATTAAGAAAGTTGTGCTCGAGTAGCTCCCACAATAGTTAACTACGAGGCCATAGAATGTTAGGTCAAACATGAAGTGCCGGGAAAGCGAATCCTCCGATGATATAAAAAGTCTTGTTAAATAACAAATCATGTATACATCAATGAATATCAAGACAACAATTCTCCATCAATTCGCCATCCATAACCAGTTACAACAATGAATATCAACACAACAGTAATTCCGCAGTAATCAAACAAAAAAGAGAAAGAATTCAGTTCAAGAATTTCACCGAACACTTGGTGTGCATGTTACGAAATGAAGAATTCGTTAATGAACCATAACTGAACAACAATCACACAACAGCAAACGAAGAATAAAAATGAAGAAGATTGAAACTGAAATTCACTAGAAAAAACGTACGTACCTGTCATACCCTAATTTTTGACCCCCCTGAGATGACATATCTTCAGGATTTTCATCAAGTTAGAGCAAGTACCCAGAGCAGTCTGACATTCAATCGAGGGTGTTCAAAGACAGGAAAACTCAGGCAAAGGATCAATCAATAGGAAGATTAGTCTCTGATACAATCATAAGACTCAAGAGCTTCATTATTTCACCTATGATTGATTAGACACCCAGTCATCTAGGTACAGGATTACTCAGATCCACAGACTAGGATTTTGAGCCTTATCAAGGACTAAAATCAGGGATCACTTTTGGGAAACCATAAAAAGCCCTAGGGGATCATTCAAAGATATCAATCATCTTCAAATAACCCATATGACAAGATCCACTGAACATCACACCTCAATT
Organism: Vicia villosa; assembly: GCF_029867415.1. Taxonomy (NCBI): domain Eukaryota; kingdom Viridiplantae; phylum Streptophyta; class Magnoliopsida; order Fabales; family Fabaceae; genus Vicia; species Vicia villosa. Next base: position 63,949,854 of record NC_081181.1, on the reverse strand, counting down.
CAAGGTCTACAGTCATCATTTTCATCTGGTCGACAATTAGGGTTTTTGACCTAATTCACCAAGATAGTTGACTTTTAATCAGGGCATAAATCCAAAACTCAAGACATGATTCAAGATTCTCTACTACTTCAATATAATCCATTTACATCATTCATTTGAGGAAAAGATTTTGTTTCTACACAAAAGCCCAAAAATTCACTTTGTTAGGAAAAAGTCAACTGTGTGGGATCATCATTGACTTTTAAGGTTTTTGGTCAAAAAATGACTTTCAAAGATCAATATCATCAATATATGGATGTCAAAGTCATTTGACCAAAGAAATTCAAAGAAATTCATCAAGGAGCAAAAAGTCGGGAATTAGGGTTTTTGAGGGCATTATGGGAACTCAAAATTTCACCTACACAACTCAAAAAACTTCCAACATGAAAGTTGTAGATCTTTCAAAATAAAACAACATCTTACATAAGAAATTTTTTCAAAAGATCAACCATTTATGGGTTTTGAAAATTTTGAAGTTTTAGGTCATAAACACTTAGCAAATTTTCTAAGTGTTTTAACCTAGTTTTCATCCAACTTTGGGCTCATTTTTCACAAATTTCCCAAATGATTCTGAAGAAGACATAAACTAATGATTTGAAGTAGATGTTTAGGGCTTTCCAAATTGTGTTCAACCTTCTCCAAATTCAATTTGAGCTAGGAGTTATGCTTGTTCAAAGTTGGCCTCATGAAGTAAAATTATAGGTCATGCGCAAATTGGAACTTTGCAATTTTGTGCATTTTGCTTCACTAATGGATGCTACACGACCCATAACATGTCTGAAACAATACCATGCATTCATTTTCACCATGCCATGATAATTGAAGAAGATTCCTAAAACAAGAACATGTGATTATGTAATGATTACATTTGTGAATTTATGGCAAATTGATGAATCACCCAAGGAATCTTCTCACCAACCAATTAGAGCTCACTTTGCATCTGAATTGTCCCCTAAGATCAGATAGAATCAATGGATAGGGGAGGTGGCTCGAAAATGCAATGATCACACTTGGATATTCTTTGAAATTTCTTCATGGCTAAGAAACCAAACTTGCTTCACTAAGCAAGCTCACTCTCCCAATCAGTACTGAGACATTTGCCTATAAATAGAGGCCTCATTCTCATTCAAAAAACACACCAAAGCAACCATATTCCTTGCTTTCTCTTTCTCTTCTCATGTTCATTGTTTTTCAAAGTTCTTTGGCAAGAAGAATCGATTTCTTCAAACCAGAGCTTATCTTTGGAAAGTGAGCATTCTAACATCTCAAGGGAGTTCATTTGAGGTGATCCAAGCACCTGGATCACTTCTGTAAGTGGAGGAACACCATTGTTGCTCTCACTTTGGAGCATTTGCAGTTGGAGGTCCATAGAGTAATTCAGGAGGTTTCAAGCCAAGCCAATCATCCAGACACACTCCTCAGGTCATAGTGAAGCTAGCCAGATGGCTGCAGCTCATCTGTAACTCGAGAATCATCACCCTCCATGTTCACTTGAAGCTGAAATCGAGGGAGGTCCATAGAGCAGTTCAGGAGGATTCAAGCTCCAATAAGCATTCAGTTAGCATCATTGAGTCTCAAGGAAGCTATTGAGATTATTCATTCAAGCCCAGGTGCTCTCAATCATCCTCACGACCTCCATTTTCAGAGGTAAGTTTCTGAACCTCACCTCTTTAATTTAAGCACTCTTTGAGTTAAAGCTCGATTCTATCTTGTTTAGCATCATCAGAGGATTGAAAACCCTCTATCATCTTGCATTTATTCATCTTGTTTGTCATTTAATTTCAAATTTAGGGTTTATGTGTTCTTAGAATTTTCTGAGAAATTAGGTAGTCATGGTTCATATAAATGAATGTTAGTTACATATTTGGATTCGTGAGGAAATTTAGAACAAGATTGATGTTTACATCATGTCATTTAGTTGAGAAACCAGAGAGTTAGGATTTTGAAAATCCTTGAGCTCGAGGAAGAAGATGACTATGGCCATGGCGCGCAAAATTTGAATCTGGGGCCAAAGTTTATTTTATTTTGAATGGTAGGCGTTCCTTAAACGACTGAACAAAATTGCCCTAGTGGCCTCCCATACGCCCTTAGTCTCATCATGCCTCAAGTCTGGGGTTCGAATCCCCTTCGCCCCAGACTTTTTGATTCTTTTATTTTTCAATGATTTACCACTTGTTTTGAAACATAACCAAATGAGTGCAAGTTACTATCACCATGTGCGCGCTGGCCCAGTGGTTTGGTTTTGGGTGTGTGACCTAAAGGGCGTGAGTTCAAGCCTTGGTGAAGACATTCCTATATTTTTTATCACTTTTCACACTTATTTTCTTCACAACTTCACATGAATATTTAACCTATCAAATTAAATCATTTTCACTTCATTTTTTACACACTTGTCAATTAATATATCTATTTTGTGAATAATAAAAAAAATCATAAAAATATTATTTATTCCACATATTTTTATTAGGTTTAAAATAGTATGTTTTAAGTGTTTTCTTAAATACTTTAAATATGTATTTTCACTTTGTTTTAACCTAATCATTTTGTAAATAAAGTTTATGATAAAACCCTAATTGTTTAGGTCTTAATTAAGTAAAAAATATTTATTTTTTACCTTAATTAAGTTGACTTTTGTCAATTCATAAAACTGTTTTCAATCTTTGATTAAATCAAATGATTAAGGTTTTCAAACAACAAAACCTTGTATCATTCCAAATCATTTTCAAATTGCTTCTACACCAGTGCTGTAAAGTACTGGGCCTCTAATAGAGTGTAAGTCCCAAAACACCTTCTCTTCTTAGCTTGTTTTCAAAACTGTATTTTCAAAATCTTCTTTCTGTTTTCAAAACATTCTTCTGGTATTTGAAGGGCATTATTCCCGGTGAAACTCTTCAGATACCTATGTGACCTTTGTCCATCTTCACTTCTTCTGTTTTCAAAAACCATTAACTGTTTATCATATATACATTCAACTGTTATCCACAAAATTACTGTTGAGGCTCTGTACATACTTCTTCAAAGGCCTCCACTCCATCCAGGTTAGGCTTTACAAGCTTTCAATTTACAGTCTTTGTTTAAATTACTGTCAAATATAAACTGTGCATATATTAGTTTAGAACTACGTTTGAGTATAAACCCTAGGACATTTAAACTATATATATATATATTATAGGAATATGACCTAGGATTGAGAATGTCTTCCCGGTGAAGGCTCTTTCCTAATTAGAGATCTGTAGTTCAAACCCCCAAGATGATTTATTCCCGGTGAAACATCTTGGCAAAAACCTTAGAATCCAAAAATAATAGGACACATCCACCCAAAGAGGAATTATTCCCGGTGAAACCTCTTACCCATTTACTTAGAGCCAAAATAAGTTCAAAACTACATAGCTTTCTCTTGTGCTATAACAAGGACCCTCGATTATCCTCCTCTTGGACTTTGTACAAGGACCCACAGGCTTCTTAAAAGCATTTCCAGCTTCCTCTTGAGCTTGTATACAAGGACCCATCAGGTTTCTTATAAACATAGGAACAGGTCTTTAGTCACCTTTTAGCCTACCCTAGTGAGTTTCTTCCATTTTAAACCAGACTTTTAACAAGCTAAGTTTGTCTCAATTTTATATTGAGTACATTTTGGAATGAGAGACATGGACAGTCTCTGTCACCCTTATCTTCATCAATCTTCTTTAGTAAAATCTAGGATCCATGTTTTGATCATCCTCAGAGAGTCAGCCTTCATCTTGGGCTTTAAACAAGAAGTCTCCACTAGATAATCTTTCTGCCAATCTTTTCATCCTTTAATAATTAATGGAGTGCTACCCAAATCAATTATCATTTCAACAAAATCCCTGGAAAGGGTTAGCCTCCAAAGTCAATTAAAATCAATCCATCATTTCAATAAAATTCCCTGGAAAGGGTTAGCCTCCAAATTCAATTAATAAAAATGTCAAAAAACCAAAGATTCATTCTCTCAAGAGATAATTTCCCCAAAAAAGAGTCAAAACCCCTGGAAAGGGTCAGCCTCCAAAAACATGATAAAGTCAGTCTTTTACCAAATAATTTCTCCAGCTGAGTCAAAATCCCTGGAAAGGGTTAGCTTCCAAAGAAAAACAGTCTTTTTAATCTCCAGTAGAGCCAAAACCAACAAAAAACAGTTAGCCTCAACCTTGGGCTTCATACAAGGCACCAAACAATAAAACTCCCCTGTCAAGAGTCAGCCTCAACCTTGGGCATTGTACAAGGAAGATAATAGAGTCTCCCCAGTGAGTTCTTCATCATTCAGTAGCCACAACCTTGGGCTTTGTACAAGGCAGATAAAACCATATTTTCATGTGTCAAAGATTCCTAACACCTAGGATCTTTCCCCATAGAATCATCCATACTCAATTCATTTAAAAGAGTCCGCCACAACCTTGGGCTTTGTACAAGGCAGAAAATAATGTTTTCCCTAGCTAGAGTCAGCCACAACCTTGGGCTTTGTACAAGGCACACCAAAATAGAGTCATTCATAGTCTCAAAAAATTCAGTTATTCTCAGTAGTCAGCCACAACCTTGGGCTTTGTACAAGGCACACCAAAATAGAGTCATTCATTCAGTTATCCTCAGCAGTTAGCCACAACCTTGGGCTTTGTACAAGGCACACAAATAGAGTCTCCCTAAGTAGAGTCAGCCTCAATTCTGGGCTTTGTACAGAACACCAAATAAAAATCCATCAAATAAACACTCTCCAAATAGAGTCAGCCTCAATTCTGGGCTTTATACAGAACACAAAAATACCCTGTAATTAATCCCCAGTGGAGTCATCTCCCAGTGTTATAATAATTAATTAATTAATCAATCAAAAAGCCTCAAGCTTGGGCCTCATACAAGCCAGCTAAAGTCAAATCTTTTATACAATAGATAGACATAGCTTATCTCTATAGAGAGATATTTTTACTACTCTACCACATTCAAACAAACATTACATTTCAAATTCAATTTTAATCAAGTCTCCCATTTAGGATTTTGAAAGGCATGAGCTGGCAGTAAAACCCAGACATGTGGTAACTTTCCCTAATTTGGATGAGCATCTTTCTTTCATTTAAGAGGCATTTGACCGGTATACTTGCACATACACAAGTAAGGTCCCCCTCTTGAATGAAATGAATTCAGTTATTCTGTCACTCCTTTAAATGTTTGTGGTAGAATAGTACAAATACCTCTCTGTAGAGATGATTTCATGTCTCTTTAATGTAAACAGAGATTTAATTCAAGCTTCAACCTTGAGCTTCAAGCAAGGCACCAAAAAAATAATTAATTTCCCTAGTTAGTTCCCCGAACTACATTAAGCTCTGACTTCCGCTAGGGATATGTAGGCATGAGGTTCACAAGGAATCTCAGCGAGCTAATAAAATACCAAAAATAGTCAGTTTGTCTGTCTGTCTGTCTTTTTAAATCAATTCAATTCCTTCTCCTAATACAAAGGAGAAACTTTCCCAATCATTAGCAATAAACACAATCACAATGACACAGAGAAGGTTCCTGTAGAGTACTACAGATATGTAGGGTGCTTAAACACTTCCCTATGTATAACCGACCCCCCGGACTCCAGAATTTCTAGTCTAGGTGAAATCCCCACACTTAGCAAACTCCTAGGGTTTAGTTGAGATCTTTTTTCCCCTTTCCTACTCGTAGGACAAATAAGAAAGTTCGTGTGATATCGTAGGAAGAACTGAAACAAAATTCCTCCCACCTCGGGCGCATTCTCCTTCCAAATTTCGCGTGAAGGGTCTAGCGTGCCGTCCTCCCAAGTGAAACGGGGAGGTAAAAAAAACGACACCACAGAAAAATGGCGACTCTGCTGGGGATATAAGTGTTAAAAACCTTGGTTTTTCATCCAAACCAATGGTTGACCTGTTGCTGGTCCAGCCCCAATGAGGAATTAGGGATGCCAAATTCCCCCTCAAACAAGAGAGGTCCTGCCTAACCTCTGTGTCATATCATGTGATTGTTGCATATATATTTGTTTATTTTGTTTATTCTGTATCGGGAAAGGGCTTGATTCCCCCTTGTGGTGAGAAATCCTATACCCGGATTTGAGTGCAACATAAGATAGGATGGAGGATGTCTTCCCGGTGAAGGCCCTCTAATCTTGGTTTCCAAGTCTACTCTTGGGATTTGCCTGGCTGGTTGTGATTAACTGCGCCACTGCATTCCGAGACTGATTTGTACCAGGAGGACCTAGAAACACATTAACCCCACTTAAAGCCTTTTTTTAGGACGTAGAGCGGTGATTACGGAAGTAATTGTCACGCAGATACTACACTCAGAGGAAACTCTCTTATAGATACCAATCAACGTATCTTTAAGGTTGAGCAAAAACTCTGAGACCCCTAGAACCCGTTCTACAGGTACAAAAATCCTTATCCTTAGTTTACCATTGGGGCGAGGTTTGCGTTTTGACTTCATGACCACTATACCCTTCAACGCCATGTTTGTTTAAAACTCTTGTGTGTGCATTCATGCATTCATGCATCATTCATTAATAAACAACTAAAAACAAAAAGAGTCTTTTTCGAGTCGTTTTTCAAGGAAACTAAATAACGAACGTTTTGAACTTCAGAGAAAGAGAGAAACGGAGAAAGGACTTAAGGATCTATATCATGGATTATGGAAGAAAGAGAGCTAGGAAATACACCTTCAAGATTCCCCAGGTCGAGGAACTGGGAAAGCTCGGAAAACTGGTGGTCAACCCCCAGGCTTTCAAGGAGAAGTATGGAAAACTTCTGCCTTTGCTCAATACCAACATGGTGGATGGGATCCTTCCCACCTTGGTACAGTTTTACGATCCAACGTATCACTGCTTCACCTTTCCAGATTATCAGCTCATGCCTACGTTAGAGGAGTACTCTCGTCTGATTGGAATACCCGTGTACGCGCAAGATCCGTACTCCGGTTTGGAAAAGAATCCTGACGACATTATCATTGCTGCAACTACTCCTTTGAACGTAGTCGACATCAGAACTCATATGGTGAGTAGAGGAGGAATTCAAGGATTGCCCTCCAAATTCCTGTTTGATCAAGCTCGGTACTTCGTCAGCATCCAAGATATGAGCGCTTTTGAGGAAATCTTGGCTTTGCTTATCTACGGATTGTTTTTGTTTCCTAACATTAACGATTTCGTCGACATCAACGCAATTAAGATCTTCTTGATTGGAAATCCAGTTCCAACCTTGCTTGCGGATGCTTATCACTCTGTGCATTCAAGAAACCTGCAGCGAGGAGGATTAATCACATGCTGCGTACCGTTGTTATACGAATGGTTCGTTTCACACCTGCCAAAGTCTAGCACTTTCTGGAACATGAGGGATGGCCTTTACTGGTCACAGAAAATCATGTCTCTCACTCATACGGACATTGAGTGGTGTAGTCCTGACAACGACGAAACCAAGATCATCTTCAGTTGCGGAAGTTTTCCCAACGTACCCCTTATTGGAACTAAGGGAGGAATCAGTTACAATCCAGCTTTAGCCCGTCGTCAATACGGCTATCCCATGAAAAATATACCAAGTAATATCCAATTGGAGGGTCTGTTCTTCAAGAACATCGACGATCATGGCAACATGCTAAAGAAGGAAATTGTCCAAGCCTGGCGTCTTGTACACAGCAAAGGGAGAAGATTGTTAGGAAAACATCTTTGCATCTCCCTGGATCCTTACCTTCAATGGGTACGCGTCAGAGCATTCAAGCTCAGGATGCCATATCAACATCAAGAACCTATTCCCCTAAAGGAACCAATTTACCTTTTCTCCACCGATGTTGAAAAACTGCAAGGGGCATTAAACAAGGTATGCCAAGAAAGGAATGCTTGGAGGAACAAGTATCGAATCGTCAACATGGAAAATGTTGAGATTCAAAACATCCTAAGAAGGAAGGATGAGTTACTTGAAGTACTTGATCGACAAGTGACACAATCATCACTTTCTCATCATATCCCTCCTGCTTCCTGGATCATCGATCAGCTCACGTCAGAGAACGCTCAGCTCAAGAAACAGAAGAAGATGTTAGAACGTGAAGTCGGCTCTTCGTCAAAGTTTTAGAGTCCTTTCTCTCAGTTTCTCTGTATTTCCTCTTTTCAAAGTGTGTAAAAACGGCGTTTTCGCTTAATTAATAAAAGTTTGATGTTTCATAACGTAATTATGGTGTTTCCTTGAAAAATAATAACTTAATTGCATATCATACATCGCTTTAGTTGTACGCACTGACACGAGAATTGTCGCGGATCTAATAGTCACTTTCCTTTCTCCAGAAAGAGAGGAGGAGAAGGAGGTGAACCAAGACTTTCAAGCTGTCTCATCCATACAACACTCGTTCAAGTCGCAAGAAAAGAATGGAAGACTTTGAGCAAGATAATGAAGAACTCAGAGAAGAGATTAATACTCTCAAAGGTACTGTTGAAAGACTCAATAGTATGGTAGAAGCCCTGGTAGTTGCGCAGAATCGACCAACGCCAGAAGAACCGCAAAGGACTGTGGTTTCCGAGATTGTTTCTACTCCTATTCCTCAGTATACCATGCCGCCTGATCGACCTTGGGGCATGCCGTATAACTTTATTCCAGAAGGGTACATACCTCCAGCTTCTGAAGCTCCAAAAGTCACCATGGATATGCATCCACCGGAGGGTTACAAACCTCTGGAAATTGAAGTTCCAAGAACAACGGCAATGGGTTTCGCACAACAGAATGCTGAGATACCGAGATCTGCTATCATGGCTTCTCCACAGCCCATTATGCATACTTTTCCCCCGCATGGCGGACAAGTATATCATCACGCTCCAAGTGAGGATGCTGGCGTGTATGAAAGATTGGACGAGTTCCAAGAACAGTTTCTGCAAATGCAGAAGGAACTCAAGACTCTCCGAGGACAAGATCTATTTGGAAAGAATGCTGCAGACCTCTGTCTGGTTCCAAATGTTAAGATTCCTCACAAATTCAAAGTACCAGAGTTCGAGAAGTACAAAGGGAATTCATGCCCACAAAGTCATCTTGTGATGTACGCTCGAAGAATGTCAACTCAGACTGATAATCAACAATTGCTCATTCATTATTTTCAAGACAGCCTGACTGGTGCTGCACTCAAATGGTACATGAACTTGGACAGTTCAGAGATTCGTACTTTTCGAGACCTCGGAGAGGCCTTCGTCAAACAGTATAAGTACAATCTGGATATGGCTCCCGACAGAGATCAACTCCGGGCCATGACTAAAAAAGATAGAGAAAGCTTCAAGGAATACGCTCAAAGATGGCGTGAAGTTGCTGCTCAAATTTGTCCACCACTTGAAGAGAAAGAAATGACAAAAATCTATCTCAAAACTTTGAGTCCATTTTACTACGGACGAATGGTTGCAAGTGCACCAAGTGACTTTACCGAGATGGTAAACATGGGTGTACGTTTAGAAGAAGCAGTTCGAGAAGGACGCTTGAACAAAGAACCAGAATCTTCTATTGGTCCAAGGAAGTATGGAAGTTCTTTCCAGAAGAAAAAGGATCAAGATGTCAGCAATGTCTTGCACAAAATCAAGAAGAAATTCCAACCTCAAGTTGCAACAATAACTCCGGTTGTTAACTCAGCGCCAGCTTATCAACCTCAGGTCCAGCAACAACAAATTCAACAAAGGTCGCAGCAACCTCAGCAGCAGGTTCGACCTCCAAATTACAACAATCGGGCTCCAAGGTATCCTGCCTTTGACCCCATACCAATGCCATATGCAGAATTGTTTCCAACATTACTGGCAAAAGGACTCATTCAGACAAGGAGTCCTCCAAATCCTACAAACAGTTCCTCACCATGGTATAAGGCTGACCAATCTTGTCCCTATCATCAGGGGGCACCAGGTCACAATATTGAGAACTGTTTCCCTTTCAAGATTGACGTCCAACGATTAGTGAAGAGCGGAATGCTATCCTTCAAAGATACTAATCCAAACGTCCAAGCAAATCCTTTGCCGCAACATAAAGAAGCTTCAGTAAATCTGATAGATCAACACCCCAACGTCATTCAAATCTACGACATTCGTCAGATAGGGGAAAATCTTGTCAAGATGCACGCTAAACAAGCTGGGTACGGTCATGTACCACCTCACAACTACTTCACATGTGAAATTTGTCCAAAGAATAATCAAGGATGTGCCGTAGTTCAAGCTGCTTTACAAGAACAAATGGACTTAGGATGGATTCAACATATCCGAGTCAGAACTGAGCATGACATCAACATGGTTCAAGGATGTCCAGGAGAATACAAAATCTACAAAGTTGAAGATCTCGAAGGATCGGTGGTCAGGTTCCATAAAACTTTAAATGGACTTGCCTACTTTGGAACGGATTTCCATCCTTACAGTAGATGCGAAACCTGTCGAAGGAATTCACGGGGATGTTCGCGTGTTCGCAACGACATTCAAAAGCTGATGGATGACAATACCATTACTGTTCTTGCCAACAGAGAAGATGATGAAGTCTTTACCATATCTCCTCAAATTAATCAAGTGGAACCTATGCAAGTCAAGTATGATAGCAGGAAGACAGCAGTTGTGCCACTAGTCATCTACTTACCAGGTCCTGTACCGTATGAGTCCGGCAAGGCTATACCATACAAGTACAACGCTACATTCATTGAAAATGGTAAGGAAATACCATTACCATCTGTTGTCAACATTGCTGATGTTAGTCGAGTCACCAGAAGTGGACGAGTCTTCAACAGAACAACAGAAAATGTGGAGAAATCTTCGGAGGAAGTACCACATAGGCAAGACAATCATCCGACCAATGCCGTTCAAGCGAAAGAAAATGATGAGATCTTGAAGTTAATCCAGAGGAGTGAATACAACATTGTAGATCAATTACTACATACTCCGTCTAGGATTTCTGTTCTTTCCCTACTATTGAGTTCTGAAGCTCATAGGGAAGCTCTACAGAAAGTTTTGGAACAAGCTTTTGTAGAACCTAGCGTCACAATAAGCCAATTCAACAACATCGTTGCCAACATCTCCGCCGGAACTAACCTAAGTTTCTGTGACGAAGATCTTCCTGAAGAAGGAGTGGACCACAATCTTCCACTTCACATCTCAGTTGGCTGCATGGGTGATACACTCACAGGAGTCCTAATAGACAATGGATCCTCTCTCAATGTCATGCCTAAATCAACATTATCAAGATTATCTTTCGAGGATTACCCATTGAGAAAAAGTCATGTCATCGTCAAAGCATTTGATGGATCAAGAAAGTCAGTTTTCGGAGAAGTGGATCTTCCCATAACTATTGGACCTCAGACGTTCAAAATCACTTTCCAAGTTATGGACATTCCAGCACAATACAGTTGTTTGCTAGGTCGCCCATGGATTCATGAGGCTGGGGCAATTACTTCAACACTTCATCAGAAACTGAAGTTCATAAGAAATGACAAATTGGTAACCGTATGTGGAGAACGAGCTCTGATTGTCAGCAACCTGTCATCATTCTCCGACATAGAACCAAAAGAAGTTGTTGGAACCAAATTCCAAGCACTTTCCTTGGACAAAGGAAAGGAGAAAGCAGCGTATATCTCTTCATACAAAGATGCAATCCAAGTTGTAAAGGATGGCACTACCAGTGGTTGGGGACACATTAATATTCCTACCAACAACAAGAACAGAACAGGAGTTGGATTCTTTCCAACATCATCAAAAGCTATTCCGGGGATTGAGGTACTTCTCCCTATTCAAGAAACTTTCTACAGTGGAGGTTTTCTTCAACCTGTTCAACAAACAGTCAATACCATCGGTACGGAAAACACCGATGAAGAGGAATGGTTATCCTATCTTAACAAAGCAGGATATATCTCCCTACCAGAGTCTGATTCACCTTGCTGTTATCCGACTAAAGGATCTGAAAGTAAGACTCAACCAAGCAGTGATGAAGTTACTGACAGCTTCACCACCAGAAGTCATGGTTCATCAGAAGAAGTTCCTCCTATCCCCGAAGAGACTTGGGATACATTAGGAGAACCAAGCGGAAAATTCGACTACATGGTGAAATACTCCGCTCCTGAAAGTTCAAGAATCTCTCTTGAAGACATTGTTCAAACTGGATGGAACATTGATTGTGAGTACCTCTCTCATCCAAAAGAGATGTATAACCCTTGCTATTCATCATCAGCATCTGGTGAAATCATCATTGAGGATTATATCCCCAAGTCACCTTCCGAGGCTACGGATCTAGAGTTCACATATCTAGTCAATGTCATCTTGGGAGAAGAGCAAGACCAAAATACAGAAGAGGATGATCTCGAAAGTGTCTCCGACAACGAGTCTCTCCATTCAGAAGATTGGAAGTTTCCTCAAAAGAAAAACCGACATACTCCACTTGGAAATGGGTATGCCCACACCGCTCAGTCTGCTGAAGTAGAAGAAGATCGTCTGAGTGTTGCAAAGACAGTGGTTGGTAAATCAAGACCTACCACAGGCCAGCTTAAGCCTAAGGTTCTAGATTACTTAGTGCACAATGGGGTTCGCCACTATTGGACAGCTGTTGAAGTTTCAACTGTTGTTCGCACTCCTAAGTAGGAACTTTCACCGTTATTTTGTCCTCTCCCCATAGCCCAGGGTGAAGAGATGTTTCATAGGGCTTTGCATTTTACTATTTCTTAGGAAAATGTCCCTCTTTGCTTCGCCCAAAGCAATAGAGTTTTGTTTTATAGGGTCTTTGTTTCAAGAAATGACTGTTCATAAATAAAAATGTCATTCTGTTCCTTCGTTAGTTTTTCCTTTTCTTTTTTCGGAAATTGGTAATCCTAAAAAACACCCTAAAAAACATCAAATATTCCATTAACTGCATACACCGAGTCTTCCCTCGTTGTCTAAATAAAACTTATCCCACATATGCAGATTAATCATAAAATACCCCGTTGAAACGTACGACCGTATGACTTCTCCAAGCTTTGAGTTTCCTGTATTCGAGGCAGAGGAAGAAGAAGACGAAGAAATATCAAAGGAAATTTCACGGTTACTTCAACAAAAGGAAGAGGCCATTCAGCCATACAATGAGCCTCTAGAGATCATTAACCTTGGTTCCGATGGAAACAGAAAAGAGGTTAAGATTGGAGCTTCGCTCAGTTCAGAGATCAGAGAGAGTTTGATACAGCTGCTCAAAGAATTCTCAGATGTCTTCGCTTGGTCTTATCAAGATATGCCAGGGTTGGATACCAGTATAGTGGAGCATCACTTGCCATTAAAAGCATAATGCCCTCCGGTCAAGCAAAAATTGAGAAGAACTCATCCGGAGATGGCCATGAAAATCAAAGAGGAAGTTCAAAAGCAAATCAACGCAGGTTTCCTCGTCACTTCAGAATACCCTCAGTGGTTAGCTAACATTGTTCCCGTTCCTAAGAAAGACAGAAAAGTCCGCATGTGCGTCGACTACAGAGATTTGAACAATGCTAGCCCTAAGGATGATTTTCCTTTACCACATATTGATATGTTGGTAGACAGTACAGCAAAATCCAAAGTTTTCTCGTTCATGGACGGATTTTCAGGATACAACCAAATCAAAATGGCACCTGAAGACATGGAAAAAACAGCTTTCATCACCTCCTGGGGCACGTTCTGCTATCGTGTTATGCCTTTTGGACTAAAGAACGCAGGGGCAACTTATCAAAGGGCCATGACTACGCTTTTCCATGATATGATGCATAAAGAAGTGGAAGTCTATGTGGACGACATGATTGCCAAATCAGAAAATGAAGAAGATCACATACAGGATCTGACAAAGTTATTTCAACGCTTACGGAAGTTTCAGCTTCGCTTGAATCCCAACAAGTGCACCTTTGGTGTTTACTCAGGAAAACTCCTTGGTTTCATCGTCAGCAAACGAGGAATTGAAGTAGATCCAGACAAAGTCAAGGCAATTCAAGAAATGCCTTCGCCCAGAACCGAGAAACAAGTTAGAGGATTTCTTGGACGTCTGAATTACATCTCAAGATTCATATATCTCATGACTGCAACTTGCGCTCCTATTTTCAAACTTCTACGGAAAAATCAAAGTTGCGTCTGGACAGACGATTGTCAGAAAGCGTTCGACAGCATTAAGGAATATCTGCTCGAACCACCCATCTTGTCTCCTCCAGTGGAAGGAAGACCTTTGATAATGTACTTAACCGTCTTAGAAGATTCCATGGGTTGTGTCCTTGGACAGCAAGACGAGACAAAGAGAAAAGAGCATGCCATCTACTATCTGAGCAAGAAATTCACTGACTGTGAATCCCGCTATTCCATGCTCGAGAAGACGTGTTGTGCTTTGGCCTGGGCTGCCAAGCGTCTCCGCCAGTACATGATTCGACATACTACTTGTTTGATCTCTCATATGGATCCAATCAAGTACATTTTTGAGAAGCCTGCCTTAACCGGGAGGATTGCCCGTTGGCAGATGTTGTTATCAGAATACGACATTGAGTATCACGCACAGAAAGCCGTGAAAGGAAGCATTCTAGCTGAGCACCTGGCTCACCACCCACTCAATGGTCATGAATCAACCAGTTTCGACTTTCCGGACGAGGACGTCATGTACCTCAAGATGAAAGATTACGACGAGCCACTACCAGACGAAGGACCTGAGATAGGATCCCAGTGGGGCTTAATCTTTGATGGAGCTGTTAATGCTTATGGACGAGGAATTGGGGCAATCATTGTTACACCTCAGGGTACCCATATTCCATTTACTGCCAGATTAACTTTCAAATGCACAAACAATGAGGCCGAATATGAAGCTTGCATCATGGGTCTCGAAGAATCCATGGATCTAAGAATCAAACACTTGGATGTATATGGTGATTCTGCTTTGGTCATCAATCAAATCAAAGGAGAATGGGAAACACGCCAACCAGGGCTAATTCCTTACAAAGACTACGCGAGAAGATTGTTACCATTCTTCGACAGGGTAGATTTTCATCACATTCCTCGTGAAGAAAATAACTTGGCTGATGCATTAGCCACACTCTCTTCCATGATTAGGATAAATCATTTGAATGACGTTCCTCAGATCGATGTTATGCGCCTGGATAGGCCCGCTCATGTTTTCACAGTAGAAGCAATTATCGACGATAAACCGTGGTATCACGACATCAAGAACTTTCTTCAAAAGCAAGAGTACCCTCTTGGGGCGTCAAAGAAAGATAGAAAGACTTTGAGAAAGTTAGCTTGTAGATTCTTCCTGAATGAAGATGTCCTGTACAAAAGAAACTTCGACATGGTTCTGCTCAGATGCGTTGACAGAAAAGGAGCAGAAATACTCATGAGAGAAATACATGAAGGTTCCTTTGGTACTCACACCAACGGACATACCATGACAAGGAAAATACTGAGAGCAGGATATTATTGGCTAACGATGGAGTCAGATTGCTACCAGTACGCAAAGAGGTGTCACAAATGTCAGATCTACGCCGATAGAATTCATGTGCCACCATCTCTTCTCAATATACTCTCTTCCCCTTGGCCTTTCTCCATGTGGGGGATCGACATGATTGGAATGATCGAGCCAAAAGCGTCCAATGGACATCGCTTCATCTTGGTAGCTATAGACTATTTCACCAAATGGGTTGAAGCAGCTTCATATGCGAATGTTACAAGACAAGTTGTCGTCAGGTTTATCAAGAATCACATCATCTGTCGCTACGGCATTCCTAGCAAGATAATCACTGACAATGGGTCAAATTTGAATAACAAAATGATGAAGGAGCTTTGTGAAGAATTCAAGATTAAACATCACAACTCATCTCCTTACAGACCAAAGATGAATGGAGCTGTAGAAGCAGCTAACAAAAACATCAAGAAAATCATTCAGAAGATGGTCATCACTTACAAGGATTGGCATGAAATGCTCCCGTATGCTCTTCATGGTTACCGTACATCAGTACGTACTTCGACTGGAGCAACTCCTTTCTCCCTTGTATATGGCATGGAGGCAGTCCTACCTATAGAGGTTGAAATCCCATCAATAAGAGTCTTGATGGAGGAAAAATTAACAGAAGTCGAGTGGTGTCATAGCAGATTCGATGAATTGAACTTAATCGAAGAAAAGCGCATGACAGCTTTATGCCACGGTTAGCTATATCAACAAAGAATGAAGAAAGCTTTCGACAAAAAGGTTCGACCTCGCACAATCAAAGAAGGCGACCTTGTACTCAAAAAGATTCAATCTTTTCTCACAGATTCGAGAGGGAAATGGACTCCCAATTATGACGGCCCCTACGTGGTCAAGAGAGCTTTCTCAGGAGGAGCCTTAATCCTCACGACTATGGATGGAGAAGAATTCACCCGTCCTGTGAACGTCGACGCAGTCAAGAAATACTTCGCCTAAATAATTAAAAGAACAGCTCTCTAAGTTGAAAACTCGCAAAGAGCGGCTTAGGCAAAAAAGAGCGTCTCGGTGAATCGAAAACCCGAAAGGGCGATTCAGGAAAAGTTAGAGACATAAAAAAAATATATATATAATCAGTCCCGGTAGACTTAAAACCCGAAAGGGGTAGTTTACGCAAAAGTTAGGGATATATGGCAAGTAACTGTGTTCAGGACAAAACTTGATCATTCAAAACCCATAGCGGAGTGTTCATCAGCAGTAGGTCATCTTCTACGAAGCACGAATACAGCGCAACTTGGAGTGGAAGGGAAAGATAACGGTCGTCACGTTTCATCGTAGCCCTTTCCCGAAAATTACCAATTTCCAACTTTGTAAATACTCCATGGAATCAAGCATTTGGCTGATTACCATTTCATATATACTAATTTGAGCCTTGTGCTTTTTCTTTGCAAATCTAGTCTTTTTCAGTTTCTTGAAATGCATTTCAAATTTAAACAGTCATTCTCTTGAAACAAATGTTTTCATAAAATAAAATGAATTTACTTGCAAAAATAAAGGTGAAATTTCTTTCTAAGGTTTACAAACAATAGGAAGAATGCAAACAGTTGCTCCGAGAACGGTTGAGACTCCGGGAACCAAGATTTCCCCATGAGGTCGCTTTGCGAACATCTCCCGATGACGGATCTTCACTTCAATTCATATTACTCACTTCGGACAGCGGACAACTGATAACCAGATATTTCCAACAGAGTTCGAACTACAAGAAGAGGACATCTTCTGATCAACAAGAATTCCAGTCGCATCATAGGATTTTACATCCGCGACAATTCTATTCACATTCACTTTACATTTTTCATTATATTTCATGCATACATTACATCATAATTGCATAGTCAAGTCAGGCTTTGATCCTGTGAATGCCTAAGTCATTAAGGCATGAACTCAAGTTTCCCCTGCAAGTTCCGGAGAAACTTTTTCCTTCGAGAACATTAGTTCATACACAAGGATCTCCTCAAGCAAGTCAACAAATGGTGGTCTCCCTCAAAGAGATAGTTTGTTCACTTTTGGAATTCCTCAGCCGAGATTCTCCCACAAAGCGACACTCGACAATCTTATTCGGATAAGATAGTCTATTTCGCATTCCCCAGAGGGTCGATGAGCAGTTCTCTTCTCCAAGTAGTGTGGATTCCTCGACATAATTGACAAGTGGCCGTTTTTCCTCCTGAAAAATAGTTTGGTATTTCCCCAGCAAGGTCGAGAGATGCCACTTTTTTGTCAAAGAAAGTAATTCAGAATCTCCCAGGAAATCGACAAATGATTCCCCAGCGGAGTCAGTGGATGGTAGTCTTCGTCCAGAAGATAGTTCAGATCCCCCAACAAAGTCAGTAAATGGCAGTCTCTTTCAGCAGAAGACAGTTTGCTTACTTTCTTTCATGACAGGGTCGACAAGTGGCAGTCTTTCCCAGTAGAAGACAGTTTGTTCCCCATGCAGTCAACAAATGGTAGTCTTTCCCCAAGGAAAGACAGTTTGTCTGTTAAATACTCAAGAGATCGACAAATGGCAGTTTCTTCAAACAGTTTGTCTGTTTCAGGGATGTTTAGTCCCCCACAGAGTCAATAAATGGTAGTTTTTCCTCTTAGGAAAACAGTTTGTTGATTCCCCAGGCACCAGTCGACGAATGGTAGTTTTCACCCCAAAAACAATTCGTCCACCTTCAAATAAAGTCATTAGCCCCTCAAAAGAGCGCGGGCCCATATGACAATCTTTCAAAGATGCCAAGTCAAAAGGGAAGATGGTGAAGTTTCTTTATTACCATCAAATGGTATCTTACCTCCAAGTGCTGGTAAGAAGTTTGATGAGGAAACAAACCTTTGAAGTTTCTTTATTTACCGTCAAATGGTATCTTACCTCCAAGTGCTGGTAAGAAGTTTGATGAGGAAACAAACCCTTGAAGTTTCTTTATTACCATCAAATGGTATCTTACCTCCAAGTGCTGGTAAGAAGTTTGATGAGGAAACAAACCTTTGAAGTTTCTTTATTTACCGTCAAATGGTATCTTACCTCCAAGTGCTGGTAAGAAGTTTGATGAGGAAACAAACCCTTGAAGTTTCTTTATTTACCGTCAAATGGTATCTTACCTCCAAGTGCTGGTAAGAAGTTTGATGAGGAAACAAACCTTTGAAGTTTATTTATTTACCGTCAAATGGTATCTTACCTCCAAGTGCTGGTAAGAAGTTTGATGAGGAAACAAACCCTTGAAGTTTCTTTATTTACCATCAAATGGTATCTTACCTCCAAGTGCTGGTAAGAAGTTTGATGAGGAAACAAACCCTTGAAGTTTCTTTATTACCATCAAATGGTATCTTACCTCCAAGTGCTGGTAAGAAGTTTGATGAGGAAACAAACCTTTAAAGTTTCTTTATTTACCGTCAAATGGTATCTTACCTCCAAGTGCTGGTAAGAAGTTTGATGAGGAAACAAACCTTTGAAGTTTCTTTATTACCGTCAAATGGTATCTTACCTCCAAGTGCTGGTAAGAAGTTTGATGAGGAAACAAATCTTTGGAAATTTTCTCTTTATCTGAGATATTGTCCAAACGCAACTAAGGCCAGTTTCGAGATATGGACATCCGAAACAAAGGGGAGGTTGTTTGCCTTTTTCTAAGTGTTAACACTCAGTTAAAGAAGATGGATTGCGCATCCGATACTGCCATCCATTCGCCAGAAATCCACATCAAGTATTTCTACAGGAGTTTGTCTCCTCATCCCCCGCCAAGTGCGACAACGGGATCAAGTCATGCAAAGATTTTATCAATTACAGCATCTCAGGAGCGCCCAAAATTCGGGCATTCTTTGATATTTAAGTCTCTTTTACGCAGGAGAGATCGAGATATCAATCTCTCTCCCTCCAGATAAAAGAAACTTAAATAGGGGCATCTGTCATACCCTAATTTTTGACCCTCCTGAGATGACATATCTTCAGGATTTTCATCAAGTCGGAGCAAGTACCCAGAGCAGTCTGACATTTAATCGAGGGTGTTCAAAGACAGGAAAACTCAGGCAAAGGATCAATCAATAGGAAGATTAGTCTCTGATACAATCATAAGACTCAAGAGCTTCATTATTTCACCTATGATTGATTAGACACCCAGTCATCTAGGTACAGGATTACTCAGATCCACAGACTAGGGTTTTGAGCCTTATCAAGGACTAAAATCAGGGATCACTTTTGGGAAACCATAAAAAGCCCTAGGGGATCATTCAAAGATATTAATCATCTTCAAATAACCCATATGACAAGATCCACTCAACATCACACCTCAATTCAAGGTCTACAGTCATCATTTTCATCTGGTCGACAATTAGGGTTTTTGACCTAATTCACCAAGATAGTTGACTTTTAATCAGGGCATAAATCCAAAACTCAAGACATGATTCAAGATTCTCTACTACCTCAATATAATCCATTTACATCATTCATTTGAGGAAAAGATTTTGTTTCTACACAAAAGCCCAAAAATTCACTTTGTCAAGAAAAAGTCAACTGTGTGGGATCATCATTGACTTTTAAGGTTTTTGGCCAAAAAATGACTTTCAAAGATCAATATCATCAATATATGGATGTCAAAGTCATTTGACCAAAGAAATTCAAAGAAATTCATCAAGGAGCAAAAAGTCGGGAATTAGGGTTTTTGAGGGCATTATGGGAACTCAAAATTTCACCTACACAACTCAAAAAACTTCCAACATGAAAGTTGTAGATCTTTCAAAATAAAACAACATCTTACATAAGAACTTTTTTCAAAAGATCAACCATTTATGGG
Organism: Vicia villosa; assembly: GCF_029867415.1. Lineage (NCBI taxonomy): Eukaryota > Viridiplantae > Streptophyta > Magnoliopsida > Fabales > Fabaceae > Vicia > Vicia villosa. Next base: position 63,929,630 of record NC_081181.1, on the reverse strand, counting down.
TTTTGAAAATTTAGAAGTTTTAGGTCATAAACACTTAGAAAATTTTCTAAGTGTTTTAACCTAGTTTTCATCCAACTTTGGGCTCATTTTTCACAAATTTCCCAAATGATTCTGAAGAAGACATAAACTAATGATTTGAAGTAGATGTTTAGGGTTTTCCAAATTGTGTTCAACCTTCTCCAAATTCAATTTGAGCTAGGAGTTATGCTTGTTCAAAGTTGGCCTCATGAAGTAAAATTATAGGTCATGCGCAAATTGGAACTTTGCAATTTTGTGCATTTTGCTTCACTAATGGATGCTACACGACCCATAACATGTCTGAAACAATACCATGCATTCATTTTCACCATGCCATGATAATTGAAGAAGATTCCTAAAACAAGAACATGTGATTATGTAATGATTACATTTGTGAATTTATGGCAAATTGATGAATCACCCAAGGAATCTTCTCACCAACCAATTAGAGCTCACTTTGCATCTGAATTGTCCCCTAAGATCAGATAAAATCAATGGATAGGGGAGGTGGCTCGAAAATGCAATGATCACACTTGGATATTCTTTGAAATTTCTTCATGGCTAAGAAACCAAACTTGCTTCACTAAGCAAGCTCACTCTCCCAATCAGTACTGAGACATTTGCCTATAAATAGAGGCCTCATTCTCATTCAAAAAACACAACAAAGCAACCATATTCCTTGCTTTCTCTTTCTCTTCTCATGTTCATTGTTTTTCAAAGTTCTTTAGCAAGAAGAATCGATTTCTTCAAACCAGAGCTTATCTTTGGAAAGTGAGCATTCTAACATCTCAAGGGAGTTCATTTGAGGTGATCCAAGCACCTGGATCACTTCTGTAAGTGGAGGAACACCATTGTTGCTCTCACTTTGGAGCATTTGCAGTTGGAGGTCCATAGAGTAATTCAGGAGGTTTCAAGCCAAGCCAATCATCCAGACACACTCCTCAGGTCATAGTGAAGCTAACCAGATGGCTGCAGCTCATCTGTAACTCGAGAATCATCACCCTCCATGTTCACTTGAAGCTGAAATCGAGGGAGGTCCATAGAGCAGTTCAGGAGGATTCAAGCTCCAATAAGCATTCAGTTAGCATCATTGAGTCTCAAGGAAGCTATTGAGATCATTCATTCAAGCCCAGGTGCTCTCAATCATCCTCACGACCTCCATTTTCAGAGGTAAGTTTCTGAACCTCACCTCTTTAATTTAAGCACTCTTTGAGTTAAAGCTCGATTCTATCTTGTTTAGCATCATCAGAGGATTGAAAACCCTCTATCATCTTGCATTTATTCATCTTGTTTGTCATTTAATTTCAAATTTAGGGTTTATGTGTTCATAGAATTTTCTGAGAAATTAGGCAGTCATGGTTCATATAAATGAATGTTAGTTACATATCTGGATTCGTGAGGAAATTTAGAACAAGATTGATGTTTACATCATGTCATTTAGTTGAGAAACCAGAGAGTTAGGATTTTGAAAATCCTTGAGCTCGAGGAAGAAGATGACTATGGCCATGGCGCACAAAATTTGAATCTGGGGCCAAAGTTTATTTTATTTTGAATGGTAGGCGTTCCTTAAACGACTGAACAAACTTGCCCTAGTGGCCTCCCATACGCCCTTAGTCTCATCATGCCTCAAGTCTGGGGTTCGAATCCCCCTCGCCCCAGACTTTTTGATTCTTTTATTTTTCAATGATTTACCACTTGTTTTGAAACATAACCAAATGAGTGCAAGTTACTATCACCATGCGCGCGCTGGCCCAGTGGTTTGGTTTTGGGTGTGTGACCTAAAGGGCGTGAGTTCAAGCCTTGGTGAAGACATTCCTATATTTTTTATCACTTTTCACACTTATTTTCTTCACAACTTCACATGAATATTTAACCTAACAAATTAAATCATTTTCACTTCATTTTTTACACACTTGTCAATTAATATATCTATTTTGTGAATAATAAAAAAAATCATAAAAATATTATTTATTCCACATATTTTTATTAGGTTTAAAATAGTATGTTTTAAGTGTTTTCTTAAATACTTTAAATATGTATTCTCACTTTGTTTTAACCTAATCATTTTGTAAATAAAGTTTATGATAAAACCCTAATTGTATAGGTCTTAATTAAGTAAAAAATATTTATTTTTTACCTTAATTAAGTTGACTTTTGTCAATTCACAAAACTGTTTTCAATCTTTGATTAAATCAAATGAGTAAGGTTTTCAAACAACAAAACCTTGTATCATTCCAAATCATTTTCAAATTGCTTCTACACCAGTGCTGTAAAGTACTGGGCCTCTAATAGAGTGTAAGTCCCAAAACACCTTCTCTTCTTAGCTTGTTTTCAAAACTGTATTTTCAAAATCTTCTTTCTGTTTTCAAAACATTCTTCTGGTATTTGAAGGGCATTATTCCCGGTGAAACTCTTCAGATACCTATGTGACCTTTGTCCATCTTCACTTCTTCTGTTTTCAAAAACCATTAACTGTTTATCATATATACATTCAACTGTTATCCACAAAATTACTGTTGAGGCTCTGTACATACTTCTTCAAAGGCCTCCACTCCATCCAGGTTAGGCTTTACAAGCTTTCAATTTACAGTCTTTGTTTAAATTACTGTCAAATATAAACTGTGCATATATTAGTTTAGAACTACGTTTGAGTATAAACCCTAGGACAGTTAAACTATATATATATATTATAGGAATATGACCTAGGATTGAGAATGTCTTTCCGGTGAAGGCTCTTTCCTAATTAGAGATCTGTAGTTCAAACCCCCAAGATGAATTATTCCCGGTGAAACATCTTGGCAAAAACCTTAGAATCCAAAAATAATAGGACACATCCACCCAAAGAGGAATTATTCCCGGTGAAACCTCTTACCCATTTGCTTAGAGCCAAAATAAGTTCAAAACTACATAGCTTTCTCTTGTGCTATAACAAGGACCCTCGATTAGCCTCCTCTTGGACTTTGTACAAGGACCCACAGGCTTCTTAAAAGCATTTCCAGCTTCCTCTTGAGCTTGTATACAAGGACCCATCAGGTTTCTTATAAACATAGGAACAGGTCTTTAGTCACCTTTTAGCCTACCCTGGTGAGTTTCTTCCATTTTAAACCAGACTTTTAACAAGCTAAGTTTGTCTCAATTTTATATTGAGTACATTTTGGAATGAGAGACATGGACAGTCTCTGTCACCCTTATCTTCATCAATCTTCTTTAGTAAAATCTAGGATCCATGTTTTGATCATCCTCAGAGAGTCAGCCTTCATCTTGGGTTTTAAACAAGAAGTCTCCACTAGATAATTTTTCTGCCAATCTTTTCATCCTTTAATAATTAATGGAGTGCTACCCAAATCAATTATCATTTCAACAAAATCCCTGGAAATGGTTAGCCTCCAAAGTCAATTAAAATCAATCCATCATTTCAATAAAATTCCCTGGAAAGGGTTAGCCTCCAAATTCAATTAATAAAAATGTCAAAAAACCAAAGATTCATTCTCTCAAGAGATAATTTCCCCAAAAAAGAGTCAAAACCCCTGGAAAGGGTCAGCCTCCAAAAACATGATAAAGTCAGTCTTTTACCAAATAATTTCTCCAGCTGAGTCAAAATCCCTGGAAAGGGTTAGCTTCCAAAGAAAAACAGTCTTTTTAATCTCCAGTAGAGCCAAAACCAACAAAAAATAGTTAGCCTCAACCTTGGGCTTCATACAAGGCACCAAACAATAAAACTCCCCTGTCAAGAGTCAGCCTCAACCTTGGGCATTGTACAAGGCAGATAATAGAGTCTCCCCAGTGAGTTCTTCATCATTCAGTAGCCACAACCTTGGGCTTTGTACAAGGCAGATAAAACCATATTTTCATGTGTCAAAGATTCCTAACACATAGGATCTTTCCCCATAGAGTCATCCATACTCAATTCATTTAAAAGAGTCCGCCACAACCTTGGGCTTTGTACAAGGCAGAAAATAATGTTTTCCCTAGCTAGAGTCAGCCACAACCTTGGGCTTTGTACAAGGCACACCAAAATAGAGTCATTCATAGTCTCAAAAAATTCAGTTATTCTCAGCAGTCAGCCACAACCTTGGGCTTTGTACAAGGCACACCAAAATAGAGTCATTCATTCAGTTATCCTCAGCAGTTAGCCACAACCTTGGGCTTTGTACAAGGCACACAAATAGAGTCTCCCTAAGTAGAGTCAGCCTCAATTCTGGGCTTTGTACAGAACACCTAAAAAAATCCATCAAATAAACACTCTCCAAATAGAGTCAGGCTCAATTCTGGGCTTTATACAGAACACAAAAATACCCTGTAATTAATCCCCAGTGGAGTCATCTCCCAGTGTTATAATAATTAATTAATTAATCAATCAAAAAGCCTTAAGCTTGGGCCTCATACAAGCCAGCTAAAGTCAAATCTTTTATACAATAGATAGACATAGCTTATCTCTATAGAGAGATATTTTTACTACTCTACCACATTCAAACAAACATTACATTTCAAATTCAATTTTAATCAAGTCTCCCATTTAGGATTTTGAAAGGCATGAGCTGGCAGTAAAACCCAGACATGTGGTAACTTTCCCTAATTTGGATGAGCATCTTTCTTTCATTTAAGAGGCATTTGACTGGTATACTTGCACATACACAAGTAAGGTCCCCCTCTTGAATGAAATGAATTCAGTTATTCTGTCACTCCTTTAAATGTTTGTGGTAGAATAGTACAAATACCTCTCTGTAGAGATGATTTCATGTCTCTTTACTGTAAACAGAGATTTAATTCAAGCTTCAACCTTGAGCTTCAAGCAAGGCACCAAAAAAATAATTAATTTCCCTAGTTAGTTCCCCGAACTACATTAAGCTCTGACTTCCGCTAGGGATATGTAGGCATGAGGTTCACAAGGAATCTCAGCGAGCTAATAAAATACCAAAAATAGTCAGTTTGTCTGTCTGTCTGTCTTTTTAAATCAATTCAATTCCTTCTCCTAATACAAAGGAGAAACTTTCCCAATCATTAGCAATAAACACAATCACAATGACACGGAGAAGGTTCCTGTAGAGTACTACAGATATGTAGGGTGCTTAAACACTTCCCTATGTATAACCGACCCCCCGGACTCCAGAATTTCTAGTCTAGGTGAAATCCCCACACTTAGCAAACTCCTAGGGTTTAGTTGAGATTTTTTTCCCCTTTCCTACTCGTAGGACAAATAAGAAAGTTCGTGTGATATCGTAGGAAGAACTGAAACAAAATTCCTCCCACCTCGGGCGCATTCTCCTTCCAAATTTCGGGTGAAGGGTCTAGCGTGCCGTCCTCCCAAGTGAAACGGGGAGGTAAAAAAAACGACACCACAGTACCAAATTCCATCATGAATCTGCGTCGGCATCGTCTTCATGTATCTTTTATTTCTCTTAACTTCATTCTCATTCGCTTGTTCACCATGCTCTACCACGGATTGGATTTGGTCGAGGAAGAGATTGAAAAACACGTTAGACAAACACTTTTAAGAGGAGTAAGAATCGCTTTTCCGTTTTCACGTTTGTTGAAACTGCGCGTTATTGGTAATTTTATTAGTTTTCTATTGATGACCAGTGCATAAAATTAAACTCATAATAGTGGGTTAGTTTTTTTTTTAAAGTTGTTGATTTATAAGTATCAACAACTTGTTTACAAAGAAATGCTACTGCCAGAATTCGAACCTTGGACCAACAGCTTCTTTAACTCAGCTAGCAAGTGCCAACTAAAGAAAAAATATATTTAAAAGTACAGACGACTTAACCTTAAGTAAAAAAAACCAACGGCTTGTTCGTCACTAAATTTAGACAAATAATTTGTTGCGAGCGGGTGATTACCAGCTACATATTCACTGTTTCTCCAAGGGGTAATACCGTGGGCTTTATAGGCCGTCGGTAACGTTATCAAGCAGTGTTTTACCAAAGGCCTTGGGGTCGTCGGTAATCCGTGGGTAATTTAACTTTATCCATTGCTTTTCAAGTTCCAAAGGGCTTTTTTATCTTGGGTAATGACAAATTTTTCTTTAATGATAATTTTGGAGTACAAAAGTGGAGTTTTCTTCCAATATTTAGAAAACAGTGAAATAATTCTAGGATATTCTGTAATGTATTGGAGGTTGCTGATGATTTGTGAGCATATGCTAAAGGCTAAAGGAGTCTGATAACCAAAGAAGAATACTTGAAGAAAATTCTAAGGAGTCTGATAATGTGATTGTTTTGGGATAGATTTAGCATATGTTTTTCGCAGCACTTGACGTGGGTATTGTAGTGTATATTATAGTCTTATACCTGTTTTATTGGTGTGGGTATTGTAGTGTATATTATAGTCTTATACCTGTTTTGTTGGTGTGGGTATTGTAGTGCAAATATTGTAGTGTATATTATAGTCTTATACTTGTTTTGTTGGCACATCTTGTTCAAAATAGTAGTAAAATTTCAATATATTCAAATTTCTTTGAGTAAAAATTATCTCTAGCATCTATTCTTCTATAAAGCCTTGGTAGATAATCGCTTAGGAAAAATATTCCTTGGAAGCTGTTTTTCCATATATATATATATATATATATATATATATATATATATATATATATATATATATATATATATATATATATATATATAGTCTAAGTCTTAACATTATTTCACTATTATCTATTTTCCATGCTTAGAAGTTGGTTAGGACTAGTTATGGAAGTTAGTTAGTATGTTAACTAACTTCCTCTTAATCTCTCCTTATATAGATGAGTTCCTTAACTTCCATTATATTAACAAATAGTAGAAAAATATATGCATAATTAAATGATGGTGTAGAATGCAGAAGAAAAACTAAAGCAAACACAAGTGAATTAACGTGTATAAACATCTAAACATATAGGAGAAGTGATAGAGTTAACAAGGTAATATATATTGTACTGCTAGTATTATAGGAGAAATTATACAGTTAGCATGTAATATATATTGTACTGGTAGTATTATAGGAGAAATGATACAGATAGCATGTAATATATATTGTACTTCTAGTACTGTAAGATACATATAATCATATGGAGCTAAGCTTAATACAATAATCAACAATAACACTACACCGGTAGAGAAAACTCAGCAATCCCACTATCAGTTCTCGTAGAGGTGAATTGATCCTTCTAGGTGTTGTCTCGGTCTCTCTGATTATAGAGATCACTCTTCCAGAGCAAAATAAAATCCAAAAATATGGCTAAGATACAAGAAACAAACGCTACAGATGAAAACAAAAGGTTGACCACATCGTTAAACTGAAGAAAAATTGAGCAATATTCTTGAAAAACAAAGCATATTAATTCAATCCTTTATTTTATTAATCATTTGGTTCAATAGTTATTCAACCGGCTAATTAAACAAGGATTCGAAAGTTTAGTCAATTTGATTTATACATATTTATAAAGTGGTGCATTATATGATAAGTAATATGAAAATGAAAGAATGCATATATACCATCTGGTACGCACAAAGGAAGCATCATATGACTCTCCGGGAGAAAATGAAGGAGCTCCCCATTGAAATGGGAAGGGAATAGTGAACCTGATTAAATATTTTGTTAGAACCAATCTATCATATATAAATCATAAACTATTTTGATAAAAAAAACCTAATCTTACTCCACTATTCTTATTCTTGCTTAAACCAATTAATATCATAAAAAAAATTAACCCTACACCACTATTCTTGCCTAAACTAATTAGTATCAAATGCTTACTTTGCATACGAATTTATTGTCCTTTATCACAAAAATATGACATGATTCTTACCATAATGCACCACCAATGACTCCAGCACTGTCAGTCCTACAAGTATGTGAACTCTTGTAACACCCCTTTCTATACCCCAAAATATTTAACAAATAATCAGAGAATAACATGCATATAATTCAAAAGGGCGTCACATTGATGTTTTTAGAAGAACTAAAAACCTTAAAAAAAACTGACAGCATTTATCTATACAGCAAAATATATGATACACCTGGTCATTTCAAATAACACTTCTCAATTAATCATACTTTATCCAGAATATGCATTCACAGCGGAAACTACTAAATACTCATGTGTTTCATAAAATGATTCATGTCCCATACCATGATCAAGTCTCAATAATCATATCAACATAAATTAAAACATAATTCAGAATATTTGGCTTGAGAGCCTATCAAACAACAAGTAGTAACATAACAGGTTCTCAAATCAATGTAATACATAACCGAATAGAAACATGAGTTCAAATAACTAGTCTACCCAGTGTTACATGACCAGAGCATCGACTCACTACCTAATCTCCAAATAACTCGGAAGAAACTCCGACTAAGATCACACGCGAGCTACTAACTCCAGAACCTGCATGTCGCCAAACGAGGGCAACATTAAAACAGAAGGGTGAGAATACAAACCATTATGAAGAGAGTATAATGAGATACAATGGTTAAATCAACAATTATAGGAATGCATTACACTTGCCTAATCATAAAATTAATGGTAATCATAATTCACATATATTAAGCATACACCAAGTATAAGAGTATAATATCTCAATACTATATTCTCAATTACACACATAGCCATAATTATCACATATTCCCGCATTTAACCAATTACGTATTCAAACATCACCCATCCTCAATTATCAACTAATACAAATATCGCTACAACACCAAGTGTACATAATCAATTACCAAACTCATACACATAGCATTACGACATCAATGCACATAATCAATTGTTCACTCGTACACTTATTACAACAATATAATGCACATAATCAATTCTCACAATCATGCACATATCATGACAACATAATGCACATAGTCAACTATCACATAACTCTAATGTGACTCAATGAAACATGTGACACTATGCATGTGGTACCAATGTGAAATTCTAAGTTTCACCGGCCTCCGATTCATATCTCAAGAATCTAAGCCACACTTCCGATCCGGACAAGACCAAAGTCCACCAATTATAAACATATAGTTTACGGCTTCCGATTCACTCTAGAATCCAAGCCCGCTTGTGTTTCAAAGCAAATCCACATGTGTTTCAAGGCACACAATGATATGAATGTATGTACAATATCACAAATATATGCAATTAAGATCATCTCTACCATCTTAACTTTCCGCATATCACAATAATTCAACTCTATGAATTATCCACCAATTGTACACAACATTCACAACACACACACACACACACATCATTCACATATGAGAGGTCAATTAATCAATTACGATTCACACAATCCAATTAACACTAGTAACCATACTATCTCATGTTAATTCTCATTTTTGTCAATTATACATGAACACACACTTTCCACATCAAACAATTAATTATTAGAATTAATGCTATCCAACTACTCATAGAGAATCAATATTAGCACAACATCATGGCGTATACATTATTTATTCTTAACATAAACACATTCACGCCAAAACATAATTACGGACAAATTCCCAAAATACCGTAATTTACCGACAAACCAAATAGTTGATCAAATTCAAAATTATATTCCAATCAATTAAACACATTGAAATTAATTCAACTATTAATTTAATCAACCAATTAATAATCACACTATATTAATTTCAATTCAATTCTATTTCTATTACATTTCCATTTTCTAGTGTTCTATTGCTCAAGACCATTTTTATTGAAAGAATATCGCGCTAGCTTTCTAATGCCTTGAACGGAGACTCAAACGGAGTTACAATTTAAAATATATGAATTGTTAAAGTTCCAATGAAAAGCAAACACCGACATTATACACTGACAACTTTAAACATGGCAGAATTACTCGAAACAACAAAAGTATGACTCTTAATAATTCAAAACAACTCTAACAACTTTATTGTCAACTCTAACAACTCTATTGACAACTTTAATAACTCTATTGACAACTCTATTAAATTGTTAAAATTTATTTATAAAGAATAATTTCGGTCGATTCGTAAAAGTCACAATTTTAACAAAATAACACTACCACGTTAATCTACTAATTAAACTTAGTTACCCCATAACTTTTCATCAAATTCCGGATAACTAATTATACCGTTTAATTCGGCTATTTCAAGTATATATCATCTCATTCTAGGGGTTCATTTCCATTTGTATATGTCATTATATATGTTCTTCTAGTAACAGGTACGCAAATATTGTAAACAGAACATATATATGAACAAAAGTAAAACAAAATAATCAGTACATCATAAAACAAAATGAACTAGCTAAAGTGGGTGTTCCACTTCCATGATGTATACTAGTATATACATATTTTATCTTAAAGAATAATGTGAATACATGGAATAGAAAAAAAACATATATAAAACAGCACCGAAAATAACATAATAGCACATATATTAAAATTACATGAATTGAAACAGTAAGTGGTGTTTCATTTCTATTTTATATGGTCATGAAGTAATAGCACATGAGAATAATGGAAATAGTACCGTAGCACAGCAAGGAAACAAAATAAATGAACACATTGGCTACAGCATAAAACGAAATTGAAAACAAGGTCAAACAGCACACAGTGAAGTACTATAAAACACAGGGGAGTGCCGTTCAACGAGAATTCATCATCCTTATTTTTGTTTTGTTTTTTTTTTGTGTTTTCCCCCAATTCCAGCATGTACAGAATTTAACCATTGTTTCTAAATCAATTTCTATTTCCTACACAAACACCTAATCATGTTAATCACCCATTAACCCAATTATACTAACCCATAATAATAAGGATTCTCCCCCTTACCTCTTCAATGTGCTTCAAACCCTAGTTACTCTTTGTTCCTCCTTTTTGCTCCTCTTCTCCTCGTTTTCTTCTTTTGAAAAAACTCAGCAAAATGAAAAATGATATTCTTCTCTCTCATTCCACCCTTTACTATATTATTCATATTGGGCTTAACCCACATCATTCCACTTCTAACTAAATAGGCCCAATTCAATAAAATAGAGTAGTTCAATAAATAATTATGCTATAACAAATAATATTATTACCCTTAATATTATTTTCCGAATAATCCAATTAAATCCGACTTTATCTTAAATAAATAAAATCCAATAATAATATTATTTCTAATATTATTTCTCCAACATGTTTCACTCTATTAATTCTTCGATTAACCGAATAAATCTCAACTTTACTTAATAATCCAAACATGTTTTCTCACTAACACCGACGATCCAATTACTTTTCAAACCTCGTCCAAATTAAATAAATCCTTATTTTAATTTAATTAGCCAATTAATTAAATTCGGGCTGTTACAACTCTCCCCCACTTAAAAGATTTTCGTCCTCGAAAATTCAGTCGACACAGTCATCTTAACACCGAAACCACGTCTACCATCTCCAGATTCATACCAAAACAAAATGTTCCAAGTCTCCAACCATACAAAGCTATAAAAGATGTCATTCCAATACCCAAATGAAATACCTTGCAAACACATTGTCCTCTCGATGTAAAACTTATCAATTCTCTCTATCGAATAATCCATTCTCATCGGAATGAAATGAGTAAGTTTCGTCAACCTATCCATAATGACCCAAATCTCTCCACAATTACTCGACGTCTTTCATCCAAAATTCTCTTATTCAAATCCGAAATATCAGGAATACAAACTTGATCACGACATCTCATAACACCGTTCTTTTCAATCTGAAATTATCACCTTTTCCTTGATTAATCAATGTCATGACATCGACTGATTTCAAATCTGATTTCTGACCTTCTCCAATTTCATCTAGAATACCACACGTACGCTTCATCATACCAAGCTTAACACAAGAAGACGTCTCTTCACAAACCAAACTCAAATCTCTAAATTGTTCCAACAATTCCAATTCTCGAATCCTCAACATAGACTTATGCAATGATTTCTTACTCAATGCATTGGCTACAACATTCGCTTTTCCAAGATGGTAATTCAAACCAAAATCACAGTCCTTTGATAATTCTAACCATCTCGTTTGCCTTCTACTCAAGTCCTTCAATCAAACAAATACTACAACTCCTGTGCTCACTAAACACATCAAACCTTGATCCAAACAAATAATGCCTCTTGAGTTCCAAAATAAACACAAGGACAAACAACTCCAATGCATATATTGAATAATTCTTCTCATGAACTTAAAATTACCTTAAAGCATAAACTACCACTTGTCGATATCTGCATCAACTCACCTCAGCTCGAAATCACATATCCAGGGAAACTCACTTCCTTCACTAAACTCATACTTAGAAAACTGAGCACATAACTTCTTCTCTTTCAACACTGATAACACAATCCTTATATGTTAAACATGATCCTCTTTACTCTTAGAATTAAATCCTCAAGAAATGTTACCTCAGGAAACCTTCTTTCTCCTTACTCGACAAAACAGGCGCAACTCTACGACCATACACTCAGACAAATAAACCTCTTCTCAAATCGACTCTTCAACTTCTCCTTAATCGCTTTACACGCTACCAAGTTAGTAAGACAAGTTTATCTCGTTCAATACGATATCGTCTTCTATCAACAATAGATTAAGGGTGATCAAGTCCTCAATTTTTCAATAGACAGTCGACAATCATAATGAAACATAAACCATCGTTACTAAACCATAATAGTGTTCCTTCAGAACTCGCACTCAAAATCACTTAAAACACCAATACCCAACATCTCTCTTAAAATTACAATTACTTGCTTATACTCCAAACAGTTCATACCAAAATTCTCAACAAATTGGTCTAGCGGAAAACAAACTAAATCAATCCCAAAATCTCTACCAAGATGCTCCACGGATAATTCAAACACGCAAAAGAAGTAGAAACAAAACCACAACAGTTGTATCAATAACCATACTTCTATGCATAACAGATAAGACAAGATCCAATCTCACACCACAATCCAAAGAAACGAAAGAATACGTTGCACCATCATCAATAATAAAATACGTACCTTAGATTAACCTCTCTTTAGCAGTGGTCTCAACACCAGGCAACGCAAATGCTTTCCCTTTCGCTTACTCTTTCTTTGGATTATCACATTTGGTACTAATGTGACCTCGCTCACCACAATTGTAACAAATGACACTCAAACCAATTCTACACTTGTGTGCTTTATGACCATCACAGGAGTCCTATCACAATCTACGGCACAATGACCTTCAATACAACATCCGAAACACTTAAGTGGAGTAAAAGTTCCTCCCCCACTTAGCTTCTTGCCAAAATTAGATTGTTCTCTCTTGTCATCATATGGTTTCCCGCTGGATTGTCCTCTTCCTCGCTTCAACTTTAGAAACCTCATTTCTTTCTTTCCACGCACATCTTCTGGAAAATAGTTTTCCAAAAATGCATCACGGAAAAGAGTTCAAGTAACTTCAATACCTTCTCTTTCAAATCTCCGCACAGTATTACTCCACCAATCGTCAGCTCCTTTTGTCAGCATGCGAGTACCAAACCGTACTTTATGTACATCAGTGCAACTCACGACTTGAAAGATCTTCTCAATTTCTCTCATCCATGCTTGTGATTTGTTCGGTCCATACTCTCCTTCAAAGATCGGTGGATTGCACCTTCAGAAATCTCCAAAAGCACGAAACTCTTCCTTTCCTCCATAACCGGCACTCTCTTGTGGCGCTTGTCCAATCGCACCAGTCCACCTCATCAATGCCTCAACATTAATGTTACCATTCGTTCCTGCAGCCATTGTCCTAAGACATCCAACAACTAAACAGACAAAACAGTATCGATTGTGTCAGATACACAAATCAAATACAACAGGATTAGACAACATTAACGACTATTGACCAACTGGTCAACCAGGCTCTGATACCACTAATGTAACACCCCTTTCTATACCCCAAAATATTTAACAAATAATCAGAGAATAACATGCATATAATTCAAAAGGGCGTCACATTGATGTTTTTAGAAGAACTAAAAACCTTAAAAAAAACTGACAGCATTTATCTATACAGCACAATATATGATACACCTGGTCATTTCAAATAACACTTCTCAATTAATCATACTTTATCCAGAATATGCATTCACAGCGGAAACTACTAAATACTCATGTGTTTCATAAAATGATCCATGTCCCATACCATGACCAAGTCTCAATAATCATATCAACATAAATTAAAACATAATTCAGAATATTTGGCTTGAGAGCCTATCAAACAACAAGTAGTAACATAACAGGTTCTCAAATCAATGTAATACATAACCGAATAGAAACATGAGTTCAAATAACTAGTCTACCCAGTGTTACATGACCAGAGCATCGACTCACTACCTAATCTCCAAATAACTCGGAAGAAACTCCGACTAAGATCACACGCGAGCTACTAACTCCAGAACCTGCATGTCGCCAAACGAGGGCAACATTAAAACAGAAGGGTGAGAATACAAACCATTATGAAAAGAGTATAATGAGATACAATGGTTAAATCAACAATTATAGGAATGCATTACACTTGCCTAATCATAAAATTAATGCTAATCATAATTCACATATATTAAGCATACACCAAGTATAAGAGTATAATATCTCAATACTATATTCTCAATTACACACATAGCCATAATTATCACATATTCCCGCATTTAACCAATTACGTATTCAAACATCACCCATCCTCAATTATCAACTAATACAAATATCGCTACAACACCAAGTGTACATAATCAATTACCAAACTCATACACATAGTATTACGACATCAATGCACATAATCAATTGTTCACTCGTACACTTATTACAACAATATAATGCACATAATCAATTATCACAATCATGCACATATCATGACAACATAATGCACATAGTCAACTATCACATAACTCTAATGTGACTCAATGAAACATGTGACACTATGCATGTGGTACCAATGTGAAATTCTAAGTTTCACCGGCCTCCGATTCATATCTCTAGAATCTAAGCCACACTTCCGATTCGGACAAGACTGAAGGATAGAAAAACACTTAGAAAGGGGGGTTTGAATAAGTGTAGCTTTAAAAAACTTGACAGATAAAAATAAATTGCACAGTTATTTTTATCCTGGTTCGTTGTTAACTAAACTACTCCAGTCCACCCCCGCAGAGATGATTTACCTCAACTGAGGATTTAATCCACTAATCGCACGGATTACAATGGTTCTCCACTTAGTCAGCAACTAAGTCTTCCAGAGTCTTCTGATCACACACTGATCACTCCAGGAACAACTGCTTAGATACCCTCTAAGACTTTCTAGAGTATTCTGATCCACACGATCACTCTAGTTACAACCTGCTTAGATAACCTCTAAGACTTCCTAGAGTATTCTGATCCACACGATCACTCTAGTTCCTTACAACTTAATGTAATCAATTCTAAGAGTATTACAATTGCTTCTTAAAAGCTATAATCACAAACTGTGATATTTCTCTTAACGTTTAAGCTTAATCTCACTAATATATTACAACAGCAATGTAGTGAGCTTTGATGAAGATGAAGATTCTGAGCTTTGATTTGAACAGCGTTTCAGCAAGTCTTTTAGAATAATTTCGTTCAGAGTTGTTAACCTTGCTTCTCATCAGAACTTCATATTTATAGGCGTTGGAGAAGATGACCGTTGAGTGCATTTAATGCTTTGCGTGTTCCGTACAGCATCGCATTTAATGTTATACGCTTTTGTCAACTACCTCGAGCCTTGTTCACACTGTGTCTACTGACGTAGCCTTTAATAGCTTTTAACGTTCCTTTTGTCAGTCAGCGTAGCCTGCCACTTGTACTTCCTTCTGATCTGATGTTTGTGAATACAACGTTTGAATATCATCAGAGTCAAACAGCTTGGTGCATAGCATCTTCTGATCTTCTGACCTTGAAGTGCTTTTGTGCGTGATACCATCAGAACTTCAGTGCTTCTGATCTCATGTTCTTCTGATGCTTCCATAGACCCATGTTCTGATTCTGCTTCGACCATCTTCTGATGTCTTGCCATACCATGTTCTGATGTTGCATGCTGAACCTTTTGAGACAAAGCTTCTGAGCGCTGAATTATGCATACTCTTTATATATTTCCTGAAAAGGAAATTGCATTGGATTAGAGTACCATATTATCTTAAGCAAAATTCATATTATTGTTATCATCAAAACTAAGATAATTGATCAGAACAAATCTTGTTCTAACAATCTCCCCCTTTTTGATGATGACAAAAACATATATAAATGATATGAATTTGCGATCAGAAAGAGCAGACGGCAAAAGACAAATTACACAGCTATAGCATAAGCATATGAATATGTCTCCCCCTGAGATTAACAATCTCCCCCTGAGATAAATAATCTCCCCCTGAAATAAATACTCGAAGAACTTTAATAAAAGACTTCCCTGATTATTTCGGTAGAGACGATCACATAAGCTTCTGTCTTCAGAGAATTCATAGCTTCTGACTTCTGCTTCCATTGGACAGCTTCAGAACTAGAATTTCTTTAGATCCTTAGAACACTCACAGCTTCTGATTCCTGCTTCCATCTAGGACAGCTTCAGAACTTGAATTTCTTTGATCTTCAGAATATTCACAGCTTCTGATTTCTGCTTCCATCTAGGACAGCTTCAGAACTTGAATTTCTTTGATCTTCAGAACATTCACAGCTTCTGATTTCTGCTTCCATTTAGGACAGCTTCAGAACTTGAGTTTTCTGGATCTTTAGAACATTCACAGCTTCTGATTTCTGCTTCCCTCGGATAGCTTCAGAGCTTTGAATTTCTACCAACATCACTTCATGCTAGATTTGTATCAGACCATTGTTGAATGTACCAGAGCATCATCAGAGCATCTCTACATCCTGAAATGTTACAGAACAAAAACTAAACGACAAAAGTCAGCATGAACGAGTCAGAACATAAAATGTATATTAGAACACATGATATGTATCAGAGCCATATAGGCTAAAATAATGTGTCAGAGCAAATAGAATTTTGTCAGAGCAAATAGACAAATATGGATCAAATTCTATTATCAGTGCTTCTGATTCATTCTTCTTTCTTGCTTCTGATTTCTAAAGCTTGACAGCACTCAGCTTGCTTCAGTTTCCATGAGCTTATTCTTTTTACAGAATAACACTTCTTATGGTTTTGCTTCTTGTGTTTGCTTTGAAGATTCTCTTCACTTCTTTATACCTGCAAAACACTTAAACCATATAGAACTTGCAGTTCTTGTTAGTAAATGTGTGGGAGCTTTACCCAGCAACTGATAGATTAATCAAATCATTTATCATATATTTCTCCCCCTTTTTGTCATAACATCAAAAAGAATATTTCAAACGATTCAGATGAATAAAACGACAAATAAAATCACTGGAATGTAAAAACAAAGAAACTTTTCATTGATAATCAAAAAGAAAGATTACAAACGAGGAATGCAGGAAAACAGATGCAACAAAGAAAGAAAACTACACAGACCAAAGGACTAAGATCCTAGCCTACGCAAAATCCGCGCCAGAACATCATGAATCCCGTCAGTGCTTGTAGCTTGCCTTGCCATGAAGGAGCGAAACTCAGCATTGGCTACTTCTTGCGCGTCCAAACGAGAAGCCAACGTAGCTAGATTCTGATGAAGAGCTTCCAAGGTCTCCATCAGAGCTGAGGTTTCACCAGAAGAAGAGGCACCTGAATTTCTGCCAAAAGGGACAGCAATCTCAGCAGGGTGATCTTTTGGGAGATCGTCAGCTTGTGCATCTTCCATTTCCTCATCTGAGTCTGACTCAGAAGTAGCCTTAGCATATTCTGGTTCAGGCAGCTCAGAAGTTCCAACTTCCAACGCTTGAAGAATAGCTGCTAGGTTTGTTGGAGGAGTAGGACCAGCAACTACAGCAGGATAGACCACTACTGGAAAGACCATGTGAGGTGATTTTTCAGAAGGGTTCATTCTGAACCAGTTAAACAGCCACTGAAAATCTCCAGTCAGCACAGGAAACCATGGTTTCCACACCACGATGTCTCTGCAGAGATTTTCTTCCTCCAACTCATCTGCAGGTATCTTCTTCTCAAGAACGCTTCTGTTCCTGATGAGGTGGTGATAGCTGCTTTCACCAACTTCCAACCGAAGACCACGAGTACCAGGAGCTTCAGACATGATCCTTCTCTGAGTGTCTGTAGCCTTAACCAGAAAGTCCTGACGAAAGGTATCCCAAAGGTTGCTTGTAGCATACTCATCCAGATGGTTAAGGTGAGCAGCACCCAGAATCTCCAACCAGCCATTTACATCAGAATGTAAAAGCTCCAGAAATGATTGAGTGGTAGGGGTTGGAGGGTTGACAGTGAACCTGGAGTCGGGAAAAACAACACTATAGGGATTAGGTGTTCTGGTGGGAAAAGGGTGTGAGAGAGATGAAGAAATATCTGATTGATGGGTTGAAGGATAGGAGATATCAGATGGTGAAGAAGGTGGTTCCGAGAGAATGAATGAGGAGGAAGAGGTGGTGGAGGTCTGTGAAGAGGGAGGTGATTGAGGGGTATCGTCAAGGGGTTGATACACACGTCTAGAGTAATTTCCAGATATCATAGCTTCAAACGGGTTCACTTTGAGAGGGTCATAGGTAATCCTTACTCTTTTTGGTTTGGTTTCTGGTTCAGCAGTTGCCTTTCTCTTTTGTTTCCGATCATTATCTTGATTCCCAGAGCTTGACGATGGATTCATGATGAAGTTGCCGATATTGGAAACTGCTAGGGTTTATGATATGAATGCAAAGAGAGAGAACGAAAAAGAAACTGAATGCAAAGTGAAAGAAATATAAGAGGGAAAAGAACCGTTTGAAGAATATAAAAAGAAAACTGAAAGAGAGTAAATGATGAAAAGCATTTAATGTTACGTGACGTGAGGAGAGATAATAATGAAAAAAAAAGACGTGATTTGCACAGTTACCTAAGTAGACGTCCCCTCAACTGCACGCACGCTTGTCCAGGAATAGTGAACACGTGTCTACCATCTGGATAGCCAGTTACAGCTGTTTTTCTTTTAAAGAGATTCTGAATCAACTTAGACAATGAAGCGTTAGTAATAACTGAATCACAATTTCAATCAGAACTTCTTATACAAGAAATTTCATTTTAGAAGATACTCATACATAAGAACTTCTCATCTTCTCATTCTGGGCTTGTTTCTGAAGGCCCATTTTGTACCGATTATATTGAATCCATCTGGTCTAGGAACAAGATCCCAAACATCATTCCTTGTAAACTGATTCAGTTCTTCTTGCATAGCAATTATCCAGTCTGGATCTTCTAGAGCATGATCAACAGAAGTTGGCTCGATCAAAGATACAAGACCTAATTGACAGTCTGCATTGTTCTTAAGGAATGCTCTTGTTTTGATTGGATCATCCTTCTTTCCAAGAATGACATCTTCTGAATGACCAGAAATGAGTCTGGATGATCTTCTGACAGATGGTTCTTCAGAAATGCTTAGATTGTCCAGAGAAGCTGATATTTGATCTTCAGATTCTTTGCTTCTGAGAAACTCTGCTTCTGATGCGTTGCTTCTTGGCTCAACAACTTCTGATATATCAATATCACAATCTGCAAAATTATCAAACTGCTTTGGTTTTTCAGAACCAAGCTTATCATCAAACCTGATATTGATTGATTCTTCCACAATCAATGTTTCATTATTGTATACTCTGTAGCCTTTTGAGCGTTCAGAATATCCAAGAAGGAAACATTTTTGTGCTTTGGAATCAAACTTACCAAGATGATCTTTAGTGTTCAGAATAAAGCATATACATCCAAAAGGATGGAAATATGAAATGTTGGGCTTTTTATTCTTCCACAATTCATAAGGAGTCTTATTTAGAATAGGTCTGATAGAGATTCTATTCTGAATATAGCATGCAGTGTTTATTGCTTCTGCCCAGAAATGCTTAGCCATATTGGTTTCATTGATCATGGTTCTGGCCATTTCTTGCAGAGTCCTATTCTTTCGTTCTACAACTCCATTTTGTTGTGGAGTTCTAGGACAAGAGAAATCATGGGCAATACCATTTTCTTTGAAGATTTCTTCAAAGGATCTGTTCTCAAATTCACCACCATGATCACTTCTGACCTTTATGATTTTACACTCTTTTTCAGATTGAATCTGAATGCAGAAATCAAAGAACACTGAATGAGTCTCATCCTTGTGTTTCAAGAATTTTACCCACGTCCAGCGACTATAATCATCTACGATGACTAATCCATATTTCTTCCCTCTGACAGATGCTGTTTTGACTGGGCCAAACAGATCAATGTGCAAGAGTTCTAATGGCCTTGAGGTAGAAACAACATTCTTGGACTTGAATGCAGGTTTGGAGAACTTGCCCTTCTGACATGCTTCACAAAGAGCATCTGATTTGAATTTCAGATTAGGGAGTCCTCTGACAAGATCCAGTTTGTTAATCTGAGAAATCTTTCTCAAACTAGCATGACCTAATCTTCTGTGCCAGACCCACTGCTCTTCAGAAACAGACATAAGACAAGTCACCTTCTGACTCATAAGATCTTGCAGATCTGTCTTATAAATGTTATTCTTCCTCTTGCCTGTAAATAGGATTGAGCCATCCTTCTGATTTACAGCCTTGCAAGACTTTTGATTAAAGATTATATCATAACCATTGTCACTCAATTGACTGATAGATAAGAGGTTATGTGTTAATCCTTCTACAAGAAGTACATTAGAAATGGAAGGAGAGTTACCAGAATTTATAGTTCCAGAGCCAATTATCTTGCCCTTCTGATCTCCTCCAAACTTGACTTCTCCTCCAGACTTAAGCACCAGGTCTTGGAACATAGACCTTCTTCCTGTCATGTGTCGTGAGCATCCAGAGTCCAGGTACCACGACATGTTGGGCTTTGTCCTTTTTGCAGCCAAGGATATCTGCAATAGGAATAATCTTATCCTTAGGTACCCACATTTTCTTGGGTCCTTTCTTGTTAGATTTTCTCAAGTTTTGATTGAACTTGGGTTTAACATTGTAAGCAATAGGAGGAACAGCATGATAATTCTTAATGTGAGTTTCATGATATTTCCTAGGTTGTGTCACATGCTTTTTGGTGTGTGTTATGTGAAAACTTTGAGCATGTGAAGTGTGCCTAATATCATGGGAGTGGCCATACTTGAACTGATCATACAATGGCTTGTATGTGAATTTCATTTCATCAACAGATTCAAGTTTGTATGGGGTTTCACCCTCAAAACCAATGTCAACTCTTTTGTTTCCAGACACAGCATATATCATAGAAGCTAGCTGACTTCTGCCAATACTTCTAGATAAGAACTTCCTGAAACTTAAATCATATTCTTTCAGAATATGGTTTAGACTAGGAGTGGATTTTTCTGAATCAGAAGGAGATCCAACATTATTGGATAATTTTAAAAGTTTTTCTTTTAATTCAGAATTCTCCAACTCAAGCTTCTTTGTTTCAAATTCAAATAGCTTTTTCAGCTCTTTGTATTTGAGACTAATCTGAGACTTGAATTCCAGAAGTTCAGTTAACCCGGAAACTAACTCATCTCTAGTAAGTTCAGAAAATACCTCTTCAGAATCTGATTCTGATGTAGATTCTGATCCGTCATCTTCTGTCGCCATCAGCGCACAGTTAGCCTGCTCATCTTCAGAGTCTGAATCATCTTCTGACTCATCCCAGGTTGCCATAAGACCTTTCTTCTTATGAAACTTCTTCTTGGGATTTTCCTTCTGAAGTTTTGGACATTCATTCTTGAAGTGTCCTGGCTCATTGCATTCATAGCACATGACCTTTTTCTTGTCAAATCTTCTGTCATCAGAAGATTCTCCACGTTCAAATTTCTTTGAACTTCTGACGCCTCTGAACTTCCTTTGCTTGTTCTTCCAGAGTTGATTTAGCCTTCTGGAGATCAAGGACAGTTCATCTTCTTCTTCAGATTCTGATTCTTCAGGATCTTCTTCTCTAGCCTGAAAAGCGTTAGTGCATTTCTTGATATTGGATTTTAATGCAATAGACTTACCTTTCTTTTGAGGTTCGTTTGCGTCCAGCTCTATTTCATGGCTTCTCAAGGCACTGATAAGCTCTTCCAGAGAAACTTCATTCAGATTCTTTGCAATCTTGAATGCAGTCACCATAGGACCCCATCTTCTGGGTAAGCTTCTGATGATCTTCTTTACGTGATCAGCCTTTGTGTATCCCTTGTCAAGAACTCTCAATCCAGCAGTAAGAGTTTGAAATCTTGAAAACATCTTTTCAATGTCTTCATCATCCTCCATCTTGAAGGCTTCATACTTCTGGATTAAAGCGAGAGCTTTAGTCTCCTTGACTTGAGCATTTCCTTCATGAGTCATTTTCAAGGACTCATATATATCATAGGCCGTTTCCCTGTTAGATATCTTCTCATACTCAGCATGAGAGATAGCATTCAGCAAGACAGTTCTGCATTTATGATGATTCCTGAAAAGCTTCTTCTGATCATCACTCATTTCTTGCCTTGTCAGCTTTACGCCACTGGCATTTACTGGATGTTTGTAACCATCCATCAGAAGATCCCATAGATCACCATCTAGACCAAGAAAGTAACTTTCCAGTTTATCTTTCCAGTATTCAAAGTTTTCACCATCAAATACCGGCGGTCTTGTATAACCATTGTTACCGTTGTGTTGCTCAGCAGAGCCAGATGTAGATGTAGACTTTGCAGTTTCATCAGCCATCTTTTACTGAAGCGTTTTTCTCTTTCTGAATCTTTTCTAAACACGGTTAAGTGCTTGCACCTTAGAACCGGCGCTCTGATGCCAATTGAAGGATAGAAAAACACTTAGAAAGGGGGGGTTTGAATAAGTGTAGCTTTAAAAAACTTGACAGATAAAAATAAATTGCACAGTTATTTTTATCCTGGTTCGTTGTTAACTAAACTACTCCAGTCCACCCCCGCAGAGATGATTTACCTCAACTGAGGATTTAATCCACTAATCGCACGGATTACAATGGTTCTCCACTTAGTCAGCAACTAAGTCTTCCAGAGTCTTCTGATCACACACTGATCACTCCAGGAACAACTGCTTAGATACCCTCTAAGACTTTCTAGAGTATTCTGATCCACACGATCACTCTAGTTACAACCTGCTTAGATAACCTCTAAGACTTCCTAGAGTATTCTGATCCACACGATCACTCTAGTTCCTTACAACTTAATGTAATCAATTCTAAGAGTATTACAATTGCTTCTTAAAAGCTATAATCACAAACTGTGATATTTCTCTTAACGTTTAAGCTTAATCTCACTAATATATTACAACAGCAATGTAGTGAGCTTTGATGAAGATGAAGATTCTGAGCTTTGATTTGAACAGCGTTTCAGCAAGTCTTTTAGAATAATTTCGTTCAGAGTTGTTAACCTTGCTTCTCATCAGAACTTCATATTTATAGGCGTTGGAAAAGATGACCGTTGAGTGCATTTAATGCTTTGCGTGTTCCGTACAGCATCGCATTTAATGTTATACGCTTTTGTCAACTACCTCGAGCCTTGTTCACACTGTGTCTACTGACGTAGCCTTTAATAGCTTTTAACGTTCCTTTTGTCAGTCAGCGTAGCCTGCCACTTGTACTTCCTTCTGATCTGATGTTTGTGAATACAACGTTTGAATATCATCAGAGTCAAACAGCTTGGTGCATAGCATCTTCTGATCTTCTGACCTTGAAGTGCTTCTGTGCGTGATACCATCAGAACTTCAGTGCTTCTGATCTCATGTTCTTCTGATGCTTCCATAGACCCATGTTCTGATTCTGCTTCGACCATCTTCTGATGTCTTGCCAGACCATGTTCTGATGTTGCATGCTGAACCTTTTGAGACAAAGCTTCTGAGCGCTGAATTATGCATACTCTTTATATATTTCCTGAAAAGGAAATTGCATTGGATTAGAGTACCATATTATCTTAAGCAAAATTCATATTATTGTTATCATCAAAACTAAGATAATTGATCAGAACAAATCTTGTTCTAACAAAGACCAAAGTCCACCAATTGTAAACATATAGTTTACGGCTTCCGATTCACTCTAGAATCCAAGCCCGCTTGTGTTTCAAAGCAAATCCACCTGTGTTTCAAGGCACACAATGATATGAATGTATGTACAATATCACAAATATATGCAATTAAGACCATCTCTACCATCTTAACTTTCCGCATATCACAATAATTCAACTCTATGAATTATCCACCAATTGTACACAACATTCACAACACACACACACACACATCATTCACATATGAGAGGTCAATTAATCAATTACGATTCACACAATCCAATTAACACTAGTAACCATACTATCTCATGTTAATTCTCATTTTTGTCAATTATACA